>NC_044034.1:75626198-75932448 GCF_901765095.1 Microcaecilia unicolor
TGAGTTTCAACAAAGTTTTCCCCACTAGAGTTATGGGAGGATATGCATACAAAAGATCTCTACCCCAAATCAAAAACCTCAGAAAGGCGGTATATCAAGTCCCATTTCCCTTTCCCAATTGAGGAGGAAGGTATCTGATGCTTGTCTGTCATGGGCCTGAAACAGAACTGAGGGACATTATGGTTGACCCAAGTGGCCAAAAGATCTACCGAAGGAGTGCTCCACGCTGAGAAGACCTTGTGTGCTATGCCCATATTGAGACACCACTTGTGTGGTTGAATTATCCTGCTCAGTCTGTTGGCCATAGTATTGTTTTTGCCTGCCAGATAAGTGGCTTGAAGGAACATGCCATGGTGGCAAGCCCAATGCCACATCCGGATGGCATCTTGACACAGAGGGTGTGATCTGGTGCCCCCCTGCTTGTTGGTGTAATACACTGCAACTTGATTGTCTATTTGGATGAGTACAATTTGATGAGACAGTCGCTCTTTGAAAGTCTTTAGAACATTCCAGATCACCCAGAGCTCCAGAAGACTGATCTGAAGATTAGTTTCCTGGGTGGACCAAACATCTTGGGTATGAAGCCCATCTACATAAGCACCCCCCCCCCCTCCCATCCCAGGAGACATGGATCCGTCGTCGGCACCTTTTGTGGCAGAGGAATTTGGAATGGAAGTCCCAGAGTCAAACTGGATCGAATGGTCCACCACTGAAGGGAGTATACGCGCTCCGGGGACACTTGGATGACATCTTCCAGGCTCCCTGTGGCTTCATACCACTGAGAAGACAGGGTTCATTGAGCTGATCTCATGTGAAAACGTGTCATGGGTGTAACATATACTGTGAAAGCCATGTGGTTCAACAATCTCAACATCTGCCGAGCTGAGATCTGCTGAGAGGCTCAAACTGTGGAAGAGAGTGCGACAAGAGTGTCTGTTCTCGTCTTCAGAAGATATGCTCAAACCTTCTGAGTATCGTGCAGGGCTCCTCTGAACGCCAATCATTGGACAGGGTGAAGATGGGACGGGGTAGTTTAAAACAAACCCTAGTAGCTCTAGCACCTAAATAGTCATCCTCATGGACCCCTGAGCACCATCCGAAGTGGCGCTCTTTACCAGTCAATTGTCAAGATACAGAAATACATGGACTCCAATTCTACGTAGCGATGCTGAAACTGCTGCTAGACATTTGGTGAAGACCCTGGGAGCTAAAACAATGCCAAAAGGCAACACGTGGTACTGAAAGTGATGTGTTCCCAGCTGAAATCAAAGATACTTCTGGTGGACTGGAAGTATCGGGATGTGAGTAAATCCAGAGAGCACAGCCAATCGTTTTCTGAATCATAGGGAGGAGACTGAGGGAAACCATCCTGAACATTTCTGGGACTCACAATTCTTAACAAGGACTTCCTGGAGTACCTCGTGGAAAGGAACAGTCACAGCCTCCCTAGGAGGAGAAGTGTACTCCAGGACCTCGAGATTTTGGCACTGGGCTCGTCCTCCACTTCCAAAGGAAATGGAATGGCATCAGTCATTTCCTTGACAAAAGAAGGGAACGAAAGGCTTTGCAGAGGAGACTTTCTCCTTTTAGGTGGAGGGGAGGGTTCAGAGGAAAAGTACCTTGGATCCTCCTCTGAATCCCCCATGAGCGCTCCTCTTTGATGTCAGACAATAACTTCTGATGAGAGTGTCGAGACTGAACCTGCCTCGACGTGGAGAAGCCATATCCTTGAGAATAGCATTGAGAAGTCGGATCTCATCTCGACTCTGGCAAAGCTTCCTCCACTGACATTGAGGGAGTGCCAGCTTCAGTGGCAGTCGACAATTTATTTATTTATTTGTTGCATTTGTATCCCACATTTTCCCACCTCTTTGCAGGCTCAATGTGGCTTACAATACATCATGATTAGTGGCAATACATGAGAAAGTATATATTTAGTAATAACAGAAGGATTTTGAGTAACATGATGATAGAACATGATAGTGTTTTAACAAGCAAACATAATAAGAAATATAAAAGATTTATATAAGAAAATGCAGCATTGGAGGCCACACTGCAGGTTGAAGACCAAGCAGAGCAGGCACAAGCACCCCGAATGCCAATGTACACCACTGCAGAAGGCCATCCAGAAGCTCAGGAAGCAAGGCCAGGATACCTTCATTGAGGGCCGACACCAGAAAAGACTCAGGAGCAGGTTGCAGAACCGCTAGGGTCAATGCGGGAGCTGGATCTTGACTGCTGAGAAACCAATGCATCGACACCACATGCATGGAGGGGGAGCGGTCCTCCTGGCGCCAATGCTTCTCAAGTGCCAAATCCTTCGACATCCCAGAGCTCCTGGCACCATGCGTCGAGGGCAATTGATGCCAATGCTTCTTGGTCTTCGCCCGAAGTTCGTCATCAAGGCTTCTCAGTACCGACGAGGACAACATCGAATCCACACATCGCCTCAGGGTCGGGTCTGACAATGGATGGTTCCGGAGGCCCTGCACAGCAGGAGGCCTCGAGGCAGGTGGAAACCCACTCAATACTTCACTGCTTCCAGTGTCTAAAGGTCTAGCAGCAGCCATGCTTACCAACACTCCAGATGCCGGTGCAACGCTCAACGTCGATGACAACACCTCAGACCTCGATGTCGATGTTGAGGAACCGGACTTGGCTCCAAACATTCGCTCCTGTTGAGCCTCTGTGGAAGCCCGAGTCCTCTTCTTTACATGAAGGCAGGTAACACAGATAGTTGGGTTATGGACGGGTCCGAGACACTGAAGACACCAAGAATGGGTGTCTTTCACAGAGACTGTCCAATTGTACCGGTTACAGCGCTTAAAGCCACTGGAAACATTCGTGGGCACGGAAGAAATAAACTTCCTCGGCTAAATTAAATGAAGTGATGGTGCCTGCAAAATTACTACTACTAAACATTTCTAGAGCGCTACTAGGGTTACGCAGCGCTGTACAGTTTAACAAAGAAGGACAGCCCCTGCTCGAAGGAGCTTACAATCTAAAGGGGCAAGACACAGCAATCAGAAAGGGAAAAGTCGCAGCCGAATGACGATGAAAAAGAAAGGAAACTTAAAACTGAGCAAAATAAACTAGAAGGCCTAAAAGTGGCCGAATGACAATGAAAAAGAAAGGAAACTTAAAACCAGGCAAAATAAACTAGAAGCTAAAGGAAAAAGTTTTTTTAAAAAGGGGGTTCCGCAAACAGGAAACAATAAAGGATGAAAAAAATTGCCAAAAGAAAAAAAAAAAAAGTTCTTTGGACTGAGTGAAAGTGAGGAGACAGTAATAAAAACACACCTCTCCTCACCGCAGTAGAAAAAGAACTGAGACCGTATTCTCGCAGCAAGTGGGAAGGCACTCAAGAATGCATGGTGGAGCGTATCTTGCATTCCACAAAGCTCTACTTATGCTATTCATAAGTCCAGGACCAGGCGACGCGGGTCGGTATCACCCACTTGTGAAAATCTATAAGTCTGCTTGTCCTCGGAGAATGCACAAACGTCAATGTGTAAGATGTAAATATGGGCATGTACATGTCTATTTTATAAAATATGATCATACACTGTAACCCCACCTACACTCTGCCTAAACTACATCTCTGGGAATGCCTATACAGAGAAAGTTTAAAAGTTGGTGTGCACTTTCCATGTATGTACAATAGGGGAAATTCTATAAATGGCGTCTTAAAAATCTGAACTGTAAAACCACACGGTTAACGTGATTCTATAAACTATGCCTAAAGTTAGGCGTAATGTATAGAATACGTTCACGTGCAAATCAGGTGTATTCTATAATAGTGCGATAGTTTTTTCAAACGCCCACAACCTGCCTATTTCACGCCTGTGGCCATGCCCCCTTTTCGACTGTGCACATCAGAATTTATGTGCACTGTGTTATAGAATACACCTAGAAAGTTGTGAGCATAAATTCTAAATTAAAGCCAATTAGTGCTGCTAATTGGTTAAGTATCAATTATCAGCGCCTGATTGGCTTGTTAATCAATTAATTTGTGCATACAATTTGTCCATGCGGCCAAATTAGTATGCACAACTTAAAGCGCCATTTATAGAATTTTGGAGAATACGTATATAATCAAGTAATAGTAGTAGTAATTTTATAAAGCCCTTTTCTTTGTGTAAAACAGGTTTTACATGAAGAAAATCTTTATAAAATTACTGCCTAAGGGGGTCTTTTACTAAAGGTTAGCTCGAGTTATTTGCAGCAGGGCCCACAGAATAAAATGGGTCCTGCTGCACATAACTGGAGCTAATCTTTAGTAAAAGATCCCCATCAGTGGTACTCACAGCTCTAACTGCCCAACAATATGAGCACTAACTATAAACAGAACACAGCCAATGCTATTCTGCATACATATCTACTTTCTTATAGAGTTATGAAACAATTTGAGTCTCAAAACAACAAAAAAAGTATCAGGAGCCTTCACACAAGTGGGGCAAAGTCTTTAATTGTACGTCATATATCATTGACCTGACATGGGCCGTGTTTTGGCGCGAAGCGCCTGCGTCAGGGGTCATTTGCTCTTAATCCTCCAAAATGAAGAAAACAACTGAAAGCTGAGTTTCACATCAGCAGTAAAACACCAAATGTAAATGTAAAATGTCTGCTTGCCCCGACAGGATTGCAGAGTTCCTCATGCTTAAGAAACAGTCAAACATCACACAGCTTGTAATTTTGAATTCTTACCTTCCATGGTCTCCGGATTCCTTTGAAGAAATCAGGCATCCACATTGGAAGAACAACAGCTTCTCTTAGCAACTTCTTTGCTTCCTCTAAGTCTGCTATGTCTTCCCTGTACAAAACCAAATTTTATAAAACTAAATGCAGGTTTATATCTTTTATTTCCAATTTCTGCCATACTACATAACCTCCTCTTGTTGAGGACATATAATAAAACAGCTTTCTAAAGTGGTTTCTCCCAAGGAAGAATTGAAAATAATTTAAAAAAAGATTAAATCTAGAAAGGTGAGTGTTCATTTTAAGTTAACAGCCAAATAAAGTTCAAGTAAAGGATCTATATCTTAAAGAATTTAAAAAAAAAGATGTTTGTACCGAAACACATCACTAGGTATTTGTGCATACTTAAATCTATAAGGTTTTTAATTTCCTTTTTTTGTTTTCTTTGTTTTAGGACAGGAGTTCTCAACCTAGTCCTCAGGACACACCAAGCCTGAATATGCATGAGAAAGGTCTGCTTGTACTAGTAAATCTAGCTCATGCATATTCATTGTGGGTATCTTGAAAACCTAACTAACTAGTTGTGTTCCGAAGACTGGGTTGCGAATCCCTGCTTTAAGATAAAGATTGCTGTGAAAAGAAGTCTTCGTACCAGTGAACACTGAGATTCCTGGATACTATGTCTCTCTCCAGAGCTTCAACCAGATCTTTGTCATATCCTGCTCCATCAAACTTCTTCACCTCTCCATCACCAGCTCCATCCTGTGCATTCTTCCTACCCTACACACAAATAACAAAGCAGAAAAACAAAACACTGAAATACCTTTTCTTCATTAACACACACAATAGGGATAATATCTGAACATAATTACACCCTATATGGCACTTAACAATATACAATTACACAATTTTAAAAGAAACTTTCTGTATTGTTATACATACTTTTGCAACTGTTTTTCTTTGCTAACTTGTATATTTAATTACAAAAGAAAAAGGAAATAAAAAACACCAGTCCACATCAATGGGGAGAACAAAAGAACACTTCTTAACAAAAAGAAAAAATACTACTAAAGAAATCAAGATAGAATTATCCACATTTTCAGGGCCTGCAACTGTTGTTGTTTTTTTTAACTAAATTTGATTATTTTACAGATAAAATATTTCCCTAAAAAATAGCTGGATAGAGATGACCTCTCCATGTTGTTATTAAGTACCATCAAGTCAGTGTGGACTCATGGCAGTCCTGTGGATAGTTGCCCTGAGCTGTCTTGGGTCTTCAGTCAGGCAGCTAATCATTGATAAGAGTGCATACATAGCTGCTGTTATTCTATTACTCCACTGCCATTGCTAATTTTTCCTCTTTTAGGCTGACTCAATCGTGCCAACAACAAGATCTTTCCCTTTGCATGATGTATCCAAAGCATGAAAGTGAAAATCTTGTCATTTGAGCTTCCAAAAAAAGTTAGGTTTGATCTCTTCCAGTACTGATTGATTTGTTCTTTGGGAGGGCCAAGGTACATGCAATCAGTGTTGTTTAAAGTACTAGGTCAAAGTACTTAAGTAACAGTAAAGATAAATGCATATTTTGTTACTTAAGTAAAAGTACAATGAAAATTGATTTAAAAATTTAACCAAGCAAAAGTAAAAGTCTAATATTATACTTTTGAGTAAAAAGTACTGTGACTACAAAATGTGTGTTTATTAAATGTGATATACTGCTAATGGCAGTTGTATCACAGCAGTGAACACAGGGGGTCTTTTACTAAAGCTTAACTCGAGTTACTTGCAGCAGGGCCCATAGGAATAAAATGGATCCTGCTGCAGATAACTCGAGCTAAGCTTTAGTAAAAGCCCCCCCCCCCCCCCCCCAGTAAATTAACATATTCCCATATAATTAAACATATAATTTTTAAAAATCTATAATACATGATAAACAAGTATCTAACCATGTTATCCTTTTTCTATTGGGGGCCACTGCCCTTCTCTACCTCTCCATTCCTCCTTGTAGCCCAGTATTAACCCTCCCCCTTTTTACCTTGGCTGGGAGTACAGCCAAGGGAAGCTGCAGCTGTAGCGGAGGCTCCTGACTCTTGAGCAGCAGGAAACAAGGCAGGGGAAGAAGGGTCCACCCGTAGCTACCCATCTACTCAAAATCTTTTTTTTTTTTGTCCAATGCAAAGCCGCAGTATTAAAGAACTGACGATCAAGATAGGCAGTCTCCACTCTCCAACAGGGTAAGGACGGAGCCGCAGCGGTTGACATAAACAACCTTGGGCAGGCTGCGAGGTCCCAGCAGTGAACAAGCAAACTCCAGCAGGTTATGAAGCCTTCTCTCTGCTGCGTCCCACCCATGTGGAGGAGGCAGGACATGGCAGAGAGAAGGCCCCATAGTCCACTGGAGGTTTGCCTGTCTTCACTGCTGCAACCTTGTAGTCCGCTGGAGGTTGTCTGTGTTAAGGGCTGTGGCTGACAGCTACGGAAGGGAAGGCAAGTTTTAAGGACTGCATGAGAGGAGGGAGAATAATGCTACTGCTAGACACATGGAGTGAGGAAAAGAAAAACGGCAAGATAGAGACCTCTTAACTGCTGCAGCTGATGGAGACTGAAAGCAAATTTTAAGGACCCCATGGAGGGAAAGCGGAAGGGAAGATGTAAGAGTCATGTGAAAAGAAGGAGGGGGGAGGAAAATATAGTACTTCAGTCTTTTACTTGTAACAAAGCAGCATGTAACGAGGTTAAAGTACTTAAAACTGGCTCAGATAATACTTCGTTACAAGTGCACATCCTTGTCTTGTACTCAGTAACCAGTAAAAGTAACTAAATTTTTCTTAAGTATTGTAACGTGTTACTTTTACTTCATTACTTCGTTACTATATAACACTTCTCCAGCACCATAATTCAAAGGTACTGTATTGATTTTCTTCTAGTCTTGCTTTTTCATTGTGCAACTTTTGTACCTATATGACATTATTGAAAACACCACAGTTTGGAGAAGTTGAACTTTTGTATGCAAAGAATCAACTCTGCACTTGAAGATCTTGTCTAGGTCCATCAAAGCCACTTTGCCAAGATTCTATTCGAGTCTTATATACCGCTCAGTTTCCAAAAGGATTCAAGGCAGTTTACAGTACAAGGTCTCAACAGCAGATGAAAATTAAACATCACGCATGAATAAACAACATGATGAAAAAAGGCAGCTACATGAGTAAGCAAGACAATCAACTTAGATCCAAACTACTAATCAAGCAGGTAGGTCTTCAAAGTCTTCCTAAAGAAGACGTAGGAAGATATATGTCTTAGATCTGGTGGCAGCATGTTCCATAGTCTTGTACCAACAAAACAGAAGGCATTTTCAATAATGGATTTGAAGTGAATACCCTTCAGAGAAGGAAACCCCATTTTCAGCACTCTCAGAAAACCAAAATTTCTGTTAGAAGTCATGACAAGCAGATCTCCTACCCACTCTGAGATCAGTCCAAATACAGATTTAAAAATTAAGCAGATTACCTTAAAATTTATACCTTGTTTACGTCCTTCATAGTCATTCTGCCAAGAGCAATACATTGCTAGATTTCTTGACTACTTAGTTCATTATTGATCCTAGCAAGATGAAATTGTCTATTTCTATTGCTTCTCCATCAAGAGAAAATTATTGATACCAGTTGTCAGGATCTTTGTTTTCTTCACATTAAGGTGTAGGTCATTTTGAGACTATGGTCCTTGATCTTGATGATCAGATGTTTCAGACTGTGTTCACTTTTAGCCAGTAATGTTAATAGCCCACAGCAGCTTCTTGTGATCTTAGGCAAGTCATTTAAACGCCATTGCCTCAGGTAAAAACTCAGATTATGAGCCCTCCAGGTACAGAAAAATATCTACTGTATATGAATGTACACCTGTATTCTGCATTGATATTTATTTAATTTCTTATATACCAACTGAAAACTATCTTCTGCATTATGAGGTTACTGATGAGTCTTCCATCAATTTTCACACCTCAGGTTTCTTCCTACAGTCCTGCTTCGCTGATAATTTGTTCTGCATACAGATTGAAAAGGTATGGAGAAAGTATAGAGACTTGTCTTATACCGTTGTGAATTTTGAACCATTCTGTTTCTCCTTGTTCAATTCAAGCTGTTCCTTGATCAGTGTATTGGTTGTGTATGAGCACTATCAGGTGTTCTGGTATGAACATGCTTCTTAATGTGGCCCTGAGTTTTTCATGACCGACACCATCAAAAACCTTGCTGTAGTTAACAAAACACATGTAGCTAGCCTTTAGGGATTCTTTCAACATTTCAAGGCTGCATCTCGCATCCATGATGATGTCTCTTGATCCTCACTCTTTCCTAAACCCTGCTTGAATTTCAGGCAGTTATTGTTCCAGATATGGTTGTAGTCTCCACTGAATTATCTTGAGTTGAACCCTGCTGGTGTGTTGGATCAGAGTGATTGTGCGATAATTTCCACAGTCAATTGGATCACCTTTCTTCAGTATTGGTATTCACCACACTATACAATATATCAAATTTTACAATAGTTAACAAAAGTAAGCAACAACAGGAAATTCAATCTGTTTCAGTTCCCACAAAAAATATTCATACTCCAACCAACTGCATGGATCAACAGAATCTGAATAAGGGCCCACACAATTACGCCATCTCCAATCCCCCTCCCCCCAAAGACATGTCTCCCCCTTTCTTTCTGCTTAATGACCAGCATTTTATTTTATTATAAATAGGAAAAGAATTATCAGGTCAGCATATGGTCCTGGTTTCCTCCTTGTAAGGTACCCTTATGCTTTACAATAATGAGTTCCTCACACTTAAAACTTGATTTCTATTAGTGGAAAAGGTAAGGACATGCTTCTATGTTTAGACACTGAAATATCAACAAAAAGGAGATTATCTTCCTTTCTTCCATTTTTAAAATGGCTCCATAAAATTAATTCTTATTATACAGAGGGTACTCAAATTTGGTGTCTGGAATCCACTGTGAGGATCTGTTACTACTGCAGTCAAAGACAACTCTTGTATCAAAGCAGCTAAAAGCAGCCACCGTTGTGCTACCAATAGAAGCCGTAACAGCCTGGGGCAGATCAAAGAGCAGCACCTTTTCACAGAATGAAAGATGAAGATAAGAACAAGAAAGAGAAAAGTCTGTAGGGGTAGGGGACAAAGAGAAACTGGAGGTGGAGCCGATTTATATATACTGAGACCCAGGCAAGAAAAATGGAAGGAGGCACCCAAAATTGATAAGCCACTTCTCCCCAGTGCCTAATCCCCAAAGCCCCTTCTACCCTCTCCCCCTCTGGTCCCTTCCAAGGTCCTGTCCCTCCCGAAAATATGACTTTGCCCTTCTTCCAAAAAAGATATTGCGGAATTAGAAAAGGTTCAGAGAAGGCTAACTAAAATAATTAAAGATATGGAACAACTAATTTAAGGAAGTGCTTCAGAGGTTTGGATTCTTCAGCTTAAAGAAGAGATGGTTAAGGGGAGATACGATAAAAATCTATAAAATCCCGAGTGGAATGGAATGGGAAAACGTGAGTCGGTTGCTTACTCTTTCAAAAAATACAAAGACTTGGGGACATTCCATTAAGCTAAATAGTAATACATGTAAAACAAATAGGAGAAAATATCTATTTCACTCAATGCATAATTAAGCTGTGGAACTCGTTGCCAGAGGAAGTGGTAAAAGCAGTTAACGTAGCCATGTTTAAAAAAGGTGGAGTCCACTTTTTTTTAGAAGTTAAGTCCATTAAACCATGATTAAGGAAGCCCTGGGGAAAGTTACTACTTATCCCTAGGGTAAGCAGCATGGAATCTTGCTACTTTTTGGGATGATGCCAGGTTCCTGTAACCACTATTAGAAACAGGATACTGGGCTAGACGGACCTTTGGTGTCAACATGTTAACTTTTTACCACATCTACTGGAAACGAGTTCCACAATTTAATTATGCACTGTGAAACAGATACTTTCTCCTATGAAATGTATTACTCTGTAACTTCATGGAATGTCCCCTATTCTTTGTATTTTTTGGAAAGGAACTGGAAAAGGGGTCATGATAGACAGTCTTCAAAAATAATGTGCAAATTTATTATTATTATTTATTTATTTGGATTTTGCTCACATCTTTTCAGTAGTAGTTCAAGGTGAGGTACATTCAAGTACACTGGGTATCTCCCTATCCCTAGAGGGCTCACAATCTAAATTTGTACCTGAGGCAATGGATAGTTAAGTGACTTGCCCAAGACCACTAGCAGCAGTGGGATTCAAACCAGTCACCTCTGGATGTCAAGCCCAGTGCTCTAACCACTAGGCCACTCCTCTACTTTTTCTTTTGAAAACTATAAACACCTAAGTGAGGAGTTTGTGAATTGCCAGTTTAAAAGCACCCTAAATGGTTCAAATTTCCATATCTGGGCACCAGCACTTGTGTCTTTGGTGGTACCTGAAGTTTGCACATAGACAACTGTGCAAAGTTAGAACTAATATTTAAACCATCCTACCTGCCTAGCTGGCTATGCAGACACTGGCAACTGAATATCGTCTATGCCCACTTAACTCCTGACTCCAGCCCCTGAAAACCACAGCATTAGCCGGGGACTGCCACAGTGGTCAAAAGGCACATTCAGCAGAACTGCTCAGAAATGCCACTGAATATCCCCTCCTAACTCAACCAGCATGATGTCAACGAACAGGAGCCAATCCTGCTCACTTACATAGTTTTGAGTATCAGGCCCATAGGAGTCGCAATAATTTACTCCACTGATAAATGATGGACTTAAAGAAGCAGCATAGCTTTGTTTTCCAGGAACATTCATCAAGTGAATGTTTCTTTAGTTTTTTTTTTTTTAATTTTTAGAAAAACGGTCAAGACTTGGTTAGTTGGAAGGGCTTTTATGACTTAAATGTTACACTGCTCTTGTATGATTATTTCATTATTGTTAACTTTTTTAGTTTAATTTAGTTTATTTCAATATTTGTTTCACCTTAATATGTTAGCTGTAAAGAAGTCGGTGGTTTGTTGAAGCGGAGCTGAGAAACTCGCTGCATCACTTTGATTATTTATCTTCAATGGCTCCTAAGCCTAGAAGCAAAGTCCAGGTGTATCCATCTGTCGACCTGATACCAACAGTACCTCAGCAATAGATTATCAAGTTCATAAGCCAATCCTCTATTGTGACTGGTGGGGATGGAGACACAAAGCCGTTTGGAGGAAGAGAATTTTCCAATTTGAGTCTTCTTTCCTCTCCCAGTCCTTCCTTGATGATTCTGGAAGTGTTAGCAGCACTGCAGTTGGAGAAAGCTAATGCTGCTAGAAAGGCTTTGAGCAAGACTGTGATTGCTCCGTCCTCCATGGATAATATAGGGGTGCAAATGGAAGCAAAGGTAATAAGATCTTAGGCAGGTGTGGCTTCTGAGGAAGGGGTTTCTAGAACTTCGATTTTTTTCAGGTACCGTGGGACATCTATGCCAGGAGCTGATGTTTTGTTAAATACTATTTGGCAAATATTTGCTCGAGATACAGTCTGCAACTTAAAGTGTTCTACAGATGTTTCTTCCTTGGTTCAAATGGCTGTTGTCTCAAAAACAGGAAAGTCTTGGTCAAGAGTTTAAGGACAAGTTTAAAGATTCAGAAAACAGCTGAGACTCCAACAGCTGTGGAGATATGTTTCTTTTCTGGGACAAAGTAAATGGATATATCTTGATGTGGCTCGTGCCACTCAGGAAAGACAAACTATTCCTTTTAGGGGCCCTTTTACTAAGCTGTGGTAAAAAGTGGCCTGCGCTAGTTTGGTGGCATGAAATTAGCATCCTCTGGGCCATTTTTTACTGCAGCGAGTAGAAAGGCTTTTTTTTTTTTTTTTTTTTAATAGGGTGGCAAATGGCCATGCGCCAACATTAAAAGTAGCATGCGGCAATTTACTGCCCGAGCCCTTAATGCTACCTATTTACCTGGTGGTACGGGCTCACGAACTACTCCTGCAGTAATAAAACAGCAAGAAACAAAACAGCGAAGATGACTAACAAAAACAAAAAGCAAAAAATAAAATATATTAAAAACGTCAAAATTTAAAATTAATCATAAAATATGTATTTAAAAGATAAATCCATCAAAATCAAAAATTACATAAAAAAGACGACACTTTGGATGTAAAAATGAAGAATCAACTTTATTAGCCAAACTGTAGAAAGGGACTCGACACAGCTGTGTTTCGGCTGTACTGGCCTGCATCAGGAGTCTTCTCTGCCGTATGTTGTTTATTTATTCTATCCAAATGTAAAAACAATATGTGTGTCAATAAATTGAAGCTATAGCGCTCAATTGTACTCGAAACAAAGTTGAGCGGAAAAGATCGGAGCAGCGTCTCTGATCTATGCATTCAGCAGAACTGGTCAGAAATGCCACTGAATATCCCCTCAACCAACATGATGTCAACGAACAGGAGCCTATCCTGCTCACTTAAATAGTTTTGAGTATCAGGCCCATAATATTGGCATGGAGCAATTTACTGCCTGAGCTCTTAACACAACGTATTTAGGAGGTGGTAAGGGCTTATGTGCTAACCCGGCAGTAATTGGACAGTGGTCAGTTACTGCCAGGCATGCCTACACCATGCCCCCACGCTAGAAAATAGAAAAATATTTTCTGGTGAGGGAAACACTGTGCAGCAAACACAAAACTACCGCAGAGCGCCTGGGCACGCCCCACAGTAGTGCTGTTTTGCTTCACAATACTCATATAGTAGCCCTCCCATGGCTTAGTAAAAGGGCCCCTTTTTCCGTATGGGCTACATTTCTTCTTCGATATCCCTGCAAATGTCTTGTAAATTTCCTTAAATATATATATATATATATATATATATATATATATATATATATATATATATATATATATATATATATATATATATATATATAATGAGACTGCATTTTGTTAAACTATGTGAATTTTTAGAGAATATTTTATAGAAAACCAAGAGGTAAATAAATGACATGATTGACGGGGGAATTCTGGCTCTTAATTGGTTGACTTTTCCTCTATTTGGATCAAGGTAGTGAAATAGTATTTAACAACAATTCAGTTGTCTCTCAGAAGATAATCCTGTGCATTTAACAAAAAATATATACACCTCCCTCAAATATTTTTCCTCCCTCACTCTGTGCCAATGAGAGAAATCTTTCATAAATCAGGCCCAGCTTTCTTACAGTTCCAAATATAATGGCCATGAACATTAAAAAAAAAAAAAAAAAAAAAGGACTTCTGTTAACAAGTTGCTATGCTTACCTTGTCATCTTTTCCTCTTGCTTTCTCTTTATTACTTGTAAGCTTCTCATTTTTTGCTATGAGGTGTGCTCTGCCCACTGGTCCACGAGGTTGCAATGCTGGTGATTCTTTCCTTAAAGGCTTTACTTCACGATTGGGTCGTCTTATTTGAGCAGGTGGCCTAATACATACAAGAATCAAAAATTACACACTGAAACCACAAGTCTTCAATTAAAATATTTCCAAAATAATCAACCTTATAAACATTATGAGATTCATCATATTACTCCCCAGACAAATGCGGCAGGGACCTTCTCCCATAGTTTCCCATATATTTTTTCCTATAGAAAATAGGCTGCAAGGGTGGCCACCTGGACTTACTGAAGTCTGTGCAGGAGCAAATTTATTTGAGGCAAAGACCTCATGGAGGAAAATACACCCTTTATAACCAGGTGGGTGAATAACCATTTATGGCTGGAGGTGGACAAGAGATTAGTACAACGAAGCTGCTTCTTTCTAAAATGTATTTGAAGGGATAATGGAATTGATATGGAATAACCCAGAGAATTCTGGAAAAGTTTGGTATGGCTATCCTGGGCATGTATAAGAATTGTCAAGCACCATCTCAAAGATCCGCTTCAGACTTATGTAACAATTAGTAAGAACAATTCTATAGGGAAAAAGAAGGAGAGTGTGTGCAGCTCATTATCCTGCTGTCCTTGGAATATGTGCATTAGAGGGAAGCAACTTCGCTTTCTCTAAGAACAAGCAAGAAGATCAACCACACAATCTTCAGGGAAAAAACACCAATAATAAAGCTGGTAATAGACAACTTGGTTGCCATCTTAATAAATACTCTGTAAAGAAAGCAAGGAGAAGAGGAGGTTGTTGAGTGCACAGCAGAGGCAATCTTGTATCTGGTCTTTAAAAAAAAGGAAGATGGGAGGCACGTATATTTTGGTATCCAAAGAGTTTTGATCATGCTGGGCAGGCAGAGGAAGAGAGTGGGGACCTGGACTGCTCCCTTCAGCACTTATATTAAGAGGATTCAATGAAGCTGAAAACCAAGGAGGAACACTGGCAGCAGCAGAGATGCATGTTGCCAGCTTAGGATCCCCCTTTCCATACTTTGTGCACTCTGGGGCCTGGACAAAGTTACCCTACTCACCCATGATGTCACTGCCTGTGAATGGGGTGGAAAGCTAGCCCAGCTCCAAGAATGGGTTGCCACGGAAGGGGCTAGTAAATAGGGTTTGCCATGTAAGAGGGCCTGCGTTTTCATCACGTGAGCTAGCTGTGTGTGGTCATTGGCAATTGCCAATGTTCTAATCCCTTCCATATAGTTTGGGAGTATTTTACATCCAAGGTGAATAAATGTTTCAGTTATGTCCCAGTCTCTGTGTAAGAGAGAGTGGCGAGGATACGGTAGCGAGCATTTTGGGTTGATTTTGTAATTTAGGAGTACATTGTATTTGCTATTTTATTGTATCTGACTGCATTTTTGTCTCTTTATAACTCTTATTATAGAGTTGTAAGTTGCTTAGAGCATTTTGAGAAACACTGGATATAAAGTAAATCTCATAATACAGTAAAAATCATGCTGAGGTCCCATACGTCTACAGGTAGCCTGAAGGGAGATCTTAATTGCTGCAAGCTCTACATAAATCTCACAAATTCCAGAGATGGAATTTCCTTCTACCTGCTACTGTTAAGTGCGAGTTGCACTGATGTGTGCCCTACCACCCTTTTACTAAGCTGGGTAAGCGTCTACGCATGCCCAACGCACGCCAAAATGGAGTTACTGCACAGCTCTTGCAGTAATTTCATTTTTGGCACACGTCCAATAAGAGCATCCGAAAAATAATTTTTATTTGCAGACGCACATATCGGATGCGTGCTAAGTGGCATTTGATGCACGTAGGTCATTACTGCCCGGTTACCACGTGAGACTTTACCGCTAGGTCAATGGCTGGCGGTAAGGTCTCAGACCCAAAATGGATGCGCAGCAATTTTCATTTTTACGCAAGTCCATTTTCAGGAAAAATTTTAAAAAGGCATTTTTTTTACAGGTGCGCTGAAAAATGATTCTGTGCTCACTCAAAATACGTTACTACAGGCCATTTTTCAGCGTGCCTTTGTAAAAGGGCCCCTTGGTTTTGAGGCCAAACTCTTAAATAAATGTAAAATATATTCAGGCAGTTTTTTAGTGTTATGCAAGAGAATATTGAGGCATATTTTCAAAGCACTTAGAATTACAATTATATGGAGTAGCATTTTCGATATGACGTCCAAGTCCGACTTTGGACGTTTTGCTCAAAACGTCCAGAATCCCAATAGCAAATATTGGCATTTTTGAACCAGCAAAACATCTTTTTTTTTTCTCAAAAATGGTCACTTGCTAGATGTTTTTGTGCTCTATGCGTTTATCTTTTTGGTCCATTTTCGAAAAATTTAAGGTCCAAGTGAAAAACGAAGCCATTGGGATGTAGGAAGAGCCAGTATTCTTAGTACGCTGGCCACACAGACATCCAAGGACAGTAGTGCAGCACCCTAGGAGACACTGCAGTAGACTTCACCTAAAAGCTCCCAAGTACACATCTTACTGTTGCTTCTGTATACTGTATAGCGAGTCCTCCAAAACCCACCAAAAACCTACTGGGGAAGGGTGATTCGAGGTGGCTGCTCTTGGGGTCGGTTGTGGAGGGTAGGTTCCTGTAGGGTGAGGGTCGGGATGCTAGGCAGGCTTTTGTTGGGGGGGGGGGGGGGCACGTGCACATTCAGAGACAGGAGGGAGAGGGTAAACAAAGGAATATTCAGCCTGCTATGCAAAAGTTATGCAGGTGCTGGCCGATATTCAGTGCTGCACCAGCATAGCTAAGCAAGCAAGCAAAGTTAGGCCAGTTTTTTGTGTGGTCCTATCTGGTCGCTTAGCTATGCAGTGCATGACTCTTGGGTCCTCCCCGACTCTGCCCTGGACCACCCCTCCATGGCCTAGATTTCACTTAGGGGTCACAGACAATATTCAGCAATACTGCCGGGTTAACTGCTGCTGAATATTGGAAGATGGCCAGCTCAGCAGTGTTTAACCAGGCATTTTCAAGAAATTCACATTCATGATTCTTGTACTGGCTATGGAGAGGGAGTCAGAAAGTATGGTTCCCATTTGCTGAGAGAATATGAACGCCTTGGATTTTTCTGGGCTAAGTTTCAATTTATGTGAATGATACCAGGTTGTTATGGTGGGTGAGTTTTTCATTAATGGATGAAATACCTTGAGATTATGCAGGATCAAAGGTGGTTAGAATTTGGATGTCATCCATTTAAATATAGGAAATGAGATCCAGAGTTTGTATCAGGTTGGCTAGAGGGGCCATAAAGATGTTCAACAAAACAGGGCTCAATACTGATCCTTATGGGCTCCCACAAGTAAACAGGGAGGGAGATAGGGAATTCTGTCATAATAGTGCGTTGGATCTATCATACAAGTTAAGAGTAAAACCATGCATAGACTGTAATATGCCTACTTCCTGGAGTCTGTCAAGAAGCAGAGCGTGTTCCACTAGACTGAATGCGGCTTGAAGATCTAGGGAGAAGAGAGCAACTGTATTGCCATGGTCTACATTTACTTGGATGGCGGTGATGCTGAGCAGAGTAGTTTTTGTACTGTGATGCTTGTGAAAGCTCACTAGATATGGGTGCAGAGATGCAGAAAATTTGGTCTAAGAAATTTTTCAGTTGTTCTGTCACTATGCTTTCTGTTAGTTGGGATATAAATGACAAATCAGCAAATGACCAACAGTTTGCTATATCTGTGTTGCCTTTTATGATGTCCCTTATTTTTGGGCAGATATTTGTAAGTTTCCAGGTAAGGGAACAATACCTACACTTTCAATGAGAAAGCGAAGATACATATCTGTAGAAGGTATTCTCTGACCCACATGTGAGAACAAGCAGCCTGCTTGTCCTCAGAGAAAAACAATTACACAAATACTCAAATAGTAATTAAGAATAAGAAGCCAAAAAGCTTTGGCTGCATAATTCTTCATACCCTTTGTCACAGTAAATCCAAATTAGCTGTTTTCATAAATTTATTATATGCTTTGTTCAGTTAAATATAGCCCACCTATGTCCAATCGCAGCAGCTCAGCTGATTCAAATACTTATAGATGAGTCAAGCAGTTTGTGCTGTATGAAGTGAATATGAAGAAAAGCCAAGCATATCTAACACAAAACTGCCAACAGAACTCCAGAATAAAAATTAGACTATGTACTATATATACACAGAATAGATGAATATCAGACGTTCTAGACATAAGACAGACATAAAAGGCCCTAAATAGTGGCACTATACAAATAAGTTATACATTTGGCTCAGACCAAGTTATACCTGGTTTTTCCATGTCAGAGTCAAATGAATGCTCTATAGTGTTGATATTCAGCTGGCAGTGCTTAGCATTATGCTGACCATCGCCGGTGTTATGCCCAGAAATTCCATGTCGGGCCATATCCAGTCTCCAGCATTGAATTTCCGGGTTTCTAGAGCCAGCTATGGAACACCACACAAAGACATAACCGACATTTATGCTGCCATCTTTTCTGGTTAAGAGCTGAATATTGTCACTTAAGTGGCCAAGAGCCAACTCCGCCCCAGAACGCCCCCAAACTAGCTGGCTGGCTATGCTTTAAGTACTAAACAGTCATTTTCAGCTGCACTAATCAGTTAAGTGCTGCTGAAAATGACTGGTTAGCCCTGGAGATTTAACCAGCCAGGAGCCATTTCCTGCCGGTTAAATCATTTTGAATATCAACCCCATAGTGGATTTATACATATAACGCTGTAAAAGGTCCCCAGATACTGAAAAAAAAAAAGGCAATTATCATGGTGCAAAACATATAACTGCAGTTTGAGTATTGATCCCCAAATGTCCAAATCTGAAATTCTTAACATCAATTTATAGGAGAAGCGAGTTCAGACTTTTGGGTGGGTGAATAATGCCCTAAGATAACTTGGAATTCAATTAACAGTAAAAAAAAAAGCCAGTTATTAGTATGAAATTATGACCCATCAATGACTCAGGAACAGGGTGAGTGATTGAGCACTAATCTGTGTTCCACTCACCACTCTGCCACCAGTAGTCTCTCTCATGCTCTCATCCTGCCTATAGCAGTCCCACTCTTTCAAGTGACAAAACACCCCCCTCCCCACTCTCTCCTCAGCTCAGCAGCCTCACTCTCTAAAATCACTTCCCTTTCCCTTTATACTCGCTCTTAGTTCCTGACTAAAACAGACTACTCATTTAACCTGCTGCTTCTGCTTTTTGGCTCACAGGACTGCTACTCTACTACTGCTCCTCTTTTTCTTTTTGGTTTCACAGTATGGAGACTTACACTGCCTCCTCCTCTTTGGCATCGATTTGTGTGGTGATAACATTGCATTACCTTCTCCAGTCCTCCTTCCACTGGCTCCATCTCACGACAATATGTTTCCAGCCTCATTTTGGATAATAACTACAGGGTCCCGAGGA
Organism: Microcaecilia unicolor; assembly: GCF_901765095.1. Taxonomy (NCBI): domain Eukaryota; kingdom Metazoa; phylum Chordata; class Amphibia; order Gymnophiona; family Siphonopidae; genus Microcaecilia; species Microcaecilia unicolor. The sequence goes on from NC_044034.1 coordinate 75,645,697, forward strand.
TTGTGCAAGCAGTACGGCCACACAGAGTGGACATGTGGAGTGCCAAAATTGCTGCCAATCCATTGTCTTCTCTGCTTGGTTGTGACACAATGGGCAATGATGGGCAGGGGCACACAATTGTATGTTTCAAGCCTTACTTTGGCTTTCAGCCTCTCAGCAAACCATCAACTGAGGGGGGGGGGGGGGGGGGCAAAGAAATGGTGGTCAGCACGATTCTGCACAGCCTTCTGGCGGCAGACCTCTTGGATTGGTCTCACAGGCCCCTTGACTACAGGTTGCGAGCCTCTGCTCTAGGAGTTTGGCGCAAGAAAGAAATGATAAAAAAGCAGCATTTTTGTTACTGTTAACCTGAATTGCTTATAATAGGAATAATGCCATTCTATGTGGTCACTTCTGATGTGGCAAAGGCCTGCTGGGATTAAGAGAAGTTGATTTCATCTTGAGCTCTAACATATCTCTCCAGGATATTAGTTCCCTGGATGTGCCATTTAAAGCAACAGAATAAATAAAAATAATTTGTCAGCTTACCATTTTAAACTGCAAATACTTCATAGCTTGTTAAAGAGGCCATGCTTTTAATTGGGAAGATATACCCTGCTGAAATACAATTTTAACTAGGTGTAGGTTTTCAATATTGATTCCTAAAGGACTACAAATGAAGAACTTCGACAAAAGAAGACACTCAGCTCATTAAAGAGAAATGTGAATACAATGAATCTGTCTGGCACTGTTATTTTAAAATGAATATGGACAACATTTTTGAACTGTCCACACTGGGACAAAAGACTATGCATATTTTTATCTTTGGCTTCATACCAATTGGCAAAGTGACAATAGATATTTACTGTAGAGTTTTACTGTAAAATTATAAATGATTTTTAAAACACAATCTAAATGCATGATTTTCTCCTTCCAACATTAGCATACACTCATAAATGCCTGTTCTCAATGCCATTTTAAAAAACATATATTGCATAACTATTTAATCTACTTTCTCCCTTAATATAAATTCCTATTTTGGACTCTACTACAGCTTCCACAGCAACCTAGCCAATTGTTATTGGGTGATAGGGAAGAAGGAAGAGAGGAAATGCTGCCCTAATGCTTTGCCCATACTCATGATCCACATTTGTTCCTTATTGTCCATTTGCCCTTAACCGACTTCTATTCTCATTGACCGTCTGTCAACTAGACTCAAGTTCCACTGAGCAGGGACTGTCTCTTGTGTCTGTAAAGCACCACATACAACTTGTAGCATTATGTTTAATAGTAGTTGTAGTAGTGGAACAATATTTATCTGCATTTACAGATGACATTTTTCAGACAACCAATTAAAATGGATACAAGACATGTAAGTGAATGTACATTTCATATAAGCAACTGTTTCTCAGACAATGATTTCAGAGGCCCTTAGAGAAGGCAACACAGAATTCCCAGGAAACTCTGTGATTGGTGAAGGAATGGGTCATGATTTGGACGAGTTAGACGCTACCCATGTATGCAGGCATGTTACACTAGAGATAAAACACAAAAAAGGGAAAACCAGAGAGGAACCAACAGATTAGAAAAAAAGAAGGCAGCCGATTCTGAGAGGGGTAAGGAACACCTCTTCTTTTCTTATGAGTTTCTGATTGTGATGAAAGTTAAGGCAGAACTGCTATCATTTGAAAATAAGTAGTTCTATGTACAATGACTGTTCAAATCTACAAAAGCATGGGGCTGCTAAGGACAGACAGCAGAACTCTGTATAAAAAGATTGAATCCACGGAGAGCTGCTGAACAAGCTGTAAACATTTGAAAGTGACGTTAGTCTGTAGTTACAAGGCAGCTTTTAAGCATGAAGCAGATCTGGGAACACAAAGAGTGTAACTAAGAATTGTGAAACATCTTAGATTTTTAAACAGACTTGTATTAACAGCACAGAGTTTCTTCCTGCATTGTCAGAGAAACAAGCAAGACTGTGGCTTTTATGGGACTGCAGAACTACCCAGACTGCAGTTAAGGCAGACAGAGCCAGAGGCACTATTGTAATAAGAGAATCGGATAAAGGTATTTTGGGACTGATAGGAAACTATATTCCATCTCATCAATAAGAGTTTGGTTCTATTCCCTAGTACCTTCACTGTGCTCGGGGATAAAAGGAGATGGTTTACAGCTGATCATATCTAACAGGCCAGAAACAAATCAAAGGTTATTGAATGGGTCATGTAAAGGAAGTGGAATGGATGAATTCTGAGTGTAGCAGTCAACTAGAAGACAAGCCAACTAGGAAGGAGGGGCACCTCTAGCAAAACTTGCTCCAACAGAACAAGAAGTAGCAGTAGAAAATTCTTTTGGTTCTTACACTGGAGAAAAGCAGTTAAGGAAGGCCCTGCAAACAGATTAACAAGTGACAGTTTAGCGATTCTCATCTTGGACCACAAGTGATGCTGTAATTTCTTTCTTCCTGTGGGGCCAAGATGGACCTATAGAAAATGCTTGCTCTGTTGTTGGATCGGAACCAACACCACCACCAAGCACAGAAGCAGATTGACAGAACATGAGCAGGAACATCTGCAACAACAATTTAAAATACTACAATGACTAAAAGACACAAAGGCAGCTACCAGTAGATAGTTGGAACAATAACAAAGGACCATCAACCAAGGTATACCTGTGGGAACCAGGAACTGGGTTGATGAAAAAACAGGTACATCTATTGCTGATAAAAATGGAATCAATGGATGATCCTGAGGTAGGGCTACCCTTAGTCCTCTTTCAAGAGGACATGTCTTCTTTTTGGACTCATTCAAGTGTATCCTCCAGATTTTTTTATTTCTAAGGAGGAATCCTTTCATGTGCCCATGACCAACATGCCTATCCAAATGATGAGAGAAGTCATCTTCTGCCTATCAGTCAGTCTATACGCATGCAGGTGCAAAAGAAAAAGGCACCACACTCCAGGGGCAGCTGTCTTGCTTTGTATAGCTGATCTCCTTTACTTCCCTCTGAAACTATCTGCTTACTTGTCATCCTGTCTGTGGCCACGGCATTTTCTCTAGTTCCCTGTAGGGCTGTCCCAGTGAGATCTCTCCACCAGGTCCGTTCCCCTGCTTCCTCGGTTAAAAGAAAGAAATAGAATTTAGATTAGATAGAAGTGACTAATATACATGGTTCATATTTGTTTAAAGACGGTTCCTGTACTCATGAAAGAAAGAAATTGAGAAGGAAGAGTAAGGATCATGCTAACCTGTGGCCCAATCGAGAATAGAATACATTGCCAATTATAAGTTTCATTTTACTGAGCAAATATGGACCAAAATTTACATGCTTTAAGAAGGATCAAAGATGACTGAGAGACTGAGTGCTTATCTGGCACTTATATCTCTAAAGCAAATAATGGTGCTGTTTATTTACAAGTTCACAGATAAACTTAAGTCCTCTATTCCAGAAAACAGTTCATTGTGGGGCAAACATTCTTGATGTAGATATGAAGAGAAATATCTTGAAAACTTACAACTACTTCCACATATACATTGTATGGACAGGGCAAATTTGTGGATGGTGCTTATAGAAAACTACTGTAAAGAATTGGACATTTTTCAGAAAATGCCACTTTATGCTGTTTTTGAGACATTTTTCTCATTTGAAAATGAGTCCCACAGAGAAATGAAAAGATGTTCCCCCTCTCCTGATTTCCTCTTTTGTTGCATATGTCACACTGAATGGTTTATGATCTGTAAACAAAATGTAATATTAGACGAAGGGTAAACACACGAGTTTTTACATTTGTTCTTCATTTTTTTTTTTTTTTTTTTATTTGAAGTCAATATTAACAAATGATACATGTTTCAAACAAGGCATACAAAGATCTGGTGACAATGCAAAGCAATACATATAACTTCAAATTTTGTAGAACTTTTACTTTAGAAATCAAATTTACCCCCCTCCCCCCCACCCTCTTCCCGTACCCCCCTCGGACTGGCTTTATCACAACCCGGTTCGTCATCGAAATTATGTATGAAGGAGAAAGGGGTCCCAAATCAAGTGCCATTTATTTGTACGGTTACTCCGCTCAGCTATGAGCCGTTCCATCTCACAGACATATCCCAATTTTCGAAGCCACCTAGTTAATGGCGGAATCGTAGTCTGTTTTCAACAAGCCGCTATAACTATTCGAGCTGCACAGGTGGCATAGCGCACCAAAGTCTGTTGAGTAGGTGTGAGGCCCGCTGCTTTTGTTGAAAACAGAAAAATAGTGGGATTCCATGGAATCTGAGTTCCCAGCCATACCTGCAGTCTGCTACGAACTGCTTTCCAATAAGCTCTGATTTTCCTACATTTCCACCAAATATGTCCCATGGATCCCTTCACACCACATCCCCTCCAGCACTGCCCAGGCATGGTGGGATAAATTCGTTGTAAACACTCTGGTGTCATGTACCACCTAAATAGAACTTTAATGGCATTTTCTTTGAACGGGACATGAGACGACACCCCGGCCGCCGCTCGTTCCATCCTCTCCCATACCGTATCCTCCAGTTCAATCCCCAGGTCCCTCTGCCAACCCTTCCTGTGAAGTGTGTAACAAGGTGTTTGTTGAGTAATAATACGATGTAAGCAAGATATCAGCCCTGTGGTCGTAGCCTGTCCCTCACATATTTGCTCAAGAGTTAATTGCTGTCTGTGTAGTACTTCCTGAATTGCTTTCGTCTTAAGGAAATGCGAGAGCTGGAGAAATGCATACTTGTCAGTCACCACTGTTGGAAACTGTTGTTGAATTTCTGTATAAGACAAAAGGGACTCTCCCGCCAGTAGTTGCCCCCAGGTTCTCAGCCCTCCTTCATACCATCTAGTGAATATGCCTCTCTCTGTCCCCGGAATAAATAAGGGATTATATGCTATGGGGGATAAACGCGACAGTAAGCATTGACGATGCGGGAAAAGACTATCCCAGTTAGACAGAGTAACATATATGGAGGGGCACAAACCCTCCTCCAATGACCTAAGGGACCTTGGTAGCCACATTAGTGCCCCCAACGGCCTTGTGCCCAATGTGAACTGCTCCAGACCCACCCATTGCCGATCAGGGTAGTCCTGGAACCATTCCACAGCCGCACGTGCCTGAGCTGCTCTGTAGTACCAACCCAAGTTGGGGACCCCCAGCCCTCCCCTCCTCCTATCCTGGTACAAGAAGGCTCGTGCTAGCCGCGGACGTTTGCCAGCCCAAATAAAACGCACAATACGATCTTGCAGTGCAGCAAGAAATTTACGAGGCAGCGGGACCGGAAGAGCTTGGAACAGGTACAGTAAACGTGGTAATATGTTTAGCTTAACTGCGGCAATACGGCCAAACCAGGAGAGTGCAATGTCTCCCCATCTCTGCAGTGAAGACACGGCCCAGGCCTTTATAGTTTGCTGTGAAAAGATCAGAGAGCCTAGCAGTAATGTTCACCCCCAGGTAGCGGATACTCCCACTAGCCCACCGAAAAGCATACGTCGATTTTAAGGTTTCCACCAGTTCCGCATCGAGGGTCACATTTAGGGCTTCAGATTTGGACATGTTTACTCTAAATCCTGAGAGTGCTGAGTATTGTTCAATGTCCTGCAAAAGCTCAGGGAAAGATGTTAGAGGGCGAGTGATGAACAATAACACGTCATCTGCAAAGAGGGCCAGTTTATGTGCTCTCCCCGCTATTGTAATGCCAGTGATCCCCGGGTTGGACCTAACCCTAGACGCAAAAGGTTCCATGACCATTGCAAACAACAGCGGGGAGAGAGGGCATCCCTGCCTGGTGCCCCTGTGCAGAGTGAAGAGTTCAGAGTAGCCCCCATTCAAGCTGATACATGCTTTAGGTGAGGTATAGAATGCTTGAATCCACCTACAGAATTGGGGTCCCATCCCAAAGGTCTCCATCACTTTGTACATGAATGGCCAATGCACCCTGTCGAAGGCCTTTTCAGCGTCTAGACTAAGGAGACACATAGGCTTTCGCATTTTTTTTGCCAAATACATTAAATCTACTACTCTCCTCGTGTTATCCATTGCTTTCCTATAGGAAACGAAACCCACTTGATCTGGGTGAATAATCGCTGGGAGCATAGGGGCTAGTCTATTAGCTAAGACTTTGGCTAAAATTTTGACGTCAGCGTTTAGAACCGATATAGGACGATAAGACCCACAGTCCGCTTGGTCTTTGTCTGGTTTTGGTAATACTGCTATCCATGCCTCTAACATGGAGGCCGGTAGAGACTCCCCCCGCCCTATTTGGTTGAACATGTCAGCCAAAAGTGGGGCCAGGTCAGAAGCAAATTGCTTATAAAACTCATTAGGTAGTCCATCCAGCCCCGAGGACTTACCAGATGGTAAATGCTGAATAGCTTTGTGTATTTCAAGCGGGGTGACCGGCTCATCCAGAGTGGCGCGTTGCTGGCATGTCAGAGAGGCTAAATCAGTCTCCGCTATGTAATCTGCAATAGAATCAGCAGGGGGGTTTATTTCACGAGCATATAACTCCTTGTAGAAGTCACCAAACCGCCTTCTAATAGCTTCCGATGTATTCAGCATGTCCCCTCCTCTCTCCCGAATATGGGTTACCGCCCTTTCCGCCTTTCATTTGTTCTTCATTTAAGGAAGGAAGTTACCCATGTGAAAAACTACCTACCTCCTTCATTACTAAATCAACCAATTACCCAAATTTAATTGATAATTAGATTCAGCAGATTGAACACGGCCAGGCTTGACTGCAGCAGCCCAACTGAATCTAAACTTCACTTGAACTTTACCATGAGAGTGAAGTAGTCACCACAAAGTTTCTATAAGAATATGCCATGACCAAAGGAAATTCCACAAGAGATGAGAAAAATGTTGTTGAAATATATCAGTTTGGAAAGGGTTACAAAGAGGCATATTTTCAAAGCACTTAGCCTTCCATAGTTCCAAATGTGCCTCAAAGTCATTTCTGAAATTCTGGGACATCACCAAACTACAGTGAGAATCATCATCTCCAAATGGAGAATTGGAACAGTGGTGAACCTTCCCAGGAGTGGCCGGGCTTTCAAAATTACTGCAAAGATGCAATGACAATTTATCCAGGATGTAATAAAACATCCCAGAAGAACATCCAAAGATCTGCAGGCCTCTCTATCCTCAGCTAAGTTCAATGTTCATGACTCTACAATAAGAGACTGAGCAATGATCCCCAAGCCTTTTGGGATAATGTTCTATAGACAGGTGAGTCAAAAGTGGAACTCTTTGGATAACACAGGTCCCACTATGTCTTGTATAAAGCAAATACAGCATTCCAGAGTAAGAATATCATACCAACAAGATGCTTTGCTTGTTCAGGACATGGAAAACGTGCCATTATTGAAGGAACCATGAATTCTACACTGTACCAGAAAATCCTTAAGGGGAATATCTTGTCATCTGTCTATGTGCTGAAGCTGAAGCATAATTGGGCTATGAAACAACACAATGCAACACAAAATTTTACATCTGAATGGCTGAGGAGAAATAAAATCAAAGTTCTGGACCAACCTAGTCAAAGTCCTGACTTGAATCCAACAGAGATGCTGTGGCAGGCCCTGAAGTGAATAGTTTATGCATGAAAACCTAAGAATGTGTTTGAATGAAAGCAGTTCTGAAAAGAAGAATGTACTAAGATTCCTCAACAGCAATATGAAAGAATTTGATATAAATATAGGAACTGTTTGGTTTTAATCATTGTTGCTAAAGGTGCTACAACCAATTATTAAGTTTAGGGAGCAGTTACTTTTCTACATGGGTAATATGGATGTTGAATGTTTGTTCCTTAACTAAATGAAGTAATAATTTAAAAACTGTGTTATGTGTTTACTTGGGTTCCTTTTGTCTAATACAGTATTACATTTTGTTTAAAGATCAAAAACCATTCATAAGTGGAAGAGTAGCCTAATGGTTAGTGTAGCGGGTTGCAGACTTCAGGAACCAGGTTCGATTCCCACTGCTGCCTGATGGTCAGCAGTGGGTTAAGGATCCTGGGGAACCAGGTTCAATTCCCCCTGCAGCTCCATGTGACCCTAGGCAAGTCACTTAACCCTCCACTGCCCCAGATACAATGTACTACTTAGATTGTGAAACCACTAGGGACAGTCCCAGTACCTGTAAAATGAAACTGTAAACTGCTTTGGTCTAAGCAGTATATAAATACTTAAATGAATGAATGAGCATAAGCGTTGCCATACTGGGAAAGATCGAAGGTCCATCAAGCCCAGTATCTTGTTTCCTAGTGACCAATGCAGGTGTCACGGTCGTGCCCAGGTTTCAGGCTCTCTGTCATCTTGCTACCTGGTGGCCAGACCTGGTGGCTGCAATGGACTGTCTGGCTATTGTCACCCATTCCAGATTTCAGCCCGGTCTGGTCCGGATCTTCCGGGCTGCCAGACTTGCTTGTTTTGTTTGAACCTACACAGCACCCGTAGTTGTCTGGTGATTGCTGCTGCTGAGTCTCAGCTGCTGCTGGGCTTATTAGCCATTTGGAAACTCTCTGCTTTGCCTTTGCATCGCCTAAGGCCCTGGTTTGTTGGTGCTTGCTGCACTTCTGCCTAGTCCAGTTTATAGACTGTATTCTTGCCTGATTCTAGTTTAGTCTTTGTGTAGCTTCTTCTACTGTATTGCTTGTTTCCCAGTCTTGTTTCTTGTTTGTATGTCTTTGTCTAGTTCTAGGTTGTCTGTGTTTCTTGTTCAGTGGCTGCTTGCAGCTTTCAGTTTGGTCCCTTGTCTGTCTGAGAGTCCTAGTCTAGTATTCTGCCTAGCCTCTCTGTGTGTTCTAGTCCTTGTGTGTATCCTGCTGGTATCCAGTCCCTGCCCTGTCCTGCAAAGCCCTGCCAGCCGCCTGCACCCAGGGGCTCAACTCCTGGGGAAAAGCGGCTAAGTGCAGGTGAAGACTAGGGTTCCTGCTCTGCCTGTTCCAGCTTGTTTACCTCTGCTGTTCTGCCCTGTCCCTGGTTTGAGGGTGGTTTTGCCTGCTGCTGCCGCTCCTTGAAAACTTGACAGCAGGTCACAAGTACCTGGCAAGATTCCAAGAGAAAAACAGATTTTATACTGCTTATTCAGTGTGACATATATGCAATAATAGGGGAAATCAGGAGGGGGGAAAATCTTTTTACATCATTGCAGTTTGTGTTGAGTAATCCATGTCGAGATCTGAGAGAGACTATCCATAAGATTTATCTGAAAACAGGAATCCCAAGAATCATGCACTCCTAACAGAATGACATAAGTGTAAAAATACATGGAATATACACATTGCTGCATGATGTCTTGCCCCCTGTTCCACCGAATGCGTATATAGTTTCACAGAAGAGATATCTAAGTACGTATGCATCCAGTCAGACTTTATTTAAATTTTGTGACTCCTGAAGCAGGCTTTATTTAGCCAAAACACAGATTTGTGTTGAGTCCATTTGCCTTCTGTGGATATTTATGTTGTTTTTTTTATTGGCCCTTTGGCCTGGCTGTGGATTTTTAATGAACTTTTTTTAGCCACAGTCTCAGACACTCTGGGTTTCTTCTATTTGGAACCGAGGGTAATACCCTCACCCTGGTCTCATAAAGACAAGCAAGAAGAAGGTAATGGTCAACTGTATCAAAAACTAAACTTAAATCTAGCTAGATGAGCTTCACATCTTTTTGGGTATTTGTGTGGCAGAAGATGTAATTTAACATTACCATGAACGGTGTTTCTGTAGTGTCACTTGTGGAACCCAGTGCTTAGGGTGAAAAATATTAATTAAAATTCCAAATTTTAATGACCTGCTAATACACTGATTTTTAAATGAATTTTCCAATAAATGGCAGATTGGTGATTGGACAAAAGTTAACTAGAACTGTATAATCCAAATCACTGTTTGTTTGTTTTTTTAGACGTGGATGAATCAGAATGCTTTTCTAGGAGCAGGGAACCAGACATAGGGTCAAACTAGAGTTCATCAGGTCGAGAAAAATAGGCAAGAGACCAGCAGTCTTTTAGAAGCCAAGCAGGGGCCCTTTCAAGGATGGCACCAGAAGGTTTGACAGAGCTGATAAGTTTTTGCAAACCAATATATGAAAGTGGAGTGAAACTGCAAAATGTACTGCATCCGGTAAGCTGAGTAGTTGTCTTTCCAATACTGGGAAGTGGGATAGAGGTAGCGAGGAAAAATGGCAAGTTTATAAATAGATTCTAGTTTTCCTACCTAGAACCACAGGTACTGAACCAGGAACTGAAGCATGATAGTTACGAGATCTTGAGCACAGCAACGAATTACAATAGAAAACAGTTCTCAAGGTTAGTTCTCAGCAGCAGATAAAGAGATCCTTTCCCGTTTGAGCAGTGCTTTGCACTTACTGTGCAAGGGCATACAGAGTGAATGATCCATACAGAAGTTTGGATCTTCCAAATGCATCCTGCCCTCCTCATGTGTAACTTAAGTGTTCTAAGTTCCAAGTTAAACCAAGGATAGTTTTTCAGATGCCGTACTGGGGCTGCAACATCAAAAATATTTGTCACAGGGCCTCGTGGCCAACAGCAATGACAACTGCCCTTGACATGACCAGGGTATCAACCAGTAGTCCTGTTTAGCATAAAGAGAACTTGTCCTCTAAGAAAGACAGCTCAGAGAAAGTCAATTTTAACACTGGAGTTTACTCCTGAGGTCTTGAATATTGAGCCCTCACTCAGGTTTTCGTCCAATGACTCCCTTCTCAAGCTCTCCTTTGGGCAGGACCCTTCTTTATTAAGCAATCACGAGTTCTGATACTTCTTTAAGCCCTTAGGCTACTTGGGTGACAAAACAACCTTAATTAGCAGGGTCTTGGCAATATGCAACTTGGGTCTTCCTCTTGGGCCCAGACCTATGCAAATCAGCCAGCACAGCCCTCTCCAACCAATTCTGTGGGGTACTTCACCTGTGAATACAGCTTTCTTACATCTGCAATATTGAACTTAGCCCATCTCAGTAGAATTCTGGGGTCTCAGTCTAACAGCCACCTCCCCTTGGACAGGACTTTAATTCACTGTGACTTTGTGGTCCTGTCCTCCACCCCATGACTCTTAGTTCTAGAGACCGACCGAAAATGGGGGGGGGGGGGGGGGGGTCAGTTTTGGCTATAACTGCCACCAAAACTACTCATCCATTTTCAGATGCAACTGAAAGTGACAGAAACCAGGGACTTGATTTTGGCTAGAACCGAAACCGAAGCCCAGTGTCTCCCTCTCTGTCCATCCTTTCCCATGCTTATCTCGGGAATGAATCAATTGATAATTTTTATTTAAGGAATAGAAGGCTGAATTTGTGTTTCTTACCTGCTGACACAGCGTCTGCTCTGCTAGCAAATAAGAACCAACCAATTGGCTCACACTCTCACTTCTCTCAGGAATGAATCAAATGAGACTTTTCCCAAGAGACCTTTTACATTTGTGTTTTCTCTTCCTTACTGTTCCTCAGGCCCGCCAAGGGAGGGGGGGGGGGGAAGTGGGGGCAAGATTCTCCAGGCCCGGCCTTGAAGGTGGGCCTGGGCCCCTCCACTTTGGGCTCAGGCCCACCCAACTGCAGTACCTTAAATGGCTGACAGGGAAACCCAAACCCCGCTATGCAAGGAAGTCAGCAGCATGCTTTCTAGTACCCAACAGCAGGACTCTGCACATGAACTGAGCATGTGCGAGGAGTGCCAGCATTGCCAGTGGTTAGAAACGCATGCTGCAGACTTCCTTACACCAAGTGAAGTTCGGTACATGGAGCAATTTGGCTGGCGGTGCTTGGGCATCCCTGTCAGCAAAAGTAACAATTTTAATTGGAGGGGGAGGGGGAATGGAGTCGGGGAGAGAGCAAAAAGGAATGGGTGGCCCCAGAGCCCCCCCCCCCCCCCCATGGGCAGCTGGCTACGTCCATGCGTTTCCTGACTGATGGTTCGGCCTTGGTGGGGGGGGGGGGGCTAAAAGGGTTTGCTCTGGTCCTGCTTTTGTCTCTTGGTGGCCCTGCTATTCTCCCTCTATGTGTGCAGCTAGTCTGTTGTTGATGTAGCTATCCCTCACATCCAGAGATGTAGTTAAACTCGACATCCAAAAATGAGGCTATGCCCGACCGCCAGACACAGAGCTATGCTCAACTTCCAGAGACAAAATGATGGACAATATCCAGAAATTGGGCCACGTTCGACACCCAGCAAAGGGGCCACGCTCAACCTCCAGAGATAAGAGTTACACTCTACACCCAAGGGTAGAGTAACACTGTCCACTCTGAGATGGAGCTAAGCTCTTCATCAAGAGACTGAGTACAGCTGTAGATCTAGAGGTACACCCATGCTGTTGAGCCAGAGATGGAGCCATGGTGTCAGCCTGGCAGACCATAGTACATGGTCAACATTCCACAGAAGTACATGATAGCAACCTAGCGCAGAAAGGGAGGCAAGCAGGCTTCCCATGAAGCTGTCAGCAAGCAGGATCCAAGTACTGCCTCATATAACACCCTACTTACGGGCCGATGATCAGAAGCAAATGGAGCCACTAGAGGCTGTTAGTGTCATACTAGTGCCTCCATTTGCTACCGCCCCATGATCAGAGCCCCCAAGCGCATGAAACAACACAGTTTGGGTAACGAGAGGCAAGATGGCGATCCGAGAGGAAGTCGCGTCTGAGCTCCCGAACCCCGACGTAGTTGCCTGAGAGAGCAGCACTTTCCCCATGAGGATTCATGGGGAAAACGAAGGGGAAAACAGGGATTCAGTCCTCCTCCTGCCCTGGAAGCCCGGCGCTCCGGCAACAAACGTTGGAGAAGTACGGCGTTCAGACGAGCAAAACCCCAGCACCCGCGACGATGGAGTCCGTAGCTGGACTATCGGACCGCAGCATAGAGGCAGCGTCACTTAGCCCGCCTCCAACTACAGCACCACCGCGACCCGGAAGTGTTCGCTTCCTATCGGACGGCCAGCTACTGCAAACCGAAGGGTTTCCTGCACTAGTAACAGGAGGAGGCCCCATGGAAGCGTCGACCCCAGAGAAGTTAGCGGCTACAGAATTGGGTGCAGTGAGCCCTGCACTCACTCCTGTCCTGGTGGCACCTTCCGTGGATAGCGGTGAAAAATTAAGACCAGCTGTAATAACGCTTGAGTTGCTGTGGGACGCCATACAGGGGATGAACACCAACCTTACCAAGGTAACAACCTCTATAAAAGAGGAAATTGTAGGTTTAAAGCAAACTCAAGAGCAGCTTTGTGGGAAAATACAAGAAAATCAAGAGAAAACTAAAACACTGGGAGGAGAGCTTAAAAAATTACAGGATCTGACAGGAACTTTGGTAAAGGACAGAGACATTATAGTTAAGAAGATGGAATACTTAGATAATCAGGGGAGGAGAAATAACTTAAGATCTGAACTTGACAGAGTTCCTTGAGAGTTCACTGGAGATGGTTACTGAATGCACAACTCTCCTGGTATCATTCGCTCTTGAGCTTGATAGAAATAACATCTTTAAATTGTATTTCAGGCATATGAATGCATCTTTTTTTGGAGCTAAGATCCAGATATTCCCCGATCTTAACAAAGAGACACAAAAGCGCAGACAAGAATTCCTGGTGTTAAAGCCAAGAGTTCTCGCTTTATCTGGAACAGTTGTCCTAAAGTATCCATGTAGATGCTTTGTGTCTATTGGTGGTGTTAATTATAGGTTTCTTGACCCCAGAAAAATGCAAATACATATAGATTCGAAAGAACAAAGTAAGATTGGTGATCAGACCTGAGGCCCCACTTTAAATACGCTGTTAAATCGGCTAGCGAGTAGTCAGGGTTTTCTTCCTCTAGCAGAGTAAATTAAACTCAATTAATTTTTGAAATGGATGTAAAATTGTAAAATCATAAATAAAAAAATTAAAAAAAAAAACCAAACAACACAGTTTGCAAATGCATGCAAAACAGGGCTCATAGCGAAGTAACATGCAAATGCACGCTAAATGTATTCTTCCCCAATGATCAGCGAGTAGTGCACCAAACCCTACGCCAACTCAGAGCTGGCGTTAGGGTTTGCAGATCATTGGGGAGGAATGATGAGCCCTGTCCAGCATACATTTGCATGCTAGCAGATCCCCCATTCCCACCAATGCAGCAGCCCCCCCCCCCCCCCCACAGGAGCAGGAACCCCGACCTGACCCCATCCCCAATGACACAGAGGCTGAAGGCCCCCTGACCCAAGTTCAGGGGGGCTGGAGATCCAATAGGTCTCCAGCCCCCGTATCCCCCATAGCATCCCCTCAAATAAAGCCCTGGTGGCCCAGTGTGTTGCAAGTCAAACTCCCCCCCCCCCCAACCAGGTGATCTAGCAGCCCTCTTCCCCACCCCCTATCTTTGTTGGAGGAGGGAGGTGGCCTCCCATTGGTGCTGCCTTGAAAAAGGCAGAACCCAGCCCTGCCCAGCGCATCCTGGGATGCGCTGGGCAGGGCTTCACACCACATAAGGGAGAACCATTTTCGAGGAAGCGCCAATGGAAGAGGAGGAAGGCCGTGAAGGTAGGAGGGTGGGGAAGAGGGCCCTAGACCACCAGGTGGAGGGGGGGGGGGGATTGATTCATGGCCTACTGGGCCATCAGGGCTCTATTTGAAAGGATGATAGGGGGGGTTAAGGGGGCTGGAGACCCACCGGATCACCAGTCCAGGGGGGAGGTTGACTCGCAGCCAACTGGGCCACCAGGGTTCTATTTGAGGGGATTCTAGGGGGGGGGGGGGGGTTAAGGGGGCTCAAGACCCACCGGATATCCAACCCCCCCTGAACCTGGGTCAGGGGGACGAGGTCAACCAGACCTCCAGCCCCCACGTCATTTGGCTCGGGGTGGGGGCACTAGGCCATCAAGGCCATGCTATTTGAGGTCTGGTGATGCCATTAGTCAGGGTAGGACCAATAAAGATGCAGCCTGTACATATCCCGCAGGATGTCGGGGAGCAGAATGCAGCCAGCACACCTGCCGACTTCACCTGGCCAGGAAACAAAGAGTCCACAGTAGCCAGCTAGCATCCAGATGCAGTCAGGCACCAACACATTAGGATGATGCCGACTAACAACAAAAGAGGAGCTGATTGAAGCAGCCCCAAAACACCTGAGGCAGAAATATCCGCTAGACAGGAGTCAGCCAACCACCTAGAACTAGCCAAGGAATGCAGGCCAGAGATACCACTTGAAAACTGCCACAAAGCAGCAGGGAAGGGATCCACCCAAGACAGGCTATACATAAGCCATACCAGCCAGACTCCTGGAAGCACA
Source organism: Microcaecilia unicolor (assembly GCF_901765095.1). Classification (NCBI taxonomy): domain Eukaryota; kingdom Metazoa; phylum Chordata; class Amphibia; order Gymnophiona; family Siphonopidae; genus Microcaecilia; species Microcaecilia unicolor. The sequence goes on from NC_044034.1 coordinate 75,660,945, forward strand.
GCCTACACTGCTGAAAAACCCACTGCTATTAACAGCAAACAGGGAGTTGGACCAGACCCACAAGCAGCGAATCTTTGCTTACTACCAATGTAGAGAAGAAAGCACTGCTGGTATTGTTGCATCTAAAATGAAGCCAGGACCTCCCCTGAACAAGGCCCACTGCCGCAACCAACTAGACAGATCGAGAAACAGCTGGAGACAAAGAAGAAGGCCAGTCACTAGATACCAAGCCAAGTGAAGCCCAAACAGGCCGACCAAAAAAATCAGCCAAAACACGGGAACTTAAATCAGAGAGCTACAGTGCTGCACTACTAGGGTTAGCTCTGAAGGAACCTTGCTCACAAAGAGCACCAAACACCACACTTCCTCAACTTCTTTTTCTTTTTTTTTTAAATGGCAACACAAGCTGAAGCCGTAGCTGCGAGAGGCACCAGAGTCATTCCCAGAGCAAAAAAAGGGCACTCAGAATCTAATCTAATCTATGAGTCTGACGTCGGTGCCGGGGAAAATGGTAGAGGCTATTATTAAAAACAAAATTACAGAGCACATCCGAGGACATGGATTACTGAGACCGAGTCAGCACGGCTTTTGTGTGGGGAAATCTTGCCTGACCAATTTACTTCAATTCTTTGAGGGAGTAAACAAACATGTGGACAAAGGGGAGTCGGTTGATATTGTGTATCTGGATTTTCAAAAGGCGTTTGACAAGGTACCTCATGAAAGGCTACAGAGGAAATTGGAGGGTCATGGGATAGGAGGAAATGTCCTATTGTGGATTAAAAACTGGTTGAAGGATAGGAAACAGAGAGTGGGGTTAAATGGGCAGTATTCACAATGGAGAAGAGTAGTTAGTGGGGTTCCTCAGGGGTCTGTGCTAGGACCGCTGCTTTTTAATATATTTATAAATGATTTAGAGATGGGAGTAACTAGCGAGGTAATTAAATTTGCTGATGACACAAAGTTATTCAAAGTCGTTAACTCACAACAGGATTGTGAAAAATTACAAGAGGACCTTACGAGACTGGGAGACTGGGCGGCTAAATGGCAGATGACGTTTAATGTGAGCAAGTGCAAGGTGATGCATGTGGGAAAAAAGAACCCGAATTATAGCTACATCATGCAAGGTTCCACGTTAGGAGTTACGGACCAAGAAAGGGATCTGGGTGTCGTCGTCGATAACACACTGAAACCTTCTGCTCAGTGTGCTGCTGCGGCTAGGAAAGCGAATAGAATGTTGGGTATTATTAGGAAAGGTATGGAAAACAGGTGTGAGGATGTTATAATGCCGTTGTATCGCTCCATGGTGCGACCGCACCTTGAGTATTGTGCTCAATTCTGGTCGCCGCATCTCAAGAAAGATATAGTAGAATTGGAAAAGGTGCAGCGAAGGGCGACTAAAATGATAGCGGGGATGGGACGACTTCCCTATGAAGAAAGACTAAGGAGGCTAGGGCTATTCAGCTTGGAGAAGAGACGGCTGAGGGGAGACACGATAGAGGTATATAAAATAATGAGTGGAGTGGAACAGGTGGATGTGAAGCGTCTGTTCACGCTTTCCAAAAATACTAGGACTAGGGGGCATGCGATTAAACTACAGTGCAGTAAATTTAAAACAAATCGGAGAAAATCTTTCTTCACCCAACGTGTAATTAAACTCTGGAATTCATTGCCGGAAAATGTGGTGAAGGCGGTTAGCTTAGCAGAGTTTAAAAAGGGGTTGGACGGTTTCCTAAAGGACAAGTCCATAAACCGCTACTAAACGGACTTGGAAAAATCCAAAATCCCAGGAATAACATGTATAGAATGTTTGTACGTTTGGGAAGCTTGCCAGGTGCCCTTGGTCTGGATTGGCCGCTGTCGTGGACAAGATGCTGGGCTCGATGGACCCTTGGTCTTTTCCCAGTATGGCATTACTTATGTACTTATGCTTCTATACCGCAATAACCATATCAGTTCTATGCAGTTTACATAAAAAGTAAAAGAGGCATACTTAGAGATGAGGGCTTCGATACTGCTGCCATTGGGGGGGGGGGGGGGAAAGACATATGCACCACACATAAGTACATAAGTACATAAGTAGTGCCATACTGGGAAAGACCAAAGGTCCATCTAGCCCAGCATCCTGTCACCGACAGTGGCCAATCCAGGTCAAGGGCACCTGGCACGCTCCCCAAACGTAAAAACATTCCAGACAAGTTATACCTAAAAATGCGGAATTTTTCCAAGTCCATTTAATAGCGGTCTATGGACTTGTCCTTTAGGAATCTATCTAACCCCTTTTTAAACTCCGTCAAGCTAACCGCCCGTACCACGTTCTCCGGCAACGAATTCCAGAGTCTAATTACACGTTGGGTGAAGAAAAATTTTCTCCGATTCGTTTTAAATTTACCACACTGTAGCTTCAACTCATGCCCTCTAGTCCTAGTATTTTTGGATAGCGTGAACAGTCGCTTCACATCCACCCGATCCATTCCACTCATTATTTTATACACTTCTATCATATCTCCCCTCAGCCGTCTCTTCTCCAAGCTGAAAAGCCCTAGCCTTCTCAGCCTCTCTTCGTAGGAAAGTCGTCCCATCCCCACTATCATTTTCGTCGCCCTTCGCTGTACCTTTTCCAATTCTACTATATCTTTTTTGAGATACGGAGACCAGTACTGAACACAATACTCCAGGTGCGGTCGCACCATGGAGCGATACAACGGCATTATAACATCCGCACACCTGGACTCCATACCCTTCCTAATAACACCCAACATTCTATTCGCTTTCCTAGCCGCAGCAGCACACTGAGCAGAAGGTTTCAGCGTATCATCGACGACGACACCCAGATCCCTTTCTTGATCCGTAACTCCTAACGCGGAACCTTGCAAGATGTAGCTATAATTCGGGTTCCTCTTACCCACATGCATCACTTTGCACTTGTCAACATTGAACTTCATCTGCCACTTGCACGCCCATTCTCCCAGTCTCGCAAGGTCCTCCTGTAATCGTTCACATTCCTCCTGCGACTTGACGACCCTGAATAATTTTGTGTCATCGGCGAATTTAATTACCTCACTAGTTATTCCCGTCTCTAGGTCATTTATAAATACATTAAAAAGCAACGGACCCAGCACAGACCCCTGCGGGACCCCACTAACTACCCTCCTCCACTGAGAATACTGGCCACGCAATCCTACTCTCTGATTCCTATCTTTCAACCAGTTCTTAATCCATAATAATACCCTACCTCCGATTCCATGACTCTGCAATTTCTTCAGGAGTCTTTCGTGCGGCACTTTGTCAAACGCCTTCTGAAAATCCAGATATACAATATCAACCGGCTCCCCATTGTCCACATGTTTGCTTACCCCCTCAAAAAAATGCATTAGATTGGTGAGGCAAGACTTCCCTTCACTAAATCCGTGCTGACTTTGTCTCATCAGTCCATGTTTTTGTATATGCTCTGCAATTTTATTCTTAATAATAGCCTCCACCATCTTGCCCGGCACCGACGTCAGACTCACCGGTCTATAATTTCCCGGATCTCCTCTGGAACCCTTCTTAAAAATCGGAGTAACATTGGCTACCCTCCAGTCTTCCGGTACTACACTCGATTTTAGGGACAGATTGCATATTTCTAACAGTAGCTCCGCAAGTTCATTTTTTAGTTCTATTAATACTCTGGGATGAATACCATCAGGTCCCGGTGATTTACTACTCTTCAGCTTGCTGAACTGACCCATTACATTCTCCAAGGTTACAGAGAATTTGTTTAGTTTCTCCGACTCCCCCGCTTCAAATATTCTTTCCGGCACCGGTGTCCCCCCCAAATCCTCCTCGGTGAAGACCGAAGCAAAGAATTCATTTAATTTCTCCGCTACGGCTTTGTCCTCCTTGATCGCCCCTTTAACACCATTTTCGTCCAGCGGCCCAACCGACTCTTTGGCCGGTTTCCTGCTTTTAATGTATCTAAAAAAATTTTTACTATGTATTTTTGCTTCCAACGCTAATTTCTTCTCAAAGTCCTTTTTTGCCCTCCTTATCTCCGCTTTGCATTTGGCTTGGCATTCCTTATGATCTATCCTGTTACTTTCAGTTGGTTCTCTTCTCCACTTTCTGAAGGATTGTTTTTTGGCTCTAATGATTTCCTTTATCTTACTGTTTAGCCACGCCGGCTGACGTTTAGTCTTTTTTCCCTTTTTTCTAATACGTGGAATATATTTGTCCTGAACCTCCAGGATGGTGTTTTTAAACAGCATCCACGCCTGATGCAAGTTTTTTACTCTGCGAGCTGCTCCTTTCAGTCTTTTTTTCACCATTTTTCTCATTTTGTCGTAATCACCTTTTCTATAGTTAAACGCTAGCGTACTTGATTTCCTAGTTTCACTTCCTTCAATGCCAATATCAAAACCGATCATATTATGATCACTGTTATCAAGCGGCCCTCGTATCGTTACCCCCTGCACTAGATCATGAGCACCACTAAGGACTAAGTCTAGTATTTTTCCTTCTCTTGTCGGCTCTTGAACTAGCTGTTCCATGAAGCTGTCCTTGATTTCATCAAGAAATCCTATGTCCCTTGCGTGTACAGATGTTACATTAACCCAGTCTATATGCGGGTAATTGAAATCCCCCATTATTATTGTGTTGCCCAGTTTGTTTGCGTCCCTGATTTCCTTTAACATTTCCGCATCCGTCTGTTCGTCCTGGCCAGGCGGACGGTAGTACACTCCTATCACTATCCTTTTCCCCTTTGCACATGGAATTTCAATCCACAGTGATTCCAAGGAGTGTTTTGTTTCCTGCAGAATTTTCAATCTATTTGATTCAAGGCTCTCGTTAATATACAATGCTACCCCTCCACCAATCCGATTCACCCTATCACTACGATATAATTTGTACCCCGGTATGACAGTGTCCCACTGGTTATCCTCCTTCCACCAGGTCTCAGAGATGCCTATTATATCTAATTTTTCATTTAGTGCAATATATTCCAACTCCCCCATCTTATTTCTTAGGCTCCTGGCATTCGCATATAGACATTTCAAACTATGTTTGTTGTTCCTAAGTACATCATGCTTAGTACTTGACAGTATTAATTAGCAATCTTTTGTCTGATTTTTATTGTTATTTAAAGATACCCGATCTACTACAATCTCTTTTGCAACCTATCAGGATACTCTATCTTCCCTGTTATGGTGATATCTTTGAAAGATACCTTATCCCGAACCATGCTCTTTTGAGCGACTGTCGGCCTTCCCCCCATTTCTAGTTTAAAAGCTGCTCTATCTCCTTCTTAAACGCCGATGCCAGCAGCCTGGTCCCACTCTGGTTAAGATGGAGCCCATCCTTTCGGAATAGGCTCCCCCTTCCCCAGAATGTTGCCCAGTTCCTAACAAATCTAAAGCCCTCCTCCCTGCACCATCGTCTCATCCACGCATTGAGACTCTGGAGCTCTGCCTGTCTCTTGGGCCCTGCGCGTGGCACAGGTAGCATTTCAGAAAATGCTACCCTGGAGGATCTGGATTTCAGCTTTCTACCTAAGAGCCTAAATTTTGCTTCCAGAACCTCTCTCCCACATTTTCCTATGTCATTAGTACCCACATGTACCAAGACAGCCGTCTCCTCCCCAGCACTATATAAAATCCTATCTAGGTGACGCGTGAGGTCCGCCACCTTCGCACCAGGCAGGCAAGTCACCAGGCGATCCTCACGTCCACCAGCCACCCAGCTATCTATATGCCTAATGATCGAATCACCAAGTACAACAGCTGTCCTAACCTTTCCCTCCCGGGCAACATTTGGAGATATATCCTCGGTGCGAAAGGATAATACATCCCCTGGTGGGCAGGTCCTGGCTACAGGAGTACTTCCTACTTCACCAGGGTGATGCTCTCCTTCTAGGAGACCTCCCTCCTCCAAGGTAGCACAGGGGCTACCTGACTGGAGGTGGGACTTCTCTACAACATCCCTGTAGGTCTCCTCTATGTACCTCTCTGTCTCCCTCAGCTCCATCAAGTCTGCTACTCTAGCCTCAAGAGAACGGACACGTTCTCTGAGAGCTAGGAGCTCTTTGCATCGGGCACACACATATGACACCTCACCAATTGGGAGATAATCATACATGTGACACTCAATGCAAAAGACTGGATAGCACCCCTCTCGCTGCTGGACTGCTGACTCCATCTTAGTGTTTTTTGAGTTTTTCCGTAATTTAAAACTTGCTAAAGTATTAAGGATATCAGCCTATCACTAACTTACAGTTCCTCCTTTAAACCCCAATCTTCAAGTTCCGAAAGCACAAGCAAAATTTGTTCACTTACCAGAGAAATATCCTCTTCTCCCAGAACTTATTAGAAGGAAAGCTTTCGCGCGGCACCTTGAGCAGAGGCCCCGAGTGGATTGGAACGGACCTGGGAGTCACTCCGGCGAAGGCTCCGAGGATATGCAGATGAGCTGCAAGTCCTCCACGGCACCTGAGAAGGCAACCGGTGGGAGAGCTGGGCACCTCTCAACCAAGAAAAGGCTTACCAGGGGTTAGGCCGAAGCCAGCATTCCTCCCCCTGAGGGTCACCTGATCCTGGCTAAGAAGTACCTGGTAGCTCTGGGTAGGTGGAGCGAAAGCCCTGGGTAACTGTGGCGAAGGCCCTGGGAAGGTCGGGGTGGATTTGGGAGTCACCCCGGATGCAGCTGTGAGGATATGCAGAACGCTGCAAGTCCTCCACAGCACCTGGTAGGAGCACTGTGCACCTTGAGCAGAGGCCCCGAGTGGATCGGAACGGACCTGGGAGTCACTCCGGCGAAGGCTCCGAGGATATGCAGATGAGCTGCAAGTCCTCCACGGCACCTGAGAAGGCAACCGGTGGGAGAGCTGGGCACCTCTCAACCAAGAAAAGGCTTACCAGGGGTTAGGCCGAAGCCAGCATTCCTCCCCCTGAGGGTCACCTGATCCTGGCTAAGAAGTACCTGGTACACAAAGGTAGAATCCACAGAAAGCATCCCAGGCCCACCAAATAAAAACTAGAGAACGCACTTAGCCCAAAATGAGTCCCTGCAGGAGATGCCCCGACCAAAGAACAGAAAGGATCTAAGAAGACCCATTCCGATAACTGCGGCACACAAAAGCCTCCAAGCCCAAAAGCACATAAGCAATAAAATTGCGTTTGAAACAAAGGAAAAGGTTTATACTTGCTATGCCATCCGTCCTACCAGGAATCCTTTTGAAGTGTCCAGCCTAATCTCACACCCCAAAGGCAAGGGCAGAAGTGGAGCTTGAGAGGTGGGGTGAGGGAGCCGACACCACTGGGTGTGACCCCAGCTAAGGGACGAGGGACTCGGTGCAAGCTGGTGTCACCCAGTCTAGGAAGTCTGCTCAAATTTATTAGCTATAACCCCCTGATCAACTGACACCCGGACAAACCAGGCCAGGAGCTACACAATCCGTCCACCATCCGCTAGGAGACAGAAAAATACTGAACATTCCAGGCTACACAATACTCTAAAGAGCAAAGTACTTGGAAATATTTTTTACTCTGTTTCTTTCTGCTGGTGGATGGATACAAGCCATTAGTCTAGACTGGTCTGGTATAGATGACAAAGAAAAGACATTTACATCGTTGTTTTATACGCTGCCAGTAAATTAAGGTGAAGCAATTAATAAAGAGACCTCTGTGTTATCAATATCTCACTAGAACAGTGTCTGTTATATTCAGTGATCAAATATTAAAAAAAAAAAAAAAAAGAAAGAAGAGACTACCATTTACCAGCTATGAGTATTCAACAGCCTAGTATTCACTGGGCTGGATTACTTTCTCTACTCTCTGTTTTGCCCTTATCACCTCTACCTTGGCCTCCAATCTTGAGAGAGTGAAGGTTGGGTTATTGGCAACATTGCAGATTCCCAGCCATGTGGAATGGACAAGGACCAGTTGATCATCTAGCCTGCCTAGTTCCACCCTTGGTGCAACATTATAGACCCCAGACAATCTCTGGCACTCATTTTTAAACTTTTTTTTTCTCATGTTTTCTGAATTCTGTTATTTTTGTCTCCACTACATCTACTGGGAGTTTATTCCATGCATTGGACCACTTTTTTTGTGAAGAAATATCTTCTAGTGTTCTTTCTGATGTTTTGAAAATAAAATAAGACATTATTATTTTCAAAAACTTTTAACGACAGCTTATGATAACATACCTGTGCTCAGCTGGAACTGGTGGTGGCCAAACAGCAGGATCCCTAAATGGTTCATCTCGGTAAGATACTGGGAAGTCCACTGGTTTGTCTATCTTAAAACTCTCCAGAGTATTTACGATGCTCTTAACTTGATCATATTCATCTAGTAGTTCATGTCGGATCTTCAACACAAACAGATCAGGAGTAACATCCCCACTTTCGATTCAACTGAGGTTGAGGTTCTCTTATTTCCAAACAATAAAATTACTCTACAACACTAATTCTATTGCTTGTTACACTAAACTGGATCAGTCTGACAATCCAAAAAGGTTCAGTGAGAGAAGTAGGACTTGAATTCAGGCCTCCCTAGTTTGCGAACTGCTTCTCTAATCACAAGACTGTTCCTCCATATTGTTTTACTTTGTAATATACTAAAGTATTCATGCACATATCAAAGCTATATAGTCTTACAATTTATCTGTACCAGGAATAGGAGGGTGGGAAAATGGCGCATAATCTGTGGGAGTCACACCTATCGCATAGGTCACAGCAGAAGTGCCTGCAAAGCCAAGAAATCATGCACAGAACCTGTGAAGCAGAATGAATACCGGCCCTGCAGTATTTCTACCCCTGCACAGATTTCCTTGGAACATTAAGTTTGTGAGCAAACACTAGCTCAAAGGCCACAGCATGAATTTCTTGGCATGACTTTGCTGCAACCTATAGATCTCAGACATTGACCCTGAGATATTAGAACAGCCAAAGAAGAAGGAAAGTGGGTAGGGAGCTGTAGGTGAGAGACAGCTGCTGAGTGGGAGAAGGAGAGAGAAGAGACTGCTGTTGGGACAGAGGGGCACAGATGCTCAGCTGGGGGGGGGGGGGGTATAAGGGAATGCTTCTGGGCAAGAGGTAGGGATGAAAAAGAGAGTGTAACGCTGCATGGCAGGGGGTTTGGGAGAAAGAGATTGGGTGCTGCTGGTTAAGAGAGGGAGAAAAAGGGGACACACTGCAAGAGCAGAAATCTCTGAAGGAAAAAAGCACTGTGACAGAGTTGACGAGGTTAATTTAAGGAAGGAGGGCAATATCTGCCCCAGTTTAGAAAAAGCTTATCCTAATACTGTTTTTGCACTTTAGAGATTGCAGGAATATACCATAGAACTCACATATGGGTTATAAAATTTACGACCAATTAAAAAAGTCAAGAAGTGACTTATATGCAAGTCCAGCCATAAGTTCAGGATTTCCTTTCTCTTCCTTTCCCTACCCACTCATGCTAGGTCCAGCATTTCCTCTTTCTCTCCCTCCAGTGGTCCAGTGTTTTCTTCCATATATCTCACCTCATCTGGTGTTCCAAAGGTGTTGTGTGATGGCATTATGCCTTCCTGTACAGACCTGTGCTCATGCACTGCAGCATCCTGCCCTCTCCGTGGCAAGAAATGCATCATGAGGGCTCTTTGGAAAGAGGGTGCAGTCTTTTGGAAAATGTTCCCCTGATGCACTTCCTGTCAGAGAAAGGGCAGGATGCTACAGAACATGAGTGCAGGTCTGTACAGAAAGGCCCTGTGCCAGTACACACCTTTGGAACACCAGATAAGGTAAAATGTACAGGAAGTGAGATGCTGGGGAAGAGAAGGGGAGATGCTGGGCACAGCATGACTGGAAAGGGAAGGGAAATGTTGGACGCATGGATAGAAGGGACAGGAGCAAACTATATGCAAGTCACCACATTTTCACAGTACTTATACGTGAAGTATAAGTCACTTATACGTGAGGGCAACCTATATGCGAGTATCCATGACAGTACCAGATAAAAGATGTACTATGTCAAAATCATGCAAAGAAATAAAATTGCAAGATTTGTGGATTTTTTGCAGAAGGGTGTTCCTCATAGTACTAGTACTACAGTGCTTTTCCTTGACAGTAGTCAAAAGTTTATCAATGCATAGGGAGTTAACCTGTTTACAATAAATGTGCAGACCTAATTCTTTACACAAAAGATATCCAATATGAACTCTAGGGGAAGAAAAGTACAAGCTTAGAGACAATAAAATGCACCATTAATCTTCTGTATTAACAGTTATGTATCATTAAAACGCAGTCCATTCCAAAAAAAATGGATAATATTAATTTTTTTATTACATTCTTTCCAAAACAAATAATTGCACAAATCTAATTCATTAATTAGGGAAGAATATGCTAATTAAAGAATGGATTTCATTAGACTATAAAAATCACCATACCCAAAAAATAGCTTAATGTTTCTGATTACTGCAGCTGACGCTTCAAACAGTAGTTTTTTTTTATCTGAAATTATGAAAAATTGCTAACAAAATAAAATGTATAGTTCTATACTAATCTATTAATGAAGAGAAAAGTTCTAAAATCTATAGCGACATATGATACAGACATCATACCTGTTGCCATTTGCTCCTTATAACAGGATCTCGGACTGTTTGGCAGTGCCTCTGAATCTGCTGGATTACACCCTGATAATAAACCATAGATGAGTCATAGTTCCCAAGAAGAGCATATTCTCGCCCTTTTTTGGCATTATCACAAACCTCAGTCAAATTCATAGTGGTCCCTCACAACCTAGAACAAAATATTTGCTCGTAAGAAAGACTAACAAGAAAACATTTTTATAAATTTTAACTAGTCAGAAACTCTTATGCCAATAACCTAAATTATCTTTTGCAGCAGAATCCTGAGAAGTCTCTCCCCATCTAAATTAAATCCACTATATTTAATGCAAAACCATTTAATACTTTGGTGATGAGCAGTATATAAAATTAATACATCAAATCCAATCTGTTTTCCCTTGAAATAGATATGACATACAGCTACCAGGTTGCCCTTTTAAGTTATCCATCTGACTTAAAATTTAGCAACCATGGGCAAAAGTTATTACTCAAAAACAAATTATAAAAAATATACCTTGTGAATAACATAATAATGTCCTAATGGAAAGTGAATGAAAACTATATTTTCTAATACAACCACCATACATTCTATGGAGGTTTTTCAGAGCACTAATGTAAATAGCTGCGTCATATCAATCACAACAGACTAGTGTAATTCAAATGTTTTGACTCTTGATCATTTGGAGGCCCTTTTACTAAAGCTTAGAAAACTAACAGATACTAGCTCGCTCTAAATACTGAGTCTTATTTTATAACTATGGGCAAAGTTTCCTCTAAGGAGTGGCCTGGTGAATGCAGATTTTTTTTTTTTTTTTTTTTGTGGAGCAACAAGTTTTAAAAACCAACAAGTTTTGAGCACCAGTATTAGCAAAGCATTTCTGTATATAGCACAAGGTAAAATTATGTCTTACCTGATAATTTTCTTTCCTTTAAATGCAGCAGATGAATCCAGCTACTGGTGGGTTGTATCCATCAACCAGCAGGTGGAGATACAGATTACTCAAAACTGAAGTGAGTGATCCTGGATGACCAACCCCTTCATTAGCCAGAATATCACAAAGCAGAATTCAAACATAAAACCAAAACCTTCCTCACGAACAACAGGGGCAAGAGAACTGCAACTCATGGCAAGCTGACAAAAACAGCCACACTGTATCTTCTGTATATTCCATTTTGCACTCCTTTTTTCTTCTTTTGACTTTTTTTTAATAACCTAGATAGGAAAGGAACAGAACACAAACACAGTAGACAGGATGTGCAACGAAGAAAGAAGGGAGGGATCCCGGATTCATCTGCTGCAGCTAAAGGAAAGAAAATTATCAGGTAAGACATAATCCTTCCTTACAGCATGCAGCAGGTGAATCCAGCAACAGGTGGGATGTACCAAGGCAATCCCTAGAGAGAGGGAGGGAAACTGTCGCCCCTCGCGCTAACACAGCCGCTCCAAAAGCAGCATCAGACCTAGCAGCCACATCCACTCTATAGTGTCAAGAAAAAGAGTGCAGAGATGCCCAAGTAGTCGCCCGACAGATTTCATCCAGCGACAGCACTGACATTTCTGCCATAGTGGAATGGGCTTGCAATGCCTCCGGTGGTACACAGCCCTTCAAGTTATAAGCAGAGGAAATCGTATCCTTTACCCATCTGGCGATAGTAGCCTTGAAAGTGGTGTCACCCCGTCAAAAACCGGAGAGGAGAACAAACAGATGGTTCGACTGCCGAAACTCACTGGACATTTGCAGGTAGCAGATAAAAACTCGTCAAACATCCAAGAGCCGAAGTATCCAGAAATCCGCAGGACAGTCCTCCTCTCGAAAAGATGGAAGAAACAAAGGCTGGTTGATATGAAACACCGAGATAATCTTCAGTAAAAAAGAAGGCACCGTCTGCTGGGTGACACCAGACTCTGAAAGCTGAAAAAAAAGGGGTCTCGACATGACAGCATCTGTAATTCTGAGACCCTCCGTGCTGATGCCATACCCACCAAAAACAGCGCATTTAAGGGGAGATCTTAGAAGCCCTGCGCAAAGGCTCAAAAGGTGCCCTTGTAACGCCCTAAGGACCAAATTCAAGTTCCAGGTCGGACATGGCCGGTGCAGTGAAGGAGGACAAAGCTGAGCACTCCCCATAAGAAGCGGACAACATCCGGGTGAGCAGCCAGGGATAAACCCAATGTACCAAGGTTGCGCATTTTATTTGCTATCAAAGTATTATAAAATACTAGGAAAAAATGCCCGTTTCTGAGCGCAATGAAACGGGCGCTAGCAAAGGGCCCCCTCCCTCCGTCCCTCTGAGCTACTTGCCTTGTTCGCTGTGGCGTTTCCGTTTCGGCCCTCGTCAAGTGTCATAGTTCCGCCCTCGACGTCATGACGTTTTGACGCGAGGGCGGTGCAGACACTCCAGTGCACACCGGATATCTCGGGCGCCTCAACTTCCGTGGAGGCTTCAGAACGTTGGGGTTGCCTTTTATATAGAGAGATTATAGAAAATTAATTGTACAAAAATCAGAGAGAAAAGTCTTTCAAATAACTCACCCACCAGCACAGCATCAGACATCAGTTTCAAGTTATAACAAAACTTATCAAATCTAACATCAGTACCTCTGGTAATTACAAGTAATTAGACTAATTATATAAAGAAGAGAAAACAAAGGAAGAAGAGTTTGTTCCTCATACAAAGGACACAGAACAGAGAGAGAGAGAGAAAGAAAGAAAGAAAGAAAGAAAGAAAGAAAGAAAGAAAGAAAGAAAGAAAGAAAGAAAGAAAGAAAGAAAGAAAGAAAGAAAGAAAGAAAGAAAGAAAGAAAGAAAGAAAGAAAGAAAGAAAGAAAGAAAGAAAGATTCATAGCTATAGAGAATTAGTTTCTCTCGGTGAGTGGGGGGGTAAGAGTACCCCCCCTAGAAATAGGCTGTGGCAAGGACATGAAACTCTCCTGCCATCCTGACTATTTCAGAGTTCCTTTGTCTGCAGCATGGTTTTATAGGCTGTGGTGAGCATCTACCTCTTCTCTACCCTGAACCAATCATAGGTGCTGCATATGGGCTGGAGACTTGTAATTGGGACTTTCATATGTGCTGGAAGCTTGCAATTGGTCCTTGCCATACCTTTTCTCAGAAAATCACTTTTGTAATAGGATATACCAAGTATCTAAGTTGCCTTGGCAACATTTTCACCATCAGAGCATGTGACCTGCCAGAAATTCCTTCACGTGGCTGATAGGAAAAAGAGAGATGGGGGATGGGAAGTAATGCAGTATACCTGAAGTAAACCTTTATAGCTTATAGATAAAATTATAGACACCAACACTCAGTCCCGGAAACAGGACAGAACAGCCACCTGCACTCAAAGCGAATTATAGGCCAGTCCTTTCTGCAAACCATCCTGCAAAAAAGGTCAAAGGCTGAAACACTGACACCCTAAAAAGAGAATAAGCATCATCCTCACACCTTGCCACAAAAGTACGCCACACCTGGGCCTATGCCATCAAAGTAGATCTTTTCTGAGTCTGCAACAAGATAGCTATCACCACATCCGAATAGCCCTTTTTTCTCAAATGTGACTGCTCAAGAGCCAAGCCATGACACCAAAATGATAAAGATCCACTATCTGAACCAGCCCCTGGTGTAGGAGACCAGGACTGACCAGAAGTCGGACAGGCAGATCTACAAGGAGACGAACAAAGACCTCATATAAAGGGTGCCGCGGGGAATCTGGAGTCACTAGGATGGCTCGACCTAGGTGCTGCCCGATCCTGTGCAGGGCCCTGCCTAACAAGAGCCACGGAAGAAATACGTGTAGCAGTGCCAACTCAGGCCAGTGCAAGAGCAGCGCATTCCAGCCTGGCGGACCTGGATTCTTTCTTTCTGCTAAAGAAGACGGGAACCTTGGCATTTGCCCGTGTTGCCATCAGGTCCATTTCCGGCGTGCCCCATTTTTGGCAAATCAGGCGAAATGCCTCCTTGGACAGTTACTACTCTACCGGATCCAGGAGATGATGGCTGAGAAAATCCGCCTGCACACTGCATTGCCCCACAATGTGAACTGCCAAGAGACACTGAAGGTGACCCGCCTCCACCGCCAGAGCCCAGCTGAGTGTCACCCTGGCGACTGACGTAAGCCACCACCGTTGTACTGTCTGAAAAACTTGGACCGCCCTGTCCATCAGAAGATTCTGAAACTCCTGTAAGGCCTTCATCACCAGCAGCAGCTCCAGCCGATTGATCAGCCTTGCTGCCTCCCAACTCAGTCCAAGTGCCATGCGCATAACGATGGAAACAATGAGCACCCCAACCGGTCAGGCTGGCAGCCGTCATCACGACCATCCACTGCAAAGTTGCAAGCAGCATCCCCTTCATCAAATGGGGGTTGTGAAGCCACCAGGCCAAACTGCAGCGGGGCACAGGAGACATCTGTAACAGAATGTGGAAACGGAGACCTGCATGAGAAAACCACCATTCAAAAGAGGGAGACTGCAAACAGTGGGGACCCCCAGCTAAGCGCAGCCCTCAAGAAGAGACCCTTGGAGGTCGAAACCACTGGATTCCAGGAACGGAGACTGCTGCAGCCAAGGATAAACAGCACAGCCTTCAACTCCAACAAGAAAGCCCACCAATCTGGAAAGCCCAGGAGGCGTCTGAAACAGAAAACTGCTGCAGCTGTGAGGCCCAGGAGGCAACTACCACTCCAAAGAAAGCAGACCACCACGGTTGGAAGCCCAGAAGGCGTCTGCAACCCAGAAGAGGGGACTGCCGCAGCTGTGAAGCCCAGGAGGCATCTGCGATCCAGAAGAAGGGAGACAGAAGGGAGACAGTCGCAGCCATGAAACCTAGGAGGCGCCTGCGACTCCGAAGAGGGGAGACTTCCGCAGCCGTGAAGCCCAGGAGGTGTCTGTGTCTCTGAAGAGGGGAGACCACAGCAGCCGTGAAGCCACGAAGATCAGGTGTCTGCACCTATGAAGACGAGACTGTCACAGCCGTGAAGCCCAGCAGGCGTCTACAACTCTGCAGAGAGGAGACTGCCAAAGCTGAAAAGCCCAGGAAGCACCTACAACCCTGAAGAGAGGAGACCACCATAGCTAAGAAATCTAGAAGATGTCAGCCACTCCAAAGAGAGGAGACTGCCGCAACTGTAAAGCCTAGGAGGTATCTGCCCTTTCGAAGAGGTGATAGTGCCATGCCAGAAAAGTCCAGGAAGTGGCAACAACTCCTGAGAGAAACCGGGTAGAGCCATGAAGACCAGGAGCCATCTGCAACTCCCAAGAGAAGAGACTGCCACAGGCTTGCCAGCAAGATGCCTGTCGTACCACAATTAAACAACTGAAACTGCAGAGATCCTCAGGTGCAAACCAGCCCAGGGGTTTAACAGGAAAATCAGCCATACAGAATAAAAGTGGCTGCTGCCGCTGAGACACACAGGAAAAGGACGCCCCCAGAGAGGAGGCAACTGCTGCCCTACAGAAGAGTAAAAGAGGACTGCAAGCCAAAAGACACCAAGGCCTAACAAAAAAAGACTGACAGTGGTCAGAGACCCCAGCAACAGAGAAGAAAGTCCTCTGAAGCTCCACACACACTTGAGAAATGCCACTGACAAGCAGAAGACCACAGTGGGGACAAAACCCCAAGAAAACGAAGCTCTAGGACGACCACCACTGCCCTAAGAGTGGATGCAGAGAAAAGACCTGAGAAGGCGCTGACCCTTGCAGTGGCCCAAAGAGGAAGCCATGGGGCCAACCTAAGAGTCAGAAGTCTCCCACAGCCTGATCCACCAGAAACGTAGACAGCCCACAAGTGCTAGGAAGAGCCAAGCAGCGCAGCTCTCACAGCTGTCTTGTGCATGCTGACTTTTTTTTTTTGTACAAGAAGTCAGTGGCACATCGGCCCTTCAATGCTCACCTAGGCTCTACAGCCGGCCCATACCAAAACAAGAAAGACAGGCACGTATGGCAGGGACCCAGCACCGCCGGGACTGACCCTAATGCTAATCATACACCGCTAAAGTGGAGCTACCAATAGAAGAAGGAGCAGCCACTCAACTGCGACCTAGAAAACCCCAGGCCAGGAGCAAACAACTAAGGGCCAGAGGGAAGCCGCACCCTGCCTCTGATAACTATGTCCACCAGCAGAAATCCCCCACCAGCGTCACCAGCCCCCACGATGCTGGGTTCTTTTCTCCACTACATGCAGCAAAGGGGAGCCTGGAATGGAAGACAAGCTACGCCGCCACATGGCATGCTGGTGGGAAAACGCTGACCCCTGCGGCACCCGCCAAGCAAGCAACCATGGCGCCTTTTTTTTTTAAGCCACTGAAGTGGAAGCTCGGCCGCAAGAACTGCTCAACCACAGTTCCAAGGCAGGATTCTGCCACCCCCCCCCCCCCCCCCACACTGTCACCTGCGAGGCATCTTTCACCTCACAGCCCCCATGACCGGGGACTGTCCTGTAGCTGAAGTCGAGCACAGTCCTGCACTGCTTGCTCCATGTCCCAGGAGCTGCTGCAATGAAGAGAGCCCATCAGGAGCCCTCGCTTAGCTTTAGCCAGTTCTTTTTTTTTTTCTCCACTTTAAAGTTGTTGTCAGGCAGCACAAGAGAACAGAGGGGAAGGGAGAGAGCGCAGGGATCTGGCACCACCAGAAATGACCCCCACTAGACCATCATCTGCTAAGCTCGACAGAGATCAGCTGACCAACTGGATCAGGAGCAGGGCCTCAGAACCAGGAGCAGAAAAGCATGTCCATCCACCTGCTGGAGATAGAAAATACTGGCAGGCTGAGTATATATGGGATACCTCAGTTCTGAGGTTTCTATCTCCACCTGCTGGTCGATGAAAAAAACTAACCACACGCCCTGGAATAGTGGGAAGTAACAAATTGGAAACACTTTTTTTTTGTCCTGGATCTAAAGAACTGGTAAACAAAAAAAAGCCTAATATCAGTACGAGTTGCAGTTGGAATCAGATAGTTAAAAAAAAAAAAAAAAGAGATAAAATGTAGTCAAAGGTTTGGTGTACAGGCTCCACAGCCCTGTATCCTAAAGAAGAGTGGATCCAGTGGTTGTGACATCAGAGAAATAAAAAAGCAGTTGTTTTAGAGGTGTTTAATTTCAAGTTGTTTCTGGCTATCCAACTTGTGATAGTAACATAGTAACATAGTAGATGACGGCAGAAAAAGACCTGCATGGTCCATCCAGTCTGCCCAAGACAAACTCATATGTGTATACCTTACCTTGAATTTGTACCTGTCCTTTTCAGGGCACAGACCATATAAGTCTGCCCAGCAGTATTTCCCGCCTCCCAACCACCAGTCCCGCCTCCCATCACCGGCTCTGGTACAGACCGTACAAGTCTGCCCTCCCCTATCCTCTCCTCCCAATCACCACCCCCTCTTCCCCCCACCTGCTCCGCCACCCAATTTCAGCTAAGCTTCTTTTATATATATAGAGAAAAAGGAATCAAGTGAGCCAACAATTTATACATATATATATATATATATATATATATATATACAGTGCAATGCGCTTAAGTGCAAGGGTCTGAGACCAAAGAAATACATGCAGTTAATCAGAACGTGTACTTAACCGTTGTGACCCAAAGAAGCTTCACATCTGATAAACGTATGTACAGTACTGTTTATTATACGTACAGTATACAGTCTCCGTTAACTGACGTTAGGCTTACTTCAAGTAATTAGTTATAGTCCTCTGTACACTATTGGGTCTGTGAGTTCCATAGACTACGTCTGCCAGACGGTAAAAACTGTCACAGAACTGACATCCAGTGGCCACCACATAGGCCCGCACGGTGTTGAGACCCTCCAGCGCTCCTGTAAAAATGACAGGAGGTTGTTGAATTTCGTAAGCATGTGCCTCGCTGCTCATTTCATCATCTGTTTCATCATCAGACGTTGTTGCCTGCTTGTAGGTGCATATCTCAACACCAGTGCTGTCGTTGGCTGTTTGTAGATCGTAATCAACAGCTACGTAGCAATAAAACTCCTCTTCAGTAACAACAGCTGGGATGTCAATAACATGTTCATCTGACGCGTTTGCAACAGCTGCATCTGTTTTGTCCCTCTCCACATCCTTAACAAAGCTTGCCCGCTTGTAGCAGTTCACAATGGTTGCCTGTGTAACATGAGTCCAGGCTTCTTCATGCATATGTAGGGAATCCAACTGTGATAGATTACGAGCCAGTTCAACAGCATGATTATCCTTGCCAGTCTTGTCATCCATAACGCTCATCAGACGACGTAGAACAAGAGCCTGATAATATTGTTTGAAATTGGCTATTATGCCCTGATCCATAGGTTGGATCAGAGAGGGAGTGCTTGCTGGCAGGAAGACCACCTTGACGTTAGACAGCCTGACATCAACACTGTGTGCAGCACAATGATCACAAAGCAACAAAATCTGACGCTTTTGTGCCCGCATTCTAGTGTCTAACTTCTTTAGCCACTGCTTCCAAATTTCCCCAGTCATCCATGAATTTGCATTAGCCTCGTATGACACAGGAAGTCGCTTATCCTTCTTGAAGCAACAGGGCTGTTTGATCTTCCCAATGACGAGGGGTTCCAACTTCTCACTCCCATCCATATTGCAGCAAAGGAGGATTGTCAGTCGGTCCTTCAACGTTTTACCTCCAGTAGTTTCGGCATATTTGAATGCAAATGTTCCATCAGGAATCGGTCACCAGTAGAGACCGTTTTCATCAGCACTGAAAATGGCACAAGGTGCAAACTCGTTCAAGATGGTAGGAAGAACTGAAACAACCCGATTTTCAGCACCAAAGTCATCAGCGTCTTGTTTCTCACCATACTGTTTCTTGAATTTTATGTTGTTCCTCTCCTTCCATCTTTCCAACCATCCAACAGTGGCTTTGAATTCAGTTAGTTCAAGACTTTCAGCTAGCTGGTTAGCTTTCTCCATAAGCAGTGGACCACTGACAGGAAACTGTCTGCTCCTGACTCGAGAAACCCACCGAAGAAGAGCATCTTCTATCTCCTCAGCTTTTCCCGCCCGTTTATGT
Organism: Microcaecilia unicolor; assembly: GCF_901765095.1. Taxonomy (NCBI): domain Eukaryota; kingdom Metazoa; phylum Chordata; class Amphibia; order Gymnophiona; family Siphonopidae; genus Microcaecilia; species Microcaecilia unicolor. The sequence goes on from NC_044034.1 coordinate 75,680,541, forward strand.
TTCCTGTGTGGATTTGTATTGTTTTGCCAGTCTTCCAGAAGCTGATCTTTCTGCTTCAAGATACATGAAATTTAACTGGGATTGACACCATATTCTTTAGCAATAGATGCTTGACTTTGCTTTCTAATTTTTTTAAGAACTTCTATTCGTTCAGCCAGTGTTAAAGTCTTACAGTTCCACCACAACGACGACTCCAGGGTACACTCTAACAGCATTCTTTCGCTTATTCTGCCTGTGGCAGTTAAAGGGGCAGTAAATGTTTTGTTACATTTGTACCCCGCGCTTTCCCACTCATGGCAGGCTCAATGCGGCTTACATGGGGCAATGGAGGGTTAAGTGACTTGCCCAGAGTCACAAGGAGCTGCCTGTGCCTGAAGTGGGAATCGAACTCAGTTCCTCAGTTCCCCAGGACCAAAGTCCACCACCTTAACCACTAGGCCACTCCAATCTCGTTGGTTGTCACGCACCAATCGGCTTCCATATTCTGTGCACACACTTATGTGGAGTCTTTCCTGCAGAGGAGCAGTCTTAAACCATGCATATAAGCGAATCTTGCACTTATCAGTGGTGCGCTAAACCGAAGTTTGTCCTCATAGAAATTGATGGCGCCAAAAACGGGACCGTCATACATAGTCATCTTGCATAGTAGGGATAAGCCTTTTTGTATTATTTCATTTTGATTTTAAAAAGAAGTGCACATTTATTTCATTTAGCACAAACCGAAAACTGCACATTATTTAGTGATAACAGGCATTAATACAGAATAAAGGGGGGATGGTACAAGCAAAAAACAAATAAAATCAAAATAACATTTTGAACCAGAGTATGGAAAATAGACTGATGGAACGTGCAAGCAGCACAGACTACATATTTTCAGTCCAAAATTTAGTCATGTTTCCTTGGCAGCATCTCAGATCAGGCCAGCTTGAACCCATAATTACCAGATCATACCATCACCTCAATAATACATGAGATTTTGCAGCACTGATGGCTGAACTGTATACTGCATGGTGAAGTTGACTCCTAAGATGCTCTGTATCACAAACAAATTAAATACATCTTATAAAGAGAAGGGAAAGTGAAGTTATTTATTGATTCTATCACATGTTAAAACTGAGCAGAAATAAAAATAAAAAAACTGCAAATGCTCAGTCTGAGAGCAAATGCCTTTTTTTATGATTCAGCACTAGACAGACACTTTCAGAAAGAAGGCTGCCAATAATAATGACAGGTTTCAAACATATGCTTGAGAAACAATTTCACTCACTGAAGCCAAACAGGCAGCGTTTTGAGAACAAAGAATAAAAAATGCTATTGAGAAATCCCTCCAGAAATTCTAATATGGTAGAAATATCATACAGTACTGCCAAATAATGTGCAAAAGAATACTGGCTTAACCTTTGTAAATATTCAACTGGCACAGGAAAAAAGAAAAATAATTGGTTAACATACAAAAGCATCAAAACAGTATTGAGACCTACTATACAAAAAGACAATGCGCTTAAGAGGCAATTTTCAAACCATTTGAATTGGAACAAAGACCACATGTACTTCTCACCTGTGGACTTTGCAACATTTTCAAACACATTATTTACTATTTCTTTGAAACTTGCTGTCAGTACAAAGAACATGCAGTCAATTGCACCTGATTTTTCTATGGATAAATTTTTGCTGTGAAAGACATAACAGATTTGGAGAGACCATCTGGATATACAGTGCAATCCGCTTAAGTGCAAGGGTCTGGGACCAAAGAAATGCATGCAGTTAACCAGAGCGTGCACTTAACCGTTGTGACCCAAAGAAGCCTGACATCTGATAAACTTATGTACATACAGTACTGTTTATTATTATACGTACAGTATACAGTCTCAGTTAACTGACATTAGGCTGGCTTGAAGTAATCAGTTATAATCCTCTGTACACTCGGGTCTGTGAGTTCCATAGACTATGTCTGCCAGATTTTTATTTTATTTATTTATTGCATTTGTATCCCACATTTTCCCACCTATTTGCAGGCTCAATGTGGCTTACAGAGTTTGGTTATGACAATCATTCCATGATATCAGACACAATTAGTGATGTACAAAGATTAGGTGAGGGAAGAGAGAAGGAAGGTATTAGGCAGGATATAAGGTGGACTGTAATAATTGGGTGAGTTGGTGAGGTAGTTTTGTAAGGCTATGGGTTCTCTTTGTAGGCCTTGTTGAATAGATGTGTCTTCAGAGATTTGCGGAAGTTAGTTATTTCATCAATAGCTTTCAGGGCTGTAGGCAATGCATTCCACAGCTGCATGCTCATGTAAGATAAGGTGGTGGCGTGTATCTGCTTATATTTTAATCCTTTACAGCTGGGGAAGTGCAGATTGCGGGATGATCTTATGGTGTTTCTGGGAGGCAAGTCCACAAGGCTTAGCATGTAGATTGGGGCATCTGCGTGAATGATTTTGTGTACAATCGTGCAGATCTTGAACGTAACTCGTTCCTTGAGTGGGAGCCAGTGAAGTTTCTCTCTTAGGGGTTTTGCACTTTCATATTTGGTTTTTCCAAATATGAGTCTGGCGGCGGTATTCTGGGCTGTTTGGAGTTTTTTGATAGTCTGTTCTTTGCAGCCAGGGTATAGTGCATTGCAGTAGTCCAGATGACTTATTACCATTGACTGGAGTTTTTTGATAGTCTGTTCTTTGCAGCCAGGGTATAGTGCATTACAGTAGTCTAGATGACTTATTACCATTGACTGTACCAAGGTACGGAAGATGTATCTCAGGAAGAAAGGTTTTACTCTTTTGCGTTTCCACATGGAGTGGAACATCTTTTTCGTTGTGTTCTTCACGTATCGAGTGTGAGGTTTCGGTCGATAGTAACTCCAAGAATTTTTTTATTTTGTGCGATGGGGAGAGAACAGTATGGTGTTGTTATTGTGGAGTAGTTGTTTTTGTTGTGTTGTGAGTTGAGTACGAGACATTGTGCTTTCTCTGCGTTGAGTTTCAGCTGGAATGCATCCGCCCAGGAGTGCATGATTTGGAGGCTTTGGTTGATCTCATTGGTGATTTCGTTTAGATCATGTTTGAATGGGATGTAAATTGTGACATCGTCTGCGTATATGTAGGGATTAAGGTTTTGATTGGCTAGAAGTTTGGCTAAAGGTATCATCATTAGGTTGAAGAGAGTTGGTGAAAGTGGGGATCCTTGGGGAACTCCACATTCAGGTATCCATGGGGGTGATGTGTCCGTATTCGTTGTTACTTGGTATGATCTTGTGGTAAGGAATCCTTTGAACCATTTTAGAACTGTGCCTCCTACTCCGAAGTATTCTAGTATATGTAATAGTATTCCATGATTGACCATGTCAAAGGCGCTGGACATGTCGAATTGTAGGAGGAGTATGTTGTTACCAGTTGCAATTGCTTGTTTGAATGAGTTCATTGCAGATACTAGTACCGTTTCAGTGCTGTGATTTGACCGAAATCCTGATTGGGACTCGTGCAGAATTGAGTGTTTATTTAGGTAATCAGAGAATTGTTTCGTCACTATGCCCTCCGTGAGTTTGGTTATGAGCGGAATAGATGCTACTGGGCGATAGTTGGTTAGGTACATTGTGCTTTTCTTAGCATCTTTTGGAGCGGAGTAAGTAAGATGTTTCCTTTCTCCGTGGGAAAGAGACCATTTTGAAGCCAGTGGTTTATGATTCGTGAGGCCTTTTTTGAATTGTTTGGGGGCTGATCTTATTAGGCTATTGGGGCAGATGTCTAATTTGCATTGTGACTTGGCGTATTTTCCGAGCCATTGCGAGAATTCATCTGACGATATCATGTCAAAGTTGGTCCATGATTGATCTGCTGGGCTTTCCCTCTGGTTTTGGATCTAGACATTCAAGGATGCTTGTGTAGTCAGTGATGTTGGTAGGTATTATGCGTCAGAGCTTTATAATTTTTTCATTGAAGTAATTCGCAAGATTGGTTGTGGATGGGCTGTCTGTGTTGTTGGAGGTGACCGGTGTAGTATTTAGAAGATTGTTTACGAGTGAGAAGAGTTTGTGTGTGTCCTTGTAGTCCGGTCCTATTTTGGTTTTGTAGTATGTTCTTTTAGTTTGTCTGATAGTGTATTTGTATTTTCTTTGTAGCTGTTTCCAGTCTTTGAGTGTATGTTCGTCTTTTGTTTTGGTCCACGCTCGTTCTAATCTTCTGACCTGTGTTTTTAGTTCTTTCAATTCTTCATTGTACCATGGTATTGAGTTTTTTCTATGTGTGGTTCTGGTTTGAATTGGTGCTATGTTGTCTAGTACTGTTCTGCATCTGTTGTCCCATTCTTGGAGAAATTGGGGCGGGTCTGTGGGTGTTATTCATTCGTCTGTATAGAATTGCTGCCAGAATGTTGGTGGGTGTATTTTGCCTCTTCCAGTATAGGTTTTTTGCTCCTGTTTTTGTTGTGTCTTTTTTGTTTTCCAGCGGAGGGAGAGGTTTGCTTTGTAGTGATCGGACCATGGCGTGGCTGTCCATTTTGTATCTCGTCATAGAACCGACATCCAGTGGCCTCCACATAGGCCTGCATGGTGTTGAGACGCTCCAGCGCTCTTGCAAAAGTGACAGGAGGAGGTTGTTGAACTTCATCAGCATGTGCCTCACTGCTCATTTCTTCATCTGTTCCATCATCAGCCATTGTTGCCTGCATGTAGGAGCGTATCTCAACATCAGTGCTGTCTTCTGCTGTTTGTAGATCGTAATCAACAGCTACGTAGCGATGGAACTCCTCTTCAGTAAAACCGGCTGGGATGTCAATAACCTCTTCATCTGACGCGTTTGCAACAGCTGCATCTGTTTCGCCCCTCTCCTCATCCTTAACAAAGCTTGCCTGCTTGTAGCAGTTCACAACAGTTGCCTGTGTAACATGATTCCAGGCTTCTTTCTGCATATGCAGGGAATCCAACTGTGATAGATTACGAGCCAGTTCAACAGTCTGGTCATCCATAACACTCATCAGATGACGTAGCACAAGAGCCTGATAATGTTGTTTGAAATTGGCTATTATGCCCTGATCCATAGGTTGGATCAGAGAGGTAGTGTTTGCTGGCAGGAAGACCACCCTGACGTTAGACAGCCTGACATCATCCCTGTATGCAGCACAATTATCACAAAGCAACAAAATCTGACGCTTTTGTGCCTGCATTCTAGTGTCTAACTTCTTTAGCCCCGGCTTCCAAATTTCCCCAGTCATCCATGAATTTCCGTTAGTCTCGTATGACACAGGAAGTCGCTTAACCTTTCTTGAAGCAACGGGGCTGTTTGCTCTTTCCAATGACAAGGAGTTCCAACTTCTCACTCCCACCCTCTCACCTGAGAAAAGCAGCTACCACCACCATCACCTTGGAAAAGGTACGGGGAGCTGTGGCTAGGCCGAAAGGCAAGGCCTGAAACTGGAAGTGTTGGCCCAAAACCGCAAACTGGAGAAACCGCTGATGCGGAGGCCAAATAGGTATGTGCAAATACGCTTCTTTTAGGTCGAGACGTGAGAAACTCTCCTGGCTGTACCGCCGCAATGACGGAGCGCAGGGTTTCCATGCGAAAGTGACGCACTCTTAGGGCCTTGTTGACCCTTCGTAAGTCGAGGATCGGTCTGAAAGACCCGCCTTTTTGATGTACCACAAAATAAATGGAGTAGCAACCGCAGCCGCGTTCGGCAGGAGGCACTGAAATTACCGCCCCGAGGTGCAGCAAGACTTGCAAGGTCTCCTCTACCGCCGCCTGTTTGACAGTAGTGCCGCATCAGGACTCCATAAAGGCGTTTCTCACCGGGGCACCGAATTCCAATTGGTAACCTTCTCTGATCAGGTCCAGGACCCACTGATTCGAAGAAATCTTGATCCACTCCTCAAGAAAGAGGGAAAGACGACCTCCTACTGCAGGAATCGACGAGTGGACCAGCATCCCATCATTGTGGAGGGCGCCCCTGAACTCCTGGCCATGGTCCGGCCGCTGCGGAACGTTTTTCTGAGCGAAAGGAGTTCCTCTGCTGAAAATGGGCACATTGAGAAAACCCAGCAGAGTGCCCCGGGCGATATCTGCGAGCTTCGCGGAAACGTGGCCTGAAAGAGGAGGGAAAAAACAGGACTTTTGGAAGAAGGCCTTGGCCTATCCTCAGGCAACCTCTGGGACTTAGAGTCCCCTAGGTCTTTAACAATCTTCTCCAATTCCTCACCAAACAGCAGAAGGCCCCGAAAGGGTAACCTCACCAGCTTTTGTTTAGAGGCCATGTCAGCTGCCCAATGTCGCAGCCAGAGATGGCGGCGGGCCGCAACCGCCACAGACATTTGTTTAGCTGAAGCTCTGACCAGATCATAAAGGGCATCAGCCAAAAAGGACAGGGCAGACTCCATACGCGGGCCAACCTCAGCGAGGGCCCCCGCACCATCCGCGGGCTGATCAACCGCCTGCTGTAACCAGGAAAGGCAGGCCCGGGCTGCACAGGAGCTACAAACAGCCGCCCTTAAAGAAAGGCCTGAGATGTCAAAGGACCGATTCAATGCGGATTCTAGCCGCCAGTCCTGCAAATCTTTCAAAGCGACCCCTCCCTCCACCGGGAGAGTGGTCTTTTTAGTCACAGCCGTGACCAACGCATCCACTTTAGGCATCCCCAAAGGGGCCAAGTGATCCTCACTCAGAGGGTAAAGCTGACCCATAGCCCTGGCAACCTTCAAAGGCCCATCAGGGTCAGACCATTGAACAGAAATAAGCTCTTGGATGGAGACATGCACAGGAAAAGCCCAAGAAGGCTTCTTAGTACTAGCCATCCTAGGATTAACAGAGGCAGAATCGCCCTCGGCCGGATCTTCAATAAAAAGAGCCTGCAAGGCATCAGAAATGAGCGCTTGCAGCTCGTCGCGGTGGAAAATCCGTACCGCTTTAGGATCATCCAAGTCCTATGGCAAACAGGCACCCTCATCTGGATCATCCGTCCATGAGAGCCTGCCAGAACCCTCAGACTCCCCACAACCTGACCACGGGGGGGGGGGGGGGGAGGAGGGGGAGGAAGTGGCGTCACACTCAGACTGGGAATTTACCCAGTTTAGCGTCAGTCCAATGCTCGGGGGAAACCGCAAAATCAGGAGCCAACACTGGGCTATCAAAACCTGGAGGGAATCCAGTCTGCAACAAGTGTCAGACACCTCCGGCAGAGCTCTTTTTAACATGAAGGCCTTATGCATCAGCAGCACAAATTCAGGGGAGAAAAACTCACCCTGGCCCTCCGCTCCCAAATTAGGCGAAGCGGAGGAAGGAGCTCCTCTAGCAGCCTCGGAACGAGGCGTCCCCCTGCACTCAGACTCCTCCGCCACCGCGAGGGTCGAGTCATGTGGCGCTTCCAAAATGGCGCCCGCTGCAAGCTCCCTTGAGCGGGAAGAATTACCGCTCACCATGCCCGTACCAGCACAAGCATCTAAGGAGCACGTACTGGAAAGCCCCACTGCTGACCTGCGTTTACCACAGTGGGAGCAGCGCTTAACTCCTTCATCAGCCATCACCCAACTGGACGGAAATATAGAAAATGGCGGCTTCGTGCCAAAACTTACCCCGCACAGAACGCTGTCTGCGGGAACCTCCCCGGAGGAGCTGCGCACCACTTTCACCTCAGAAGACCGAGTCAACGAGCTCCGGTCATGCTGCACAGAACCAGAATCTCTGGATAAAGCCTCAGAATAGCTGCGCAGTAAAAGCGCGCCCCTTTTTCTTTTTTTCTTTACACTGGGAGGAAAGTTGGAAGCAGGCAGCAACAGAGGGACTCCGGGAGGAGGGGGGATGAGGTAAGGCAGGGACAGGGAACAAAACCAAGTATGCCTTCAAAGTGGGCATCACCAGCCACAACACCCCCGCTCTACTGGCAAAGCACAGGAGCCTCCCCAGGCAGAAATCCAGGAGCTGCTAAAGCAACATCCACACCTGCTGGGAGATAGAGATATACTGAGGCAGAAGAGGCTGGCCGTCCAGAGTCACTGTGTCTTTCAGTGTTCTCTATCTCCACCTGCTGGTAGGCGGATACAACCCATCAGTTAATGGATTCATCTGCTATTGATGACAAGGAAAGATAGTTCTGTATCTTAGACAACCTACAAACACAAAACCTGACTAAATTAAAAAAAAAAAAAAAAAGAGAGAGAGAGAACAGGCCTTGAACTCAAATTTGGAAAAGTAAATGATTAAACAGGAAAAAATAAACAGATGTTCAATAATGAAAAAAAATGCACATATTTAAATAATCCTTAACCATATGATGCAGTATTACGAGATAGCATATATAACCAAAAAGCAATACATAGGAGGCACCTGCCCGATGAAGAAAATGCTCTCCCTGGAAAGCACTACTGCTATAATAAAGTACATTTGTTTAACATTTCCACATTTGTTATCTGTTATTTTGAAAGTACAAAAGGCTATTCTGTTCTAACTTACAGCAACCATATGCACAGAGTGAACTATGTGGGCTCAACATATTGGACAACGTTAGACATCTAGATGCAGCCTTTTCAATTTGTATATTGTCTTGATTACTGCTCAGGTTTTGTTCTTACCGGCATAAGATATGATATCGCAGACAAGACAAGAAAAATAACATCAGAACTAATTTTCACTGAGCACCTCCTAACCAGCATGTGATCCAAATCAAATCATCTTTGCACCAGGACATTTTGAACATCTTGAGTTCCAAGGTGATGTTAAAGTATCTCAATGAGGCATCATTTCTTTTCTCAAATCTGAGAAGCTTCTCACGATCAGCCTGCCACAGCTCAATTAACAAATTCAAAATAAAACTAATATTTACTAATGCTGAAAATGTCTACTTGCTCGCTGACAAATTCCATCACTACATTTCTTTGACAATCTCCAACTGTTTCTAAACAGCTGACAAACAATATGGTAAATTTCTTTCTGGACTAAATTCTGCTGCTACACTACTGCCTAGTAAATATTTCCAAAACAGGCTTAGAAGTGTGTACACTACATCACACAATGATGTATAGACTCCAGGGTAATCAGCTTTGCAGTGGCATTTTTATACCAGTAGCTCTCAATCCCAAGGCAGGAAACAACCTGAGTGCTGGGAGAAAAACCTTCGTTGTCTTATTCCTCTATAAGCCTATTTGTTGTGGGGATCTGCAAGGGGAACGTTTTTTGATGGACTTTGCTATATTTTCCTTTCATATTGTTACATCTTGACCTTGGAAGCAGTATTATTAGCAAAGTCACAAATTCCCTGACTCTCGTTGATCTGATATATCCAGGCTTATCAGAAATTACTTGAAATTTGTTACAGTGCTATCAACTGGGCCCCTCTGTGTGTGATGTCACCTGTAACAGTACTGAATTTGGCCAATCTCATAAGAACTCTAAAACTGACAGTAAAGAGAAGTTATCTGTAGTAGGTATTCTCTGAGGGCAGCAGGGTGAATATTCTCATAGTTGTGTGACATCATCTGATGAAGCCCCGTGCGGACACTGATTAGCTCGTATAATGTAGAAATTTCTAGCAATGTCCCACCGCGTATGCGCTGGAGCTTTCCCACCCAACTTGCGAGCATATTTGGCCTGCTGCCCAGGAAGAACATCTGCTACAAGTGAGTAACTTTGCTGTCTCCAAGGACAAGTAGGCCTTCATATTCTCCTAGCTGGTACTCCCTAGCTACCAGGCTCACTGAAAACAGCAAAGCTAGGTTAATATGGACTCGAAACATCAAGGCCTAAAAGTCAATTAACCTTAAATTATATACATACTAGTTGTGACGGTGCAGCCTGGAACAGAACAAAACAGGGCCTAGGAGGGAGGAGTTGGATCCTAGACACCAACAAATTCTTCAGCACTGCCTGCCCAAATCGGCTGTCATATCAGATATCCTGCCATTCTCCTCTATGGAGGCTGATCTCAAATGGACTACTGATTCCACCATGGCTCTGACATTGTGAGCCCCAACATGACCCTCTAGAGACAGCCCAGCCTGGTTATATGTGAAGGAGATGCAATCTGCTAGCCAATCTATCTGCTGCTTTTGAGACAGTTGATCACCGGCTACTCCTTGATACGTTGTCCTCACTTGGATTTCAGGGCTCTGTTCTTTCCTGGTTTTCTCACTCCCACTGCACTTTTAGTGCATACTCTGGCGGATCCTCCTCCACTTCTATCCCACTATCAGTTGGTGTATCTCAGGGCTCTGTCTTGGGACCTCTTATTTTTTCCATCTATACCTTCTTTCCTCTGTGCTCTAATCTCATCCAGTGGTTTTCAGTATCACCTTTATGCTGATGACTCCCAGATCTACCTCTCCACACCTGAAATCTAAGCAGGAATCCAGGCCCAAGTATCAGCTTGCCTGACATTGCTGCCTGGATGTCTCACTGCCATCTGAAAACAAACATGACCAAGACTGAGCTTCTTGTCTTTCCCCCTAAATCCACCTCTCCTCTTCCCTCATTCTCTAGCTCTGTGGATAACACTCTCATCCTCCCTGTCTCATCAGCTCGTAACCTTGACTCCTCTCTGTTTCTCTGCACACATCCAACAGACTGCTAAAATCTTTTGTTTCATTCTCTATATCATCACCAAAATTCATCCTTTCCTTTCCGAGCACACTACCAAAATCCTTATCCACACTCTTATTACCTCTTGCTTAGACTATTGCAACTTTCTTCTCTCAGGTCTCCCACTACGCCATCTTTCTCCCCTTCAATCTGTTCAAAGTTCTGCTGCTCAACTTATATTCCGCCAGTGTCGCTATGTTCATATTAACCCTCTCCTCAAGTCACTTCATTGGCTCCCTATCCGTTTCCGCATACAGTTCAAACTTACAAGTGCATTCACTCTGCAGCTCCTCAGTACCGCTCCACTCTTCTCTTTCCTTACACTCCTCCCAAGGAACTCCGTTCATTGGGTAAATCTCTCTTATTTGTACCGTTCTCTTCCACTGCCAACTGCAGATTCCGTTCCTTTTATCTTGCTGCACCATATGCCTCGAATAAACTTCCTGAGCCAGTACATCAAGCTCCATCTTTGGCCATCTTCAAATCTAGGCTAAAACCCACCTTTTTGATGCTGCTTTTAACTCTTAACCCCTATTCACTTGTACAGTACTCCTGTATGTTTTATCTTTCCCACCTTAATAATTCCCTTATCCCTTAGTTGTCCTGTTTGTCTCGATTAGAATGTAAGCTCTTTCGAGCAGGGACTGTCTCTTCATATTCAAGTGTACAGCGCTGCATATGTCTAGTAGCACTAGAGAAATGATAAGTAGTAGTAGTAATTGGAGATTGCGCATTTGCCAATGGCCACCCCCATCTGATTTGGATCAAAAGAAAACAAAAGGCTGGGTGGACTGTCTATGAGCTTTAGTCTGCTCCAGATAAAAGGCTAAGGCTCACTTGCAATTTAAGGTATGCAGGCATGTGGTCTTAGGAAAAATGTTAGCAGAATGACTGACTAAGATGGAAGTCAGACAAAACCATAGGAAGGAACTTAAGGTGAGTGCAGAAAACTACTCTATTGTGATGAAATCTACTGTAATGCGGATCAGCTACTAGGGCCTGAAGTTCACTGACTCTGAGGCATATTTTCAAAGCACTTTGGGAGGCTAAGTTCCATAGGTTTCTATGGAACTTTGGGAGGCTAAGTGCTTTGAAAATGAGCTTGTCTGCATGCTAAAGTGACCGCCACCAGAAACACAACTCTCAAGGTCAAATACTTCAGATAACAGGAGTCAAGCAGCTTAAAAAGAGCCTTCACCAGCTAGGTGAGGACAACGTTGAGATCCCATGACACAGTTGGAGGTCTGACAGGGAGCTTTCTCAACTGCAAACCCCTCACGTAGCAAACAACTAGAGGCTGTACAGAGATGGGCTTACTTCCTACATGGTGATAAGAATCACTAATTGCACTGAGTTAAACCCTTAGAGATGGTTTTCAAACCAGACTCAGAGAGGTGCAAGAGGTATTCAAGCAGTGACCTGCTTGCTATCTCCGACCTGCAAGACAAGTGTCATTAAAGTTCTTGTCTGCAGAAGAAAGGCCCGAGCCTGCAATGTAGCTAGCAGGGCTCCTACGTATTCCAATTGTTGAATTGGGAGAAGGTGGGACTGGGGTAGTTTATGACAGACCTTAGTAACTCCAACACCTGAATAGTCAGGCACATTGACTTTGACGCCCCTTCTTTCATTCTGCTCTTAACCAACCAATTGTCCAGATAGGGAAACACATACACTCCCAGTCTACGTAAATACACTGCTATTACTGATAAATATTTGGTGAACACCCTGGAAGCTGATGCAAGGCCAACTGGCAGAACTTGATACTGGTAGTGGTGCTTCCCTACTCAGAATCCCAAGATACTTCCTGTGACTGGGAAGTATTGAAATGTAAGTATAGGAATCCTTTAAGCCCAGAGAGCATAGCCAGTTGTTTTCATGAATCATGGGGAGAAAAGTGCCCAGGGAAATCAAGCAGAATTTTTCTTTGACCTGGAATTTGCTCATGGCCCTTAAGTCTAGAATGGGATGAAATTCAACCCCCCCCCCCCCCCCCCCCCATTTTTGAGCACTAGTACCTGGAATAGAATCTTGTCCCTTATTCCCCTGGTGGCATGGGTTTAACCACAATGGCCTGTTGAAGGGCAGAGAGTTCTTCAACAAGTACATGCTTATTACGAGAGCTGATGTACGATGCTCTCAGTGGGCAATTTGGTGGTATTTGATGCCAATATAGGGCATATCTGAGACGGACTATTTGGAGAACCCACCAGTCAGAGGCTATAAGGGGCCACCTGAATTGGTAACAATTCAGTCTCCCCCTCACTGGCAGGCCATCCAGGATGGTTACTTTGAATGTGGCTATGCTCTCCTGGAGTCAGTCAAAAAAGCTCATCCCTTGCTTTGACTGGTTTGCTGGCTGGGGCTTCTGAAGGCAGGGCTGGTGAGGCCAGGGATGCTGACCTTGGGAAGCCTAGGCAGAGCAAGAAGGCGGCAAAATGTATGCCTTTGAGAGCAGTAGGGTCGTCACCTAGGCCAACTCGAAAATCTTCTACTTCAAGAAGATGCAGCTAAAGGGTGCCGAGATAAAGTTTGGATGGTGTCAGTATGTTTTTAATGAGGTCGGCGATCTCTTCCATATTATCTCTAAACAGATTGTCCCCTCAGCAAGGTACATCCACTAACCTCTCCTGAACAGCTGGCTTCAGGTTAGAGAAACACAGCCATGAGATTCTGAACGTCCCCACACTCATGGCAGAGTCTGGACACAACATCAAAATTATAATAAGTGTCCCTGGCCAGATACTTCCTACACTCCAGCTGCTTATTGGCCAAGTGGCAAAGCTCTGTGGCCTGCTCCTGAGGGAGAGAATCCACAAGACTCCCTGTACTACAGATGGTAAAATTATGTATAATCATACCTGATAATTTTCTTTCCATTAATCATAGCTGATCAATCCATAGACTGGTGGGTTGTGTCCATCTACCAGCAGGTGGAGATAGAGAGCAAACTTTTGCCTCCCTATATGTGGTCATGTGCTGCCGGAAACTCCTCAGTATGTCGATATCAAAGCTCCATCCGCAGGACTCAGCACTTAGAGAATTACACCCACGAAGGGACACTCTGCCCAGCTCACCACCGCCGAAACGGGGGAGGGGAATTAACCCAGCTCATCCCCACACAAGTGGGGGAGGGGAATCCGTCCAGCTCATCCCCGCGGAGCGGGGGAGGGACACCACACCCGCCGATGCGGGGGGATCTGGCTTATCCTGCAACCGCAACCGCGGGAGGAGCTGACTGACCCTAACACCGCCGAAGCGGGAGGGGTACAAAGCTGCCCTACAGCCGCACGAAGCGGGAGGGAGTGCCGGCAGAATTTTAAGTCTCAATCCAGCCCCGTAAAACGGAGGGGAGAGGAATGCAGCAGCTCACTGTAACACAAACTCGTCTTAACTCTTGAAGATCCAAGTGAAAAAACTTGAACACGAAGTCTTTCTGAAGTAACTGAAGACTAAACTTGAACCTGAAATGCAACCAGAATAAAAACAGTACAGATATCTGGGAGGGGCTATGGATTGATCAGCTATGATTAATGGAAAGAAAATTATCAGGTATGATTATACATAATTTTACCTTCCATATCATCAAGCTGATCAATCCATAGACTGGTGGGATGTACCGAAGCAGTACTCACCCAGGGCGGGACATTGAAATCCCTGACCTCAACACTGAAGCTCCAAACCGGGCCTCCGCCCGTGCAGCCACAGTCAAACGGTAATGCTTGGAGAATGTATGAGCCGAAGCCCAAGTTGCCGCCTTGCATATCTCTTCCAAGGAGACGGATCCGGCCTCTGCCATCGAGGCCGCCTGAGCTCTCGTGGAGTGAGCCTTCAGCTGGATAGGCGGCACCTTCCCCGCGGCCACATAAGCCGCTGCAATGGCTTCCTTGACCCATCTTGCCACTGTAGGCTTAGCAGCCTGCAGACCCTTACGAGGACCTGCAAACAGGACAAACAGATGATCCGATTTCCGGAACTCATTGGTCACTTCCAAGTATCTGATGATGACTCGTCTCACATCCAGATATTTAAGAGCAGAGTACTCCTCTGGGTAGTCCTCCCTACGAAAGGAAGGGAGACAGAGCTGCTGATTCACATGGAAGCGAGAAACAATCTTGGCAGGAAGGAAGGCACTGTGCGAATAGTCACGCCTGCCTCAGTGAACTGCAGAAAAGGCTCTCGACAGGAGAGCGCCTGGAGCTCGGAAACTCTTCTGGCTGAAGTGATAGCCACCAAAAAGACTGCTTTCAACGTCAGGTCTTTCAGAGATGCCCTCGACAAGGGTTCAAAAGGCGGCTTCTGCAATGCTCTTAGTACCAGGTTGAGATTCCACGCAGGCACCACTGAGTGCAGAGGAGGGCGCAGGTGATTAACTCCCTTGAGAAAGCGCACCACATCTGGCTGCGAAGCCAGGGAAGCACCCTTCAGGCGGCCCCTGAAGCAAGCCAGAGCCGCTACCTGGACTTTAAGGGAACTGAGCGACAGGCCTTTCTCCAGACCTTCTTGCAGGAACGCCAACACTGAAGAAATTGGAGCAGTGAAGGGAGAAAGTGAGCCTGCTTCACACCACGCTGCAAAGATACGCCAAACCCTGGCGTAAGCAGTAGAAGTAGAGCGCTTCCTCGCTCTCAGCATAGTGGCGATGACCTTGTCTGAGAAGCCCTTCTTCCTCAGACGCTGCCGCTCAATAGCCAGGCCGTAAGACCAAAGGGGGAGGGATCCTCCATCACCACGGGACCCTGATGTAACAGGCCCTTCTCCACTGGCAGCCGCAGAGGATCGTCGACTGAGAGCCTGATCAAGTCCGCATACCAGGGACGCCTGGGCCAATCCGGACCCACCAGGATTACCCTGCCGGGATGCTTTGCCACCCGGTCTAGCACCCTGCCCAACATGGGCCAGGGCGGGAACACATAGAGAAGCTCTTGTGTCGGCCACTGTTGGAGAAGAGCATCTACTCCCAGGGATCGAGGGTCCCGTCCTCTGCTGAAAAAGCGCGGGCACTTGGCAATTGGCCGATGACGCCATCAGATCTAGGCTCGGCTGGCCCCAGCGCTTCGTGATGTCCAAGAACGCCTGAGCAGATAGCTGCCACTCTCCGGGCTCCAAGGTATGGCGACTGAGAAAGTCCGCCTTGACATTCATGACTCCGGCAATGTGGGCCGCTGAAAGCTGCTCCAGGTTCGCTTCCGCCAACTGGCAAAGATTCATAGCCTCCTTGGCTAGAGGGGCGCTCTTGGTACCTCCCTGGCGGTTGACATAGGCCACAGCCGTGGCATTGTCCGACAGGACCCGTACAGGCTTCAACACCAGTACCGGGATGAACTCCAAAAGCGCCAACCGAATGGCTCCGAGTTCCAGGAGGTTGATAGACCACTTTGCCTCTGCAGGAAACCAGAGCCCCTGCGCTGTCCTTCCCAAGCAGTGGGCTCCCCAGCCCGACAACGAGGCGTCCGTCGTGACGACAATCCACTCTGGGGTCACCAGAGGCATTCCCGCAGACAACTTGTCTGTCTGCATCCACCAGCTCAGCGCCTTGCGCACTGCTGGGTCCAAGGGAAGGCGCACAGCATAATCCTCCGACATCGGAGTCCAGCGCTGCAGCAAAGAGTGTTGAAGTGGTCTCATATGAGCCCTGGCCCAGGGCACAACTTCCATCGTGGCCGTCATCGAGCCCAACAGCTGCACATAGTCCCAAGCCCGAAGGGGAGAGGCTACTAGGAACTGGTCCACCTGAGCCTGAAGTTTGACAATCCGGTTGTCTGGCAGGAACACTCTGCCCACTTGGGTGTCGAATCGAACTCCCAGGTACTCCAGGGACTGAGTCGGGCGCAGCTGGCTCTTCTCCCAGTTGATGATCCATCCCAGGGAGCTCAAAAGAGCAACTACCCGGTCCACAGCTCTGCCGCACTCTGCATAAGAGGGGGCTCGGATCAACCAGTCGTCCAGATAAGGATGGACTTGTACCCCTTCCTTTCGTAGGAAGGCCGCGATGACCACCATTACTTTGGAAAAGGTCCGCGGAGCAGTAGCCAACCCGAAAGGGAGGGCTCTGAACTGGAAGTGTCGTCCCAGGACTGCAAAACGCAGAAAGCGTTGATGAGGAGGCCAGATGGGAATATGCAGGTACGCTTCCTTGATGTCCAAGGATGCCAGGAACTCTCCTGCCTTCACTGCCGCTATAACAGAGCGGAGAGTCTCCATGCGAAAGTGCCGCACTTTCAAGGCCCGATTGACCCCTTTGAGGTCGAGGATGGGCCGGACAGAACCTCCTTTCTTTGGTACCACAAAGTAAATGGAGTAACGTCCCTTGCCAAGCTGACTTTCTGGCACCGGAACGACCGCGCCCAGGCGGATCAGATTGTCCAAGGTCTGCTGCACTGCCACAGCTTTGACCGGAGACTTGCAGGGAGAGAGTACAAACCCGTCTTTTAAGGGTCGGCAGAACTCTAGTTTGTAGCCGTCTCTGATGACTTCCAGCACCCACGCGTCTGAAGTTATTGTGGTCCACTCGCCCAGAAACGAGGACAGCCGTCCTCCAATCTGCACTGGGGCGTGGACCAAGACCCCGTCATTGGGTACGAAACCCTGGGGGAGGACCGGAGGGAGCACCTCCGGGACGGCGGTCTCTGCGAAAGGAATGCTGCTTGGGGGAGAAATTCCTCTTGAAGGAAGAGGGGGCAGAGGAACCCGAGTTGCCCGGGCGGTACCGACGGGCTTCCTGCAACCGTCCTCTGGAGGTACCGGGACGAGTACTAGCCCGAGCCCTGACCTCTGGTAATTTCTTGCCCTTAGACGTGCCGAGATCGGTCATGATTTTGTCCAGCTCGACCCCAAAGAGCAGCTTGCCTTTAAAAGGCAACCTAGCCAGGCGGGATTTAGAGGCGTGGTCAGCAGACCAATGTTTCAGCCAAAGCCACCGCCGCGCAGAGATTGTCTGAGCCATGCCTTTCGCTGAGGCCCTCAAGACATCATACAGCAAGTCTGCCAAATAGGCTAAGCCCGATTCCAGGGCCGGCCAATCAGCCCTCAAGGAATGATCCGAGGGGAAAGCCCGCTGCACCATAGTCAGGCACGCCCTGGCCACATAGGAGCCGCAAACTGAGGCCTGCAAACTTAAAGCAGCCGCCTCAAAGGACGACCTTAAGGCCGCCTCCAATCTTCTGTCTTGGGCGTCCTTTAGGGCCGTGCCACCTTCCACCGGCAACGCCGTTTTCTTAGTCACCGCAGTGATTAAAGAATCCACGGTAGGCCACAGATAGGCCTCACGTTCACTCACAGCCAAAGGATAGAGGCGGGACATAGCCCTAGCCACTTTAAGGCTCGCTTCTGGGACATCCCATTGAGCCGAAATTAAGGTGTGCATGGCATCATGCACGTGGAAGGTTCTAGGCGGGCGCTTCGTCCCCAGCATAATGGCAGAGCCAACAGGGGCTGAGGGAGAGACGTCCTCCGGAGAGGAAATCTTCAAAGTGTCCATGGCCTGTAACAACAGGTTGGGCAAATCCTCTGGGCTAAAAAGCCGCGCTGCAGAGGGGTCATCCGCTCCAACCGAGCGGGGATCCGTCTCCTCCAAGGAATCCGCAAAGGACCGTTGGGAGACCTCAGACACGCTGCCCTCATCTACATCGGAGGAGACAAATTCCTCCAAGGCCTGAGAATCAACCAGAGGGCGTTTACCTCTGGGAACCTCAACCTCTTTACCAGACGAGGGAGCAGGGGCAGCGTTGTGCATGAGGAAGGCCTGATGCAGCAGCAAAACAAACTCGGGGGAGAAACCCCCCAGACTGTGCACTTCCGCAGCCTGGGCAACAGCCCTAGATGCACCCTCAACCGGCGCTCGCAATAGCGGGGGAGAGACATGCTGCGCATCCAAAATGGCGTCCGGCGCGAAACTCCGCGAAGGAGCCGCGCGGGAAGAACGGCTCTTAACTTTAGCCGCTTCTGTGCCGTCGCCCAAATTAAGGGCGTTCATGGCATTAATGTCTCCAACCTCAAGGGCGGCCCAAGAAGAAGCCGTCCGAGCCGCGTGGCCGGCCAAGATGGCGGAGGCGAGGAGCGGGGGATGGGCGTTTATGGCGGGAAAAACCGCCACGCCGGAGGAAGGACCGGGACATTCATCGGTCACGAAACTGTCACCCAACAAGGGCGAATCAGGCTTTAAGACCCCCGCATCCCCTCTAGAAGCGCTCAAGCGACCCGGGGAGCGACCCTTTGCGCCCTCGCCCTCCGACGCCATATGCCACGAGGAGAAGAATCGGGGAACCCCCTGCCCGCTATAAAAAGGTAAAAATTACCTGCTGTCCGCTCCGAGTTGTAACGACCTGGTGTCCCAGTGAGTAGCTGCAATAGACGCTTAAATAAACGTCGAAATAAACGCCTTTAAGGATGTTCAAAATTTTTTTTTTTTTTTTTAACGGAGCCAGCGGGAGGGGGGAGAAAAGGAGGGACCTGGCACCACCAGGTTTGCACTTGCTCAAAAGAGCCCTCAACCCCAGGCACTCAACAAAACCTAAAATTAGGCTTGGAGGCCTAGCCAGAGCTGCTGCTGTGTGTGACCACCACCTGCTGAGATAGAGAACATACTGAGGAGTTTCCGGCAGCACATGACCACATATAGGGAGGCAAAAGTTTGCTCTCTATCTCCACCTGCTGGTAGATGGACACAACCCACCAGTCTATGGATTGATCAGCTTGATAATATGGAACAAAGACTTCAAGTAAATGCTCATGTAGAGCTGGTAGGATGCAGGCAATGAGCATCAAGGATTGAAAAACTTTCCTCCCAAATGAGTCCAGGGTCTGCGCCTCTCTACCTGAGGGATGAGTCCTGGAACTCCTAGCTCGTTTGAGAGCGGATTTGACCACAAGGGAGTGGTGCGGCAATTGAGCCTCCTTGAATCCGGAAGCCTGTTGGATACAATATTGCGTATCCACCTTCTTGGGTGCGACCTGCACCGAGAGAAGAGATTCCCAGTTCTTTGTCAGTTTGTCCTTAAAGACAGGGTGCAATGGTACAATTAACCCTTCCTTGGGAAATGACTCATAGTCCAGAACAGTCAACACCTCTGCTCTTGGCGCCTCCTCCGTCTCCAACTTTAATGGGATGGTGGAGGCCATCTCCCTGACAAAGCCGGTGAAAGAGAGTCCCTCAAGTGGAGATTTCCGTCTCTCTTGAGTGGAGGGATCTGAGGGTATTCCATAGGACTCCTCCTCCGAGAAGTAATGTGGATCCTCCTCTGAATCCCATGAACGGTCCCAATCAGACTCTCCAGTATATTCAGATCTAGCTGGTTGAATCTGTGCCAGCCTCAACTCTGTAGATCTATGTCCATGCCCCAAAAAGCCCCGAGGTACAGCTCTACTATCAGGCTTCGGGGAAGCTTCCTCCCCAGACGTCGAAAGTACTGCATCTGTTGAAGTTGACATTTGCACCATTTGTGGTGCCGGCTACGAGGATCTCCGCACAGGCACCAATGGAGCCCAAGCAGTGTGCCCCTGCAGCATCTGCACCAGCTACTCCCTGAGCATGATCCAGAACAACTCGTCAAGGTGGGCATTGGCAAAGGCGGGGGAAAGGCAGCCTGAGAAAGTTTCGGTGTTGAACCAGTAGTGGGGACCTGGCTGCTTGGAGACTTGCACATCTGCACCTCTTCCAAAGAGGGCGGAGTGGTCCTCTCAGTACTGGTGCTTCATGGGTACCGGCAATGTTAATGCCCTGGTGCTCCTGGCACCATGCATCAAAGAGGATCGATGATTATGCTTCTTGGGCTTCTCCCAATGCTCAGAATTGCAGTCCTTCGGTGCCTACTAAGACAACATTGAACCCACAAGTGGCTTGGGCATCGGGTCTGATGCTGTCCAATCCCTGGTCCTGCTTTCCGTGCCTGATGTCGAGGCAAATGGAGACCTCCTCGATGCCGGTGCACCCAGTTGATACAGAGGTCTTAGCAGCCACCAAGGTCAATGTTTCCGGTGCCGATGAATCAGCCTTTCAGAACCTTCGCACTTGCTGAGTTCTCAGCTGCATTTTTAAACACAGAGAACAAGAATTAAGCTCGTGGTCAGGTCCAAGGTACCCGATGCACCAAGAATGCAGGTCCGTAACAGAAATCACCCAATTACATTGGGCGCACCTCTTAAAGCCACTGGGGGTCTTCTGAGACATCAAAAAAAGGCTTATGGCCAAATTCCTTCTGCCCCTTCCTCCGCACTGAAAATGGTGGCTGAGACTGCTGCGGGAGGTCGCAGCCACCAATTTGGAATTGGGAATGGCCTGAGCAGGCTGCTCAGGCCATTCCCAAAGATACCAAGTCTAACACATCAAGCATGTGAAACGCACATTCAGCCACCTTCCTGTGGCGTACTAGCTTGGTTGCCACCCGAGGCGTGTCCTTCTCTCTCTCTTTCTCCCCACCTGAAATCCAGCATCTCTCCCTTCTTCCCGGCCATGGCAGCATTTTCTTTTCTTTTGTCTCTACTGGCTCCCCATATCCCACAACCTGTTCTCTCTCTTTCCTGCCTCAAACCCATGGCTCCTTCCTGCTGAGGTTCTAAGCAATAAAAAGAAAAAGAGCTGCCGTTATACAGCCATGTGCTGCAACACTCACTCACAGGCAGGCTCTGCCGGAACCTCCCCCTGTGACAGACTTTCTGCTGCCATTCTGGCAGAGCCTGTGAATGTTGTAGCACGCAGCTCTATACCGGCAGCTTTTTTTTTTCAGTGCTCAGAACTGCTGCAGGAAGGAGCC
The DNA here is from genome assembly GCF_901765095.1 of Microcaecilia unicolor. Lineage (NCBI taxonomy): Eukaryota > Metazoa > Chordata > Amphibia > Gymnophiona > Siphonopidae > Microcaecilia > Microcaecilia unicolor. The sequence continues at coordinate 75,701,847 of NC_044034.1, forward strand.
ATGGCTTTGAACCGGGGAGGGGGGGGGGGGGGGCTGGCTGGCCATTTTGAAACGGGAGTAGGCCACGGGAGGTGAGGGAGCCCAAGGAGGTTAGACTGAGCACACGAGACCTGTGTAAAGAGATGATGTAATTTTATGTGCCCTAATGAAAGATGCGTTTAATTTTACTTCAATTTAATTTCAATATGGTCCATCTTTATAACACCAGGCTTCCCATGGCAGATTACAACATCTGTTAAGATGAACCCATCAAATAAAAGGATATCCTCACTAAATTTGGCTCTCTCTATTGTATAGAACAGTGTAGAAAAACGAGCACAAAATAGAGTTTATAACTGCTGTTTCCACCAACTACAATATTTTTAAACTGTTTTAGAGATATTCAATTTTTATTTCATGATATTTATATATATATATGGGAAGCTTTCAAATAAGTACTATATACACACACACTTTATATGTAGTCCTCAATATTAAGTCACTGTCTATCCAGCTGGAACAGCTTTTGACTTTTTACAGATGGATCACGCATAGGTAGTTCCTCATGTCTAATCATTTATTTATTTGCTGTATTTGTACCACACATTTTCCCACCTATTTGCAGGCTCAATGTGGCTTACACTATGTTACAAAAGGTATCATCATAAACAGAGTAAGACGTATGGTCTAAGTTAACATTTCATCTTTTGCTATTTTCAATAGCATTTACTATTGTTTTGGGTGAGTGAAAATAGTGGCAAGCTCTGTCTACTGGCTTCGGACACAATGCACATCTTATCAAAAAGGGCAGGGCTCCACCGAAGTGGTCTGCACAGGGCCCCGCAATTTCTAAGCCCGGCCCTGCTTCTCTCGCCCTCACGTGCATTCGGGGACCAAAGTACCGGTCTCCCCCTGGTCTGCCACCTCTCCCTGTCTCTTCCACTCTCCTCAGTCTAGCATGTTTCCCCCTCTCCCTCAAACACCCCCGCCACCATCAAACTCATACCAGAGGTTGCCCATCAATAATCCCGCAGGCCGCAGCTTGCTTTCTCTGGTGGTGTTCCGTCTCCTTGGACACAGCTTCTCTCTCCCTCTGGGCGTCCCGCCTTGCCGGAAGTTGCGTCAGAAAAGGGCAGGACACTGGGGAAGAAATCTATGGTCTATGGAGCTTGTAGTGGGCGTGGGCGATCTCAAAGACAGGTTGGGGAAGTAGAGAGCTGCACGAGAATAGGGATTGCGGGAACCCTGAGGAGATAGAAATAGTTCCTACGGGACTGCACGAGCCCTTCGGTGACCACTTACCTACCTAGAGTTCTCCAGGACGTGCTTCCTCCGCCCTTTAATAATTTAGCTCAGCCGCACTACCTTCTGCCCGGGCTGATACAGCCAAGGAGGTCTAATCTCCTTGGATACATCATACAGCGAGGATAGCATTGGTACGTACACGTATCAGTCAGAAGTCACCTGATCTAGTCTGGCGCGTGTGTGTGGCGACCTGGTGGTGCACGTGTAAGTCTGAACTCCTACAGGGATAAATCTCTTATGACAAGTCGCCACACGATCGGGTGATGATGACTTATGATATCGCTGGGCCAGTATGCCAGTGAGTGTGCTCCTGCTGCATCAGCTTGGGTAGAGAGCACGGGCGGCTGTGCTGAATTATTGAAGTGAAGACTTGTTGCACAATGCTGAAAAAGCGGTAAGGGTTAAATAATGTAGCGGGAGTTATTTTCTGATTCTTTTTTTTTTTATTCGTGCCGGTTTTATGGATAATTTTATGGATAACACCTATGTATAGACTTGGAGGCGTAGTTAAGGGCAGACTGGAGGCCTGTACAGGTCATAGAAATCAAACTGCTTTGAATATAAATTAAGTCAATACCTTGTCTTGTATGCATGAGGATGACTAAGTTACTGCTTATATGGATTAAATTTAGTTAAATAAAAAAAAAAGTACCACTTCATTCTTTTGGTTTGTGTGTTTGTTTGTTTTTAGTTTCTATGCTTTAAAATAGCCTAACCGGCCCAGGTGTACTGAGTGTAGCAATTTAAATGAATGGAACCACTTAATATGAGCATTAAGATAAGACTTAGTGGTATACAAAGAAATCATTTGTAAAATAGTAATGGTAACGGTAAAATGATAAACTCAAAAACAGTGCCAGGTTCTGTTGGTGGTAGTTATTGTACCTGCTTAGATTATAGTTATGGCCTAGGTGGCAGGATCCAACATATTTTATTGCCATAGCTGCTGTTTGTCCAGCATTCTGTAGGATTAAGGATTTAGGGCCCTGTTTGCTAAGGCACATTAGTGTTTTTAACACACTTACAAATTAGCACGTGCACTAACCATGTAGGCGTGTACAGTGTTAACCCGCGTTAACAACATTAACGTGGCCTAGTACACAGGGCCCTTAATTTTCCAGTAGTACATTCTGATACAGGTATGTTCTCCTTAAGCAGTTGTACAAAGTTTTTTTTTTCCACTTTTGAGTTTTCATTTTCTATATTATCCACCTTGTTTACATGAAGACTTCTAGATTTTGATGTAGTGAAAAGTGCAGTCAGTGAACACAAATTAAATGTGGTTCAAAGCAATGATTGAACCCTTATGTGTAGAATGCATTAGAGGGTCTGGCAGAGATCCATTTACAAAGTAAGTATTCTTCCTAATTAATATTTCTGAATTAATAGAGTGCTTTTGCTTATTTGGAAATATTAATTGGGAAGAATACATGCTTCATAAATGGGTCTCTGCCAGAGCCCCTAATGTATTTTAGTAACATAATTAAATGAAATGAAATAACTACTTCTGAAGGTTTTGCATACCGGTGGGGATGGAGGAGATAACTTGTTAAGACAGGCAGAGATGAGTGAAATTTCTGGCCCTGGGCAGCTGGCTAATTGGAAGGTGGGACGCGGGGAATTTGAGAATGAGGGAGAGATGCTGGAGTGGAGCTGGTGATTTTGGTATGAGATGGAGAGGGAGAGATACCAAATTGGGACTGAGGGGGGAGTTACATGTGAGTTGTTGAATGTCTGCTTCTTCTGGTTTGCCTCTTATTGCATAAAGAGGCTGTTCAAAACCAGGTGCTAAAGCCCATAGCGCAACAACGCAGAAAAATATCTAAGCGATGCTCAAAAGAAATCTAATGCAAATGATATGGTTAATTGGCAATAAACCAAAATAAAGGGGAGGATCATGCCTGGCAGATGCCTAGACAAACCAGGAAGTGCAAGCACACATCAGAGCTGTTCATCTGCACTTTTAAATATGAGCCTTTCAAAAAGTGTTTGTGCTTTACATTTTTGAAAGGCTCATATTTAAGCATAGAAAAACAGGAACCAATGTGTGCTTTCAGTTTTGGTTGGGGTTGTGTACACCCTTGGTTCTTCTTGCAAAAGAAGATGAAAACTTGACCAGAAGTCTTCTCCTGAAAACACCTATTCTGCCCCGACCTAACAGTAAATTTTCTGCATTATTGGCCATTATTTCCTTCTGTGCAATACAGCACTTTTGTTTGTGTATTAGGAAGGAATACTAACTGACCTCATTTGCATCAATGTGTAGTGCATGTGTTAATACCTGCACTCAAGCCCTTTGAACATTTTGTGCACAATAACATGCGTGCAGATCAGATGCTAACAGCTTTTTAATGATATTAGTTTTTAACATTAGCCCCTAGGAGACCTGGGATCAGCTTTACCCTTCTTGAATCCCTGAATTGAAGTTGTTGGGGAGCTGCCCGGAGGAAAGGCGCAGGATCCATCCTTGAAAATCTCTAAGGAGAGAGCTCTCATCTCGTTCCAAGTTGCAGACCTTGTGTGTGCCCAGTAAAGAGCATCTCCTATACTCCTGCATTGCACTTGTTTATACATGCATACATGGACTGCTGGCCCCTAGGAGACATTGATATCTTGGACCAGCTTTAACCTCCTTGAATCCCTGTTTCCTTGTCATCAAGCAGATGAAGCCATTACGTGTGTTTTGTGTCCATCAACCAGCAGGGGGAGGTAGAGAGCACTCAATTTTTCACAGTGCCTCATGGCCAGCTAGCTCCACTGCCTCTTCAGTATTCTCTATCTCCCCAAGCAGGGTGGCTGCAGCTTCTTCAAGCTCCATCAAAAATCTGCCTGGGGGTGGCTCCTGGCTTGCCAGTTGTTAGCCGGGGTGTTAGAGGCTATAGCAGCTTCACTTTGAAGGCACATAGGTCAGCCCTTTCCTTGCCTTACCCATGCCCCCGTGGATGTGGACATATTAGCTTGCTTTTCCCTGTCCTTTCCCACTCAGTGGATGCAGGCACATTGGTTCGCCTTTCCCACTTATCTGAGCCTCCGGAGTGTTTTTATTTACCTCTTTTGCCTCTGCTTTCCTCACAGCGTTAAAAAAAAAAAAAAGAAGTATCGCGCTTTAGCGCAGCGATCTTGGAAAAGAGGTTTTTTTCTTGAGATTTTTCTGCAGGACCGGAGCTGTGATACTCAGTCTAGTGAGGTAAGAGTGTTTTCTGACTCCTCCGGGGTGGGCCCGCGATCGGGACATTTTTGGCGCGAACCGCCATTTTTGATTTTACTGCCATTTTCGGCGATGGCTGCGGAGACTGTAAAGCACTGTTCTAAATGTGGCAAGCGCAAATCAGCAGTGGGGCTCTGTAATTCGTGCTGTACAGACGGTAGAGCCGGCCCGAGCATGGCGAGCGGCGATCTTTTGCGCTCTGAGCTGGCAGCGGACGCCATTTTGGACGGAGAGCCCTAAATCCGGGGGGGGGGGGGTTGAGTGAGGCTAATAATAGAGCTGATAGCCCTGGGCAGGATCCGGGCGGTCAGGGAGCGGTTTTCTCCCCTGATTTTGTTTTAATGCTGCATAGGGCGTACATGCTTAAAAGAGCTCTTCCACAGGGTTCTTCGGACCCTCTGCCTGCCCCCCCCCCCCCCCCCGCTGGATCCTGGCCTTTTGGAGTTGGCTTTGCCTGGTTCTTATCCTCCTGATAAGCTCAGAAGGGCTAATTCCCCTTCCATATCATCATGCTGATCAATCCATAGACTAGTGGGTTGTGTCCATCTACCAGCAGGTGGAGATAGAGAGCAATCCTTTTGCCTCCCTATATGTGGTCATGTGCTGCCGGAAACTCCTCAGTATGTTCTCTATCTCAGCAGGTGGTAGTCACACACAGCAGCAGCTCTGGCTAGGTCTCCAAGCCTAATTCTTAGGTTTTGTTGAGTACCTGGGGTTGAGGGCTCTTCTTGAGCAAGTGCAAACCTGGTGGTCCTAGGTCCCTCCTTTTCTCCCCCCTCCCGCTGGCTCCGTTAAAAAAAAAAAAAAATTTTGGACGTCCTTTAAGGGCATTTATTTCAACGTTTATATCAGCGTTTATTGCAGCTGCTCACTGGGACACCGGTTCGTTACAGCGAGAAGCAGGTAATTTTTACCTTTTTTAGCAGGCAGGTCTCCACGTGGCTTATGGCGTCGGAGGGCGAGGGCGCGAAGAATCACTCCCCGGACCGCGTGTGTGCGTCTAGCGGGGAAGCGGGGGTCTCAAAGCCTGAATCGCATTTTGTGGGCGTCAGTTTAGAGCCTGGTCAGTGTCCTGGTTCTTCCTCCGGTGCGGCGGTTTTTCCCGCCTTAAGCAACCATCCCCCGCTGCTCGCCCCCCCCCCCCCCATTTTGGCCGGCCACTCTGCTCAGACGGCTTCTTCTTGGGCCGCCCTCGAGGTGGGAGACGTTAATGCTATGGTCGCCCTTGATTTGGGCGGCGGCAATAGAGCGGCAGAAGTTAAGTGCCATTCTTCCCGCGTGGCTCCTCAGAGTTTCGCGCCGGACGCTATTTTGGATGCGCAGCATGGTTCTCCCCTGCTCTTGCGAGCGCCAGTTGAGGGTGCGTCTAGGGCTGTGGCCCAGGCTGCAGAAGTGCACGGTCTGGGGGGTTTCTCCCCTGAGTTAATTTTGCTGATGCATCAGGCCTTTCTTATGCAAAACGCTGCCCCTGCTCACCTGTCTGATAAAGGGGTAGAGGCCTCCGGAAGCAAACGCCCTCGGGTGGATTTCCAGGCCCTAGAGGACTCTGTCTCCTCTGATGTAGATGAGGGCAGCGTATCTGAGTTCTCCCAACGGTCCTTTGGGGATTCCTTGGAGGAGACGGATTCCCGCTCGGATGGAGCGGATGACCCCTCTACAGCGCGGATCTTTCGCTCAGAGGATTTGCCCAACCTGTTAGGGCAGGCCATGAGCATTTTGAAGATTTCCTCTCCGGAGGACGTCTCTCCCTCAGCCTCTGCTGGCTCTGCCATTATGCTGGGGACGAAGCGCCCGCCTAGAACCTTCCACGTGCATGAAGCCATGCACACCTTGATTTCGGCTCAATGGGATTTCCCAGAAGCGAGGCTTAAAGTGGCTAGGGCTATGTCCCGCCTCTATCCTCTGCCTGAAGGCGAACGGGAGGCCTTTCTTTGGCCTACCGTGGACTCCTTAATCACTGCGGTGACTAAGAAAACGGCGTTGCCGGTGGAAGGTGGCACGGCCCTAAAGGACGCCCAAGACAGAAGATTGGAGGCGGCTTTAAAGTCGTCCTTCAGGGTTCCTCCAAAGTACGGTTTCAGGAAGTCCGTCAGTATCGCCCAGGCAAGTCGGGATCCTCTGCCTCCTCTTCCTTCAAGAGGTGTGTCCTTAGCTGCTCATCCAGATGTGGCACGGTTTCTTAGAGGGGTGCTTCGGCTCCGTCCTCCCGTGCGGGCACCTTGTCCAGCTTGGAACCTGGGGTTAGTATTGAAGGCCCTTCAGGGGGCTCCCTTTGAACCGCTTCGGCGTGCTTCAGAGAAAGATTTGACACTGAAGGCCATCTTTTTAGTGGCCATTACCTCGGCGAGACGGGTGTCAGAGCTCCAGGCGCTGTCCTGTAGAGACCCTTTTCCTGGCAAGAGAGTTAAGAGGAGATGATGGAAGCAGAAATCAGATACTGGGACCAGCATAATTAGAAAAAGTAAATGGCCAATTTTAGGTTTAGGATAAAGTAGTGCAATAGCTGTGTTGATAAGTTAATATAAGTAGAAATGGAAATAAGGTGATTATCTTTTTATTGGACTAATTTTTAATATCTTTTTGACAAACTGCAGAGATTAAAATCTCCCCCCATGGGTCAGGACAGGTTACCATAACAGCAGTATGCTGTCTGACCTCTAAAAACTAATTGAAAAATGTATTCAGTCCAATAAAATGGTATTTTCCATTTTTTGTTTTATTTGTATTAAGACATTTCAGTCTACTATCTTTGTATTTTGCATAGTTCAGGGGAACCTGTATCATTTTCTCTTTCTCTGGTGTTGCACTGTATGTGAAGACTGGTTTCTTGGGTGTTCAGGTTCTATGTATTTCTATTTTTTATTTGTGGTTACTTATTCTATACTGGGAGGGAGATCTATATGTGTTCTGCTTATACAAAAGACATGATTTTCTGAGCAGGATCAATCTGTACTAATATACCTTGTTTAGCTTTCCAGGAGGTATATTGATATTCTAGTGACCACTGCAGTGTTTGTGGTGATATCGTTCCTAGGTGTAGGTCCCTGTGTGATTTGTGGAAGTTACTGATATTATGTTATGGTAGAATTTCTCTGTAGGTCCTGAGTGACATTTGTGGTGTTCTGCATTACTTCACAGTATGCCTGGTACTGGATTTAGATCTCATCTTTCTCAGTAATAGCTCAAGGTAAGTTACATTTAGGTATAGTAGCCTAATGGCCCCTGAAAGGCTTACAATTTAACTAACCCCTTTGTTTACTAAAGCTTTATGGGCCTTGCTGCAGATAACTCGAGCTAAGCTTTAGTAAACAACCCTCGAAATTTTGTACCTGAGGAAATGGAGCAGCAGTAGGGTTTGAAGATTTTAAGGAGCAGCAGTGGGTTTGACTCCTGGCTTCTCAGCCTGCTGCTCTAAGCATTAGGTACAGTGGGGGAAATAAGTATTTGATCCCTTGCTGATTTTGTAAGTTTGCCCACTGACAAAGACATGAGCAGCCCATAATTGAAGGGTAGGTTATTGGTAACAGTGAGAGATAGCACATCACAAATTAAATCCGGAAATCACATTGTGGAAAGTATATGAATTTATTTGCATTCTGCAGAGGGAAATAAGTATTTGATCCCCCACCAACCAGTAAGAGATCTGGCCCCTACAGACCAGGTAGATGCTCCAAATCAACTCGTTACCTGCATGACAGACAGCTGTCGGCAATGGTCACCTGTATGAAAGACACCTGTCCACAGACTCAGTGAATCAGTCAGACTCTAACCTCTACAAAATGGCCAAGAGCAAGGAGCTGTCTAAGGATGTCAGGGACAAGATCATACACCTGCACAAGGCTGGAATGGGCTACAAAACCATCAGTAAGACGCTGGGCGAGAAGGAGACAACTGTTGGTGCCATAGTAAGAAAATGGAAGAAGTACAAAATGACTGTCAATCGACAAAGATCTGGGGCTCCACGCAAAATCTCACCTCGTGGGGTATCCTTGATCATGAGGAAGGTTAGAAATCAGCCTACAACTACAAGGGGGGAACTTGTCAATGATCTCAAGGCAGCTGGGACCACTGTCACCACGAAAACCATTGGTAACACATTACGACATAACGGATTGCAATCCTGCAGTGCCCGCAAGGTCCCCCTGCTCCGGAAGGCACATGTGACGGCCCGTCTGAAGTTTGCCAGTGAACACCTGGATGATGCCGAGAGTGATTGGGAGAAGGTGCTGTGGTCAGATGAGACAAAAATTGAGCTCTTTGGCATGAACTCAACTCGCCGTGTTTGGAGGAAGAGAAATGCTGCCTATGACCCAAAGAACACCGTCCCCACTGTCAAGCATGGAGGTGGAAATGTTATGTTTTGGGGGTGTTTCTCTGCTAAGGGCACAGGACTACTTCACCGCATCAATGGGAGAATGGATGGGGCCATGTACCGTACAATTCTGAGTGACAACCTCCTTCCCTCCGCCAGGGCCTTAAAAATGGGTCGTGGCTGGGTCTTCCAGCACGACAATGACCCAAAACATACAGCCAAGGCAACAAAGGAGTGGCTCAGGAAGAAGCACATTAGGGTCATGGAGTGGCCTAGCCAGTCACCAGACCTTAATCCCATTGAAAACTTATGGAGGGAGCTGAAGCTGCGAGTTGCCAAGCGACAGCCCAGAACTCTTAATGATTTAGAGATGATCTGCAAAGAGGAGTGGACCAAAATTCCTCCTGACATGTGTGCAAACCTCATCATCAACTACAGAAGACGTCTGACCGCTGTGCTTGCCAACAAGGGTTTTGCCACCAAGTATTAGGTCTTGTTTGCCAGAGGGATCAAATACTTATTTCCCTCTGCAGAATGCAAATAAATTCATATACTTTCCACAATGTGATTTTCCGGATTTAATTTGTGATGTGCTATCTCTCACTGTTACCAATAACCTACCCTTCAATTATGGGCTGCTCATGTCTTTGTCAGTGGGCAAACTTACAAAATCAGCAAGGGATCAAATACTTATTTCCCCCACTGTACATATTAGCTGTATCTAATGTTTGGTAACTCAACAGCAAACTAAAGACTAGCAGAGCTGAAGCCTTGTGGACCTTGGCAACCTACCAAAAACACTGATAAGTAACATGCCTCATCTGTCCCAGTATGGCGATGCTTATGTTTATGGATGCCAGTGACCTTAGGATTTTTGTTACAGCACTACTGAAAATCACTGTTCACATGTCCAGCAGGAAGATGCTGGACTGGGGAGCTAGTGCTGACTGAGAGCCAAGTGTTAAAGCACCTGCATATATTTCCAGAATACTACAAATACTATTCTGTTTAATATGTTGAATTATTTTGCTGTGTAATAAAGGTACTGGGGGAGGCAGCTGGTAGACAGTGAAGGGGTCCTTCCCTGATGTGTTCAAAGTTCCTCTACTTCTCCCATATATATATATTTTTTTGAGTGATGCTCCTAAACACAGTTAAACTACAGGCGAAAAAGTAGCGAAAGCATTCAGAGCATGGCTCACAAAAGTCTTTCCAACTTCCTTGCAAGTGTTTATTTATGTGTGTGTATTCTGTAAGAAGTGCTAACAAGGTAATGTAAGTGAAACGTTTTGCTCATGTCAACTCAGGCCCAGATGCACAAAACTTTAACGACCCTTTAACGAGGAAATTTTAAACCGTAGCATGCATTAAAGGACATTTTCCGACAAGGCTAGCAGCTAACGAAAATGGAATGCAAACGAGAAACGACCATTGAAATGTGGTCAATTCAGAATGCACTAACCATACCGACGACTGCAACGAACCATTTACCATCAGAAATTTAACGTCAGCTCAGACCTGTCGTTAAGGCCTGAGCTGTCATCTCCCCGCTGCCCCTGCACCATAAAAATCATGTGTAGTAGTAGTTTAAAAAGAAAAGTGAACTCCCCGCTTTCCCCTGCATAAAAAAATGTCTCCACAAACATTAACAAAGGATCGGGAGGGGGCAAAGGCGCTCATCAGGAGCGTCCTGTGTGGACGACCTTGCCCCCCCCCCCCCCCCCCAAGGTCCCTGCTGCTCCGTTTGTGAAATAAAAGCTGTTAAAAATCAAACTTTTGCAGTTGCTGGGCCCCCCCTCCCTTCCTGTCTCTCTCTTCTTTTGTCGGCAATGCTCCGCCTCCCACCATCCTCCACCTCTGTGCCCCGCCCCCCGAGTTTATCTATCCACCGCTCCCCCCCTCCGCCATAATGGCCGGTGCAGCGCCTCTCACCTGTTTGTGAAGGCGCTGCACGGGTTGGATCAGCTGTTCTCGATCACTTCTGTCTCCTCCGACGTCTCTCTCCTTCTTCCTGTGCCTGCCCTCCTCTGACGTCAGTTATCTAGACGTCAGAGGATGGCGGGCACAGGAAGAAGGAGAGAGACGTCGGAGGAGACAGAAACGATCGAGGAACAGCTGATCCATCCCGTGCAGCGCCTTCACACACAGGTGAGAGGCGCTGCACCGGCCATTATGGCGGGGGATCTGGTGGAGGGGGGGAGCGGCAGCTAGATGAACTCGGGGGGCGGGGCACGGAGGTGGAGGATGGTGGGAGGCGGAGCATTGCCGACAGAAGAAGAGAGAGACAGGAAGGGAGGGGGGCCCAGCAACTGCAAAAGTTTGATTTTTAACAGCTTTTATTTCACAAACGGAGCAGCGGGGACCTGGGGGGGCAAGGCAAGGCCGTCCATACAGGACGCTGCTGATGAGCGAGCGCCTTTGCCCCCTCCCGATCCTTTTTTAATGTTTGTAGAGACATGCAGGGGAAAGCGGGGAGCCACGTGTTTGTGTTGTGTTCTTTTTTTTTTTTTTACGTTTCTGGTATGCGCAGAGCAGCCAGCATAACCCTTGGCTGCTCTGCACGTGCTTTAGGAGCCGATTACCGACGGGGATTGATGCATGGTTCTTTACAATACCACACCGAACTTGTGCGACTTGTTTTTTTGGAGCATTGTTCGTTTTTTTTAATTCGATAATGGCTTTTACGATTTTGCTTTTTTTACGTTTGGTTGATGCATCTGGGCCTCAGTCCTTAGAACGTTGGTACACGTGCCAGCAGGAGCATGTATACTTTTAAGAGGTTTGCATGTAGGTGTTCCTGAGGTCTGCATTTTGGTGGAGCAGTTGCATACCTGTGTATCTTATTTTATAAAACAGGTATGTGCCCACATTTAGAGTTCATGCCCATAATTGCACTCTCCTTAAACTTTGAGAGCATTTGTGCACTACTGGGAATTATTGAAGGAGCCTCTTGGTTAGGTAGTTAAATGTGTAACTTGTCTTTATAAAATACAAGTGTGGGTTGTTTTGTTTTGGGATTTTTTTTAATTAACCCTTTGTTGTAAAATTACTTCCCACATGTATTAATTTGGCAACACATGTTAGGCCAATAAAAGTTATCTGAATCTGTAATCAATATTCCTCCCTTCTTGATAAGGGAGGTACTCCATGATTGTAGTAACAGGTGCCCTAGTCTAATGGGTGATGTCATGATGAACTAAGCAAAGTCCTTGTAATGGAACAGTTGTGCTTTTATTTAAGAAATCTTGGTGAAATGGCTCTGAGTCTTAAATAACTGAACTCAGAGATGAATTTAAAGAAACCTGAAATTTTTGTTTTGTAAATGAGTATTCTTTATCCAGTTACACTAATCTGCACCAATGGGTTGTATCCCTTCCTGACTAGCAGATGAAAGTAGAAAATCTGAACTTTTCCATTGACATCACCAATATAAGGTCTGATGCTTGCTGGAATCCTTTAGTATTTCTCTACCTACAGGAGATGGTAAGGTTGGATTGATGCTGTAGGTAGGTGAGGTAGGCCTGATCCCCAGGAAGACAATTCACGGCCTCTATCCCTGGGAATGGTCTGTGGGCCTTTTCCTCCTGGGGTTTTGGATCAAGGTCCCTTATCCCAGCTGAGCCATTAGTATTGCGCAGTCCCGTAATCCTCACTTCAGCCCACAGGCTCCAACTTAGCCTGTGATGGTCCCTGTGGTGCCTTGGCCAGAGTGGAATAGGGGTTCATCAAGTCGGTTGCATTGGTGATAGTAATCCAGAGGTGGCTGTACCTCCATAACTTGGCAGGGTATACAGCCTCTGAGACGTAGCTCAGTACATTTCCCTGTCAGGGATGCCTTCCCTTCAAAGAAGACTTGAAGATGCTGGTGAAGATTCTGGGCAAGGTGAAGCCTCAGCAGCTGCCAGAGGACCAGCTGAAGGTGCTTGCTTATCCTGGGCCTGGCAAGTCATGACCTCGAGATTGGGAGAGATTTCATCTGGGTAGGAAGGTGGGCTGTGTTTGCTGCCACCAAGAGTGTTAAGGGGCAGTTCTTTTATATGTGCAAGGAGATCCAAGGACTCTGGGACCGCACTCTTCAGGAGTTTAGGGGCTGCAAAAGCTGGAGGCAGCATCCAAAGCCTCCGTAACATGCTGGATTAAACTTATCATTGGGGACAGATCCCGTGTGGATGGGGACAAACATTGTCCCCATGTCATTTTCTACTTTGAAGCCTGTTAACGTATTGGACTGTTGTTTATGTTTGAGTGATATTTTGATTATTTGGAAAAACAAGCAAATATGCTGGCCACAACTAGCAAAATTTGCTTGGGAGATGCTGTACATTCTTGCTAACAGTATGTCTTCTAAGAAGATGTCTTCTATTGCAGGAAGGACTGTGGAAGACAGGAGAGCTAGACTGAAGTCTGAGATTATTGATGACTTATTATTAATCCACAGATTAAAATATCATAACAGTGCTTCTTAGGGTGTATTTCTTCCCTGCTAGGGCATACAGAACGGGTTGTATTTTGTACCCCTGGACATTTTAACAGGGTGGATTAGGATTCCTTGGGGTAGTAGAAGTCGGCTATTGTTCAGGTTGGAAAGGTAGAGGGGGGAGGGTTATTACGGTTGCTCGTTATTGTTTTCTATTTGTGATTTGTAAACAGTTGCACAGCATATTGTTCCTTTTATATTTTAATTTAAAAAATTTAAATGTAAAATCATAAGTGTTCGAGGCTTTTGCAGATGAGGACAGAGCTCACGGGGATGGCACGGAGACAGGGCCCATGGGGGACGGTAAGAGGATGGAGACAGAACCTGCAGGGATGGGGTGGGGACAGAGACAGAACCTGTGGGGATGGGGTGGAGACAGAACCCGCAGGGATGGGATGGGGACAGAGACAGAACCCACAGGGATGGGACAAGGACAAACTTTGTCCCCGTGTCATTCTCTACTGCTGAGCGTCAACCTGGTTGTTTCTGCATTCCTTCGTAAAGCATTACAAGAGAGTCATCCTGGCCAAAGGAGATGCAGCCTGTGCAGGGCACTCATTCAGGGAGCCTTGTTTTACCCCATACTGCTAAAGGGATTTGTATGTTCCTTTGTTGTGGACTAGTCTAATGGGACAATATGGAAGTTGAAATTTTATTCATGAGTGTTAATTTCCTTTTCTTGAGTCCTGCTAGACAATCTGGGATCCGTCCTGGAAGATTGCTGTGTTAGGGATTGTTCAGAGTTTTCATTATGTTCCTTGCTTGAAGCAGGGAATTATGGTTATTAATTATAATGATCTGCAGGGATTATCCCAACAGGGCAAGTTTTCTGGCCTGGATGCTATACTGCTTGAGCAAAGCAAATACTGAATGATTCCTGCAGGTATCAGCCCATACACTAGTGATGTTATTGGAAAAGATCAGATTTCTCTACTTCTATCTGCTGGTCAGGAAGGGACATAACCCTTTGCTATGGACTGGTGTAGTTGGACTCAAGGAAAGGAAATTTAACAGGTATGAATAAATTTCACTATTCATTTTATTCTTAGATTGTTCAATAGTTTGGTTTACTAAAGGGGTTTTTTTTCTCATTTTGTGATGGGCAGTCATGCTTTAAATCTCTCTGCTGACTTGCCTTATTGTGTTCCTAAATTTGCTGCTGTTCAGTTCTTTGCAGGCAGTAAAATACCTTCTTATTAGACCAATGTAAGAATTTCCCAAGAATGTTACTGTATATGCTTTTCAGGCATCGTGGTAGATAGGTGCCCATTTTTCATCCTTGCTTATGAAAAGCAACTGAATTCAGTTTTTTTTATTTTTAATATCTTTTGAGTTTCTTACTTTTTCTAATTTTCAGAACAGGTTTGTCAAGAAGGAAGATTCCCGGAGTGCAAGTTGTTCCTATCGTACATGATATCAAGATGAATTGTCACTCAGAAGTGCTGGAGGTGACGGTGGAAGGTCACCAGATTGAGGAAACAGTGCTGACTTTGCTTCACCCCCTCTCCTCCTCAAGAGCACTGGGAAAATTACATTTCAAGAAGGAAGGGACCTATTCCATTGGAACAGTGGGGTGTATTTTGACTTATTTATGTGAGAATGTCATCTGATGAATTTGACAGCATTAAGAGAGGCTATGGGAGATTTCAATGTAAAGTAGAATTTCCCATCTGTGCAAACAGGTCATAGAACCCATTATAACACTTTATCTGCAAACATGTTCATTAAGGGCTTCCTTTACAAAGTCACACTAGCAATTTCCATTCATCAAATGAGAGGAAGCCCATTCAGTTCCTATGGGAATCGTTAGTGTGGCTTTGTAAAAGAAGCCCTAAGTAAGCCCAAAACAGATTGTAAATTGATAGAAATTAGAAAGGGCTATGGAAGCCACTTCATGTAGATGAAGATATGTTGCATGAAAAAGACTCCTCAACATTTGTCAAAATATTTATTTATTTAGATTTTGCTCACACCTTTTTCAGTAGTAGCTCAAGGTGAGTTACATTCAGGTACATTGGATATTTCTCTGTCGCAGGGCTCACAATCTAAGTTTGTACTTGAGGCAATGGAGGGTTAAGTGACTTGCCGAAGATCACAAGGAGCAGCAGTGGGATTTGAACTGGCTGCCTCTGGATTAAAGACCGGTACTCTAACCACTTGGCCACTCCTCCACTCCAAATATTGTCACGTCTGGTAAGAATAAAAAGCTTTGGAGGAAAGCTATCGGGGATTATAAGAAAAGATTGTAGAAGCTAAACCCTCTACTATAAAGAGCAAATTGGTCACAACCACTTAAACACCCATAATCTCTTTAACCTTATTAATAAGCTTGTATCTACTGAAAACTTAACATCAGCAGCTGTAGCCATTCCCTCTGCTAATCAATTAGCTACGTATTTTGAACAAAAAGTGGAGGAGTGGCTTAGTGGTTAGGGTGGTGGACTTTGGTCCTGAGGAACTGAGTTCGATTCCCGGCACAGGCAGCTCCTTGTGACTCTGGGCAAGTCACTTAATCCTCCATTGCCCGCCGCATTGAGCCTGCCATGAGTGGGAAAGCGTGGGGTACAAATGTAACAAAACAAAAAAAAAAAAAAAGTAACTTTAGGGGGGCTGTGTTGCAACTTAAGGCCACTGACAGTTGCTCCAAAGCCTACTCCGAATGCTGGTATTGTGGCTACCGATTGTGGTCCTCCTTTCTGTTACCCACTCATGAGACTGTCAAATCCTTTCTCACAAAGTATTCTTCCTCATATTGCTTTCTGGATGCTTGTCCGAGTTATTTATTAAAAACTGCAGCAGCGGGATTCATTGACCACCTTCAAGCTCATATCTTGTTTATGCTGACTCGAGAGGCTTTTCCTCAGAGAAAAGGTTCCATAATACTTACCCCAGTCCCTAAGAGCACCTCAGCTTCATTGGGAGACGTTACTAATTACAGGCCTGTTGCTTCTATCCCATTGTTAACTAAGGTAATAGAGGGAATAATTGGTACTCAGCTTATGAATCACCTTTCCTCTTTCTTCCTCTTGCATATATCCCAGTCAGGCTTTAGGCCTGGTTATAATACCAAGATGGTCTTGACCACCTTAATATCTGATTTTAGGAAAGCAGTCAGTTTAGGCTTTAAGTTTTTAGTGATGCAATTTGGTATGTCATGTGCCTTTGACCTTGTTGATCTTGAGTTCCTTTTAGGCCTGTTAGGTCAGTTTGGATTATGTGGGAAGGTCCACCAATGGTTCCATGACTTCCTGAAATCTAGTTCGTATCAGGTGAAGTTGTCAGGTTCTCTCTCACTTTCCTGGTCTCCTGACTGTGGGGTACTATAGGGATCACTGCGTTCTCCAATCCTATTCAGTGTTATGATGGCTCCATTAGGTGAAAGGCTAGAGGGAGCTTGGTTCTACACTTTTACGCAGACAATGTCACAGTCTATATCCCTTTCAAGACTGGTCTTCCAGAAATTGTCCCTAAGATTAGGCTTGGTCTGGATTTGTTGGAATCCTGGGCTTCTTAATTTAAGTTAAATAGAGATAAGTCAAAATTTTTTGTTAACCAACCCCTTGACCCTACTTCATATAATAATTTTACTATTGACAACGGGTCATACCCCCTAGACTCTACGCTTGGGGTACTGGGTGTATTGATAGTCACCTCACATTTGGAGCCTTGGATTTCCTCAGTAGTGAAAAAATCCTTCAGATCTCTTTGGAAGCTGAGGAGAATTGGATCATATCACCAGACATCTTTAGACTGTTAGTTCAATTCTTGGTTTTAACTCAGTTCGATTACTGCAATTCCATTTATGGTGAATGTAAGGAAGGTGTCCTAAATACAAATGGTCCAAAATACTGTAGCTAGGCTTATCCTCAAGGTATCAGGTGATAGAACCACTCCTTATTGCCTCTTAAAGCCAGGATTATTTTTAAATTGTGTTTTTGTTTTTCAGATATTATATGGCATGACCGGATTATATGCACTCCTTAATAACTATTCCACTGGTTCTAGGGACTACCTTAGACTTCATCTTCCAGATTGCAAGAGAAAGTCAGTTCACTCTGCTGACTTTAGATGCCAGGGTGCTAAGTGGTGGAATTCACTGCCAATGGCAATCAAGGGTCAGCCTGATTACTTGGTATTTTGTAAGACTGAAAACTCTCCTCTTTGAGAGGTTTCTGTCTGCTGATGGAGTATCTTGAGGCCCTGTTTACTAAGCCCTATTGTAGGCGCGCCATCATTTTTAGCGCGCTCTAAAAATGCTAGCACGCCTTAGTAAACAGGGCCCTTAGATTGCAACTAGCCATCATCAATGGTCTATATTTGATATTTTGTTTATGGCTTTGTAAACCTTGTCTGTTGTTTATTTACGGTTACCCACATTGAACTCGAGTATGTTTGGGATAATGTGGAGTATAAATCAACTTTCTTGATCTACTCATAAGCAAGAGAGAATATAATTTTAGTACTACACTTTCTCAAAAAATGACAGAAATGCCTTCCTAAGTTTTCCACAGTCCGTCATTAAAATAGAATCTGCCATATTGTCAGTTTCTGCGTCTTAAGAAAATATGTTCAGAACAAGAGAGTTTTGAATGTCTGTCTACCATCATGAAAGACAGGTTCCAAGGGAGAGATTATCCTGATAAGTGCATTCAAGATGAATATGAAAAGGCAAGTATCCAATCACGGAGCGATCTACTCACCACCAGTTCTGCAAAAAAGCACCCTTGCTGTAGTATGCACCCTGAGATACTCTTTATAGCTAGCAAGATACAGAAGATTATAAGGAAGAACTGGCACATTTTGGAGAGCTATGATTGTTAGAAAAACCTGATAATAGCCTATTCCTGGGCCAGAAATATAAAGGAGCGAATGGTACCTTTAGTTCTCTGAATGTTCAGGTTACAGCCATTTTATTCTATGGTGGCATTTGACCCAGATGTGGTCTCTTCCCTTCAGGTGATTAAATAGATTTCTACTCCCTCTCATTCCTCAGTTGGATCTTAATCTTATTCTCAGTACCCTTTAGAGGTAGAATGTGGAAGGAAAGGTAGTAGCCTTCATCTCTTTGGACATTTTGTCGAGCTTTCAGATATCTGAAGGTGACTGATCTGTTTAGGAAGGCCAATAGACTCTTCCTCTTGTTAGTAGCATCCTTTCCTCTCCCCTAGTAAGAGAGAGGGAGCTTCCAAAACATCTTTGTGTAGGAAAGTGAAAGAAGTGATCTATTCAGTGTGTTTGCGGGAAGGCCTTCAAGCTTTGGAGGCCCTGCAGTCACATTGATGATGGACAGGCTTCCTTCTGACAGAATGTAGAACATTTTCCCCAATAAGCACAAAAGAGCAGAAGGGAGAACTAAGCAGGAGAAGAAAGAGGATATCAGTTCCTTCTCCAAATTGTATTAAGTCTTATGTCTATCTCCCCTCCTTTTCTATGTATCTGTTTCTGGTGGGGATAGTATTAAATATGTAGTTTCCCATATAGAAATTTGGGCCAGCAAAATCCAGTGGTCCAACATACTCATGTACATGCATTTAGCCACTAAGGGCCCTTTTTACTAAGGTACGTTAGTGTTTTTAGCACGCCTACACTTAGCACATACGCTAAACATGTAGGCACCTATAGGGATGTTGTAGGCACTTACGTGGTTAATGCATGTTTAAAACTTTAACGCGCCTAAAACGTTGCTTAGTAAACAGGGCCCTAAATGTAGGAAAGTAACTGGGCAAATTCCTTTGAAAATTGGCCATATATCTTGTCTCCTGTGGACATCGTTTCAGAGGCATCAAATATCAGGTATCATCATGTTGTGCTTTTCTTTCACGTTTAAAGAAATATGACACACATTTCAGATTTAAATCTCAGGCACTCTTCCTGAAAAAACTCATTCTTTGTCCTTCAGTTTCATTCTGGGGCAGTAAATCTCACTTTGAGATGGTTCACCCTTGGCACCTCTGTACAAGTTTGTGGCATGCTGACACTATTCATATCAGAGCTGCTTCTCTCTAGGTCACACTCTTCTGCTTATCCAGCTTCTTTCTGCAGTTACCATAAATCAGCTCTGTACCCAAGCTGCAAAAATTGCTAGAAAACAACAAAGTCCTTATAAGGAGTGGTTTTGCTATCCTGCCAGCAAGAAGAAGTGTCATGTTCCATTCATCTGAGAAGTAGCTGTTGACTGCATTTGTTTTACCAGCATTTTTAGAAGCAAACTCCTATGAGTACAGTTTGAATAAGTTGACAATAAGAATATGAAACTTCCTGCAGTAAAAAGCATAGGACCCTGTTTACTAAGGCGCGCTAGCATTTTTAACATGTGCTAAAAACGCACACCTACAGCATAGCTTAGTAAACAGGGCCCATAATCTGTATTTCCACGTTTTGAACACCCCAGTTCTCCTAGCAGCACATCTGAAGAAAAAAGGTTTTACATCTTGCAAAATTACCAGTCTCAAACATTCTTCCTCATTTGAGCAATGCAAGTGGGAGACTGTTTGTTTTTCTTTCGTAAGACATGTCATCTTGCAACAGGGGTGGACACCACGGTCAGAGGCCCCCAACCCAGTTGGGTTTTCAAGATTTCCACAATGACTATGCATGAGATCAATTTGCATACAATGGAAGTAGTGCATGCAAATCAATCTTGTGCATATTCATTGTGGAAATCTTGGACCATGGTTGCCTACTCCTGTCTTTCAGTATGTATGCAGCAGGAAATCAAATGGCAAGCACAAAATTAGAGTAGAACTAGGAGAGACCATGTGACATGCTTAGGTTTTTTTCATGTCTAATTTAATAATAAAGATTAAGATGTGCTTTTCAATAAACATCTAAATTCGATTTTGGATGTTTTGTTAAAAACAGCCAAAAATCAAGTGGCGAACAGACATTTTCAAAAAATGTCTATCTTTTTTGTTCGAAAATCGCCTTTTTCCAAATGTTTTGTGTGCTGTGTATTTTTCTTTTGGGACCATTTTGGGGGGGAAAAATGTCCAAGAGAAAAATGACCAAAAACCAGCTGTTCTCTGGGGGGGACGGGGGGGAGGCATCATTCTTAGTTGACTGGCCACACAGACATCCCAGCAGAGCAGTGAGGCAGGCTAGGGGGCACTGCAGTGGTCTTCACGTAAAAGGTCCTACAAACATATCTCACCATAACCCCCTTATATTGTATAATGATCCCTCTAGGAACAGAGAAAAACCTACTGTACACCACTGCACTAACCCTCAAGCTTACAGCTGTCTCCTATATGTAGGTACATCAGATATTTAGTGGTTTTTGGAGGGCTCACACATTCCACCACAAGTGTACTAGTTAGAGTGGGGATATGGGCCTGGGTCCTCTTCTCTACAGTGTACTGCACCGACCACTAGGCTACTCCTGGGACCTGCCTACTGCTGTAACAAGAATGGCCATCATATTTGAAGCTGTCATAGAGCCTGGTATGTACTGTCACATCTTGGGGGGGGGGGGGGTGGAAGTGGATCTGTGACAACCGGGGGAGTAAGGGGGGGGGGGGTCATGCCCTGATCCCTCCAGGGGCCAGTTATGGCACCTTTTGGCTACTTATTTGTGATTGATACTGGTCTATCCAAAAAGTCTTAATTTTGGTTCTAGCCATTTTTGTTTTGTTTCATTATTGCAGGAAAATGTCAGGCTTTTGGTGCTGCCCAGGTTCTGCCCAACCCCCCCCCCCCCCCCCCCCCCCCCAACACACTCCCTTGAAATTTGGATGAACTGGAGAAAAAAACATCTAAAATTGGAGTGTTCAAAATTGCAACTTCGATGTTTCTGAGCGAAAAATGTCCATCTACCACCTTATGACGTTTTTGGATTTTTTTTTGTTTTGTTTTGAAAATGAGCCCCTAATGGTCTTATTCAACAGACATGTTTCTATAGGCACAGAATGAATATTTTGAATAAGGCCTTAAATCTTACAACTTCTAAGCATATTACCTATACATTAGTGGTTTAACTCAGTGTAATGTTAGAGCAATGTCTCTCAACTTCAAGTCAAGTACCCCCTAAGTTGAACAAGATTTCAACCAAATACTCATGAACTTCGGTCAGCAGAGATTTGAAATGGGCATTTCAAAAACTGACGTATATTAACACAAAATAGAAAACAAAATTACTTTTCTACCTTTGTTGATGTCTGGTCACTTTATTTTTCTAAATTGTCAGTCCAAGCTCTAGTTTCTGAATTCTGCCATCTTCTCTTTACTCTTGTCATTTTTCTCTGTCCTTCCTTTCCTTTCAGCGTTCTTCAGTTTATTTTTCTGCCTCTTTGTCCAGATTTAATTAATTCTTACTGTCTGTCTTCATTTTCCTTCGTGTTAATTGTTTCTACCTACAGCTTTCCATCTCTTTCCCTCACCCTGCCCCTCCTATTCCCATTCCTCTTATTCACAGTCTTAACCAACTCTATCCTCTTTCATCCTTCTATCCAGCATCTCCCCATCCAGTGTCTCCCCTCTTTCTCACTCCACCCTTCCATCTAGCCTCTCTCTTCTCCTGTGTCTGCTTCTGCATCTTTGTTCCCCTTGACCACTGCTGCCGTACTTCTCCAGACCAAAACAACCTGAAAGTCTCTCCTACCACACTGGGTCGAGGAAAATATAGTAATTATTTTGAAATAATTGCAGAGCAATTTCAAAAGAAAAAAAGATGCCCCCACCTGAAGTCTCCAATTTTTCAGTTGAAGAAATGATTTCTGATGTAACTGTAATTTTCTAGTTACATCAGAAATATATAGATTTCTTTCTTTTTTTCCCAATTTTGTTATTTATTGATATATTGCAAATCAGTAGACTGTATACAAAAAGAACAAACAAACCTTTCTAATACAGTGGTATATCTGTATCCTGATTCAAGGCTAAAGTAGGTCATCCGGGGTGTAGTCCATCACCCTGAGGGATCCTGATCTCTCATCTTCCATTGTTCATAGATCCGCCAAGTGTCATAAAAATTAGCCAGTCGACCCTGTCGCAAAGCTGTAAGTTTTGATAATTGAAAGATAACATCCAGTTTCTGCATAACACGTGACAGAGGAGGTAGAACAGCTTGTTTCTATGCTTGTGCGATAACCAGTCTAGTAGCTGTGAACAACATTGTAGCAAATCTATGTTGGGAGACAATAACTGCAGTCAGTTTGTGGTGCAGAAGACAGTGCTCCGCCCACAGTGGATATGTCTTTCCCAGGATGTCTTGCAAGGTATCCAATATCAAGGCCCACTGGATCTGCACCACTGAGCAAAACCACCACATGTGAAAAAAAGTCCCCCCTCTCTCCACAACCCCTCCAACACACATCCAGTGCTCCGGAGAACATTTGTTTTAATTTTACTGGTGTATAATGCCACCGATAGAAAATTGTAAAACCATTTTCAACTAAATTGCTAGCAATAGATACTTTGAACAAATATTTAAATGTTCTATACCACTGTTCCCCTGAGAAGTGTGTGTCCAGATCATGCTCCCATTTAGCAATATAACAGTGCAGCGGAGACCTGAACAGCAAAAGGGCTGTATATATGCGAGTGATACTTCCCCTAGCTCCTCCTGCTCGGAGGGCCATTTCCAACAGGGTTTCTTGTAACCCAAGATCGGCCCGGGCCTTACGTTGGATAAAGTCTCTTGTCTATAATGAAACTCATCCTTATTTAATAGGCCATACTCATCCTTCAGGTCTGTAAAGGAGATACATTCCCCCTCCTCCCAGAGCTGTCCCAGTACTCGCAAGCCACTGCTGTCCCATCTTTTATAAACCTGATCTTTTGAACCTGGGGCAAAGGAAGGGGCATATTGTATAGCTGTGGAGAGGTGGTAATTCCTGTCTGGAAAAACTTTTTCTCGCACCCTATACCATGTATGAAGGGGATAACTCACTACCAAAGGGGCTCTCTGGATCAAGTGGAGAAGATCTCTTTTCTGAACCAAGGGACAGCCCATACAAGAGCAACACCCAGCCAGTGCTGCTCCCATTCCATCCATTTTCCCCCCATCTTACATCCATTCCACTATAATTCGCAACTGAGTGGCCTTAAAATAAAGCTCAAAATGGGGCACACCCATACCCCCCCTTAAGTTTAGGCTGATATAGCATGGACCTCCGCAGCCTTGGTGGACGTTTCTTCCAAATATAAGCAAAAATCCTATTTAATTGGCAAAAAAAGCATTGTATAGGGAGAGGAAGCGCCATAAATACAGCAATTTAGTCAACAGCACCATCTTAACTGCCTGTATCCTTCCCATCCATGTGAGTGTTAATCCCTCCCAGTGGTCCAGTTCAGCAAACAGTTGGGCGAGCTTAGCCGGGAAATTAGCCTGGTATAATCCCGTCAGTTGGCCTGTCACCGAAATACCCAGATATTTAATATGTTTCTTTGCCCACAAAAAGGGAAATTGTTGTTGAAGTTGCAGGATTGCTGGAAACCCCATATTTTGATTCAAGATCTCAGACTTAGTCATATTTACTTTAAAACCGGACACCTTTCCATACCTAGTTAACATTTGTGAGACCCCTGACAAGGACTCTGCTGGTTTGGTCAACGTCAACAAGATATCATCAGCAAAGAGCATAATTTTGTTTTCTTGTGCCCCTCTGGATAGTTCCCGAATGTCTGCTGATGCTCGCACTAGCTGTGCCAAAGGTTCTGTGGAGATAGCAAATAGTAGGGGGGATACTGCACATCCCTGTCGTGTACCACGATGAAGCTCGAAGGGGTTAGTGTAACAGCCATTAATTGTAGGCTTGCCAAAGGGGCCCTATATAACAACCGGATCCAAGCCATAAAGCACTCCCCAAACCCCATTTTCTGGAGCACCAAGAACAAAAAGGGCCAATGAACTCTATTGAATGCTTTTTCTGCATCAATAGACAATAAAATTGCCGGAGTTCGAGATTCGTGTACCCAGTGTATGTAGGAGAGAGCAAATGTTATCAAAAGTTTGTCTACCAGAGATAAACCCAGCTTGGTCAACATGAATAAGCCGTGGAAGTACTCTCTGCAGCCGACGCGCCATTATTTTTGTAAAAATTTTATAATTGGTGTCCAGAAGTGATATCGGTCTATAGGACCCACACTGGGCCGGATCCTTCCCCGGTTTTAATAGCTAGGCGCCAAGTATATGGAAGTTCCTCCACATCGTCCAAAGCTCGAAGAACCCTAAGTAGCAAGGGGGCTAAGTGTGTACTATATAATTTATAGAATTTGTTAGAGAATCTATCCAGTCCTGGGGTCTTGCTAGGAGGGAGGTCCCCTATGGCCCAGAGTACCTCATCCAGTTCTATAGGCTTAGACAGCTGGTCGGCCTCCCCTGCTGAAGACAAAAGTGAGACTGAGGACAAAAAGGCCTCCATCTCAGATTCCAACGGAGAGTATTCCAGGGTGTATAGGGTTTCATAAAATTGAAGGAACCTATTATGGATGTCTACAGTCTGTGTTAATGTAGTCCCATCCTCCCCTTGAATAGAAAAAATATAATTACGCTGAGATTGCTGCTTAAGCTTATGTGCTAATAACTTGCTAGAGTGATTATCAATTTCAAAATAGACCTGACGAGCTTTATGTAACTGGTTCGCTATATCAGCCATTTGAATCTCCCGAAGAGATAAGCTTAGCTCGTGTAGTCTGTCAGCACAGGCTTGGTTTTCACTATCAACCTTATAGGCTCCCTCCACCCGTGAGATCTCGTGGCAGATACTAGATTCCTGAGCTCACTTTGCTCTAGTAACATGGGCCTGCAGTGCTATAATACGACCGCGCATCACCGCCTTCATTCCTTCCCACAGGGTGAGGGGAGAAATGTCCCCTCTATCATTCAACTCAATATACTCTTTTAAATATTGCTCAATGGCGACACATATTGGGGTTCTAGCAATAAAGCATCATTCAGTCTCCAGTATCGATGACCCCTAGGGCCTAAATCCCAATTATATGTTAAAGTAACTGGGGCATGATCAGACCATGTATGTGTGTGTATTTGAACATCTTGCATCTCCTTTAAAATCTGAGAATCTCCCAGCCATAAGTCTATGCGCGAGAAAGAGCTATGATGGGGTGAGTAATAGGTAAAGTCTCTATCTCCTGGGTGTCTCCGTCTCCACAAATAAAAGAGACCCCATCTATCCAGAAATTGCTGAAATGATGTACATTCCTTTTGTGAGTATGAAATCCCAGCTGCACTGTTATCCCATCCAGGGTCTAGAGTAAGGTTAAAATCCCCCCCCCCCCCCCCCAGGAGAAAAAAACCCTCTCCCAGTTGTAATAAGATATGACCCAGGTCTTGCCAGGATGCACTATGGCCCTCATTAGGTGCATATATGCATCCCAATGTAAAGGTCAAACTGCCCAACTTTATTAAAAGAAAAAGGTACCGCCCCTCCCTGTCCGACACAACCTTCAGTATCTGCCAGGGGTGGGCGGTGGAGAGTGCTATTAATACCCCTCTAGTTTTAGTTTGTGATTTATTAGAAGCAAAAAAAACGTGGATATTTTTTATGAGCCATATATCTCTCATGACATGGCTTCAGGTGTGTTTCCTGAATGAATGCAACATCCGCCCGAACACTGATAAGTTCTGTGAACAAAAATTTTCTCTTAACTGGTGTATTCAGGCCTCTGACATTCAGAGTTGAACAGTTTAAATGAAACATACCATAGAAAAGAAAATCCTTGGCAAATGCCCTCTATCCCCAGCCCCCCCCCCCCCAACCAACATATCCTATGTAGTGAAATTACAAACCACACCCCAACCCAGTTAAAGCATTTCCTAATACCACTGTAATCCCTCAAACTCCCCCCCTCCCCTACCCCACCCCCAGATATTATGTAGGCAAGACAACACCACTGTAGCTAGTGTGCCCACATATGGATTAAGGGTTCTTTAGAAAGCTACGTAGTGCCGAGCACAACAGCTAAGCAGCCATTCCAGTTGGTGACGTCACTTCCCCTAGAAATTTATAGATTTCTTGACGAAAAACAACATACCCTTTTTCTTGAAGTAAAATGTCAAAACATTTCTTACCTTGTTCTACAACTTGATGTCTACAATTTGGCGCCAAGGGCCAGATTCTATATAAGATGCCTAAAATAAAATCTGTGCAGTAAATTTTTCCCACAAAGCATATTCTATAAGCAGCACTTAGATTTAGGTGTGGTGTATAGAATACGCTTAATTGATATCCCAGTGCCTACAAATGTGCGCCTTCATTTACACCAGCAAAAGCATGACGTAAATCCCTGTGTGTAGATTTGTGTGCACTGGGCCATATTCTGTAACTATGCACGTAAATTTTGGAATGCCCACGAAATGCCATTTCTCCACCCATAGCCACGCCCCTTTTGAACTATGCACATTAGAATTTAGGCACAGCTTATTGCAGAATACACTTAGTGAGTTGTCCATGTAAATTCTAATCATTGCCAATTAGTGCTCATTATTGCTTGTTAGGTGCTGTTATCAGTGCTGATTCGCTTGTAAAACCAATTAAGTTAAACACATTATGGAATACGCATAGATTTCAGTGTGGAACATTAGGCGAGCTCTATAGAATCTGGCGGCAATTGTGCACATAGTTTATGCACATCAGAGGTTCCAGTAATTGGCATTTATGTTCGTAAGTTCTAGATACTGTTCTATAAAGTACGTGCCAAATGTGCAACCATTTACATGAGCTAAAACCTGGTTGTAAAAGCTGGCCTGGCACCTATCTTAGGCGCAGATCAGGCATATTCTATAACAGTGCACATAATTTTCAGGAACACCCATGCCCCGCTAATGCCACTTCCATAGCCATGCCCACTTTTGAGATCCACACATTAGAATTTATGTGAGCCACTTTACAGAATGTGCTTAGAAAGTTTGCGTGTAAATTCTAATTAGTGCTGATAATTGCTTGTTAGTGGTCAATTATCAGTGCCGATTGGCTTATTAAACAATTAAGTTGTGCATGCAATTTGGCCGCACTGCCAAATTTGCACATGCAATTTTAGGCACCATATATAGAATCTGGGGGTTATTGTGTAACTGTGAGGGGGGTGTACATGTGGGCAGAGCATGGGTGGGCTGTGTACAGCACAGCTTATACAATACTAACAGTTGCACATGTGGCATGGTGCACTTAGGGGCTGTTTTACTAAGCTGCAGTAAAAAGTGACCTATGGTAGTCTGGACGCATGAATGTGACGCGCACTGGACCTTTTTATACCGTGGCTGGTAAAAAGGGCTTTTTTAGTGGGGCGGTAAATGGCTGTGCACTAAAATGAAAAGCAGTGTATGGCTATTTACTGCCTAAGCAATCACCGCCACCCATTGACGTAGCGGTAAGGGTTCACACACTACTTGTGCGATAATCAGGTAGTGCACGCTAATGTAGCTGTGCCGCCGATTACCACTGGGAACGCCCCCCACTGTAGAAAATAGGAAAATATTTTCTACCATGGGAAGCAGTGCACAAGAAGTTTGAAATTACTTCTGGGCACCTGCGGTAGTATCAATTTGGTGCACGCTACCCACGCATTACCCTACCACAAGTGTGCCGAGTTACACCAGCTATTGAGCTGCTGTATGTCCACCTACATTCTGGCATGCCAGTGAGGCTTTGTGCTAGAATTCCATAATAGCTTAGGCCAATGTTCTTCAATGCAAGGCCCGAGGGCTAGTGGCGGCCCCCCAGAGACCCCCCAGTTGCCACCTTCATCATCATTCTGGCTTGTCTGCCTTCTTACATAGGCTCATGATAGAAAGGGGAAAGCGGATAGGAGGAAGAGATGCATTTATTTATTTATTGGGAATTATTAACTGCCTTTATGAAGAAATTCACCCAGGTACAGTTTAACATAAAATTACAATTTTGTTATCAGCATAACAATAGTAAAAATGACCAGATGTAAACATAAATACAATAAATGAGGTAAACTTGACAACAGCAAATTAAAACCTAATAACAGAACTACCATGAAATAGTATCAAAAATATACACATTTAACAGCACTGAAATTCAAATAATGTGATAGTGTAATACTAATGAAATATATAATAGCACGCATTAGAACATTCAGATAACATAGATATGATTCTAATGCTTTTGTACAATACAGTTCACCATGTAGCTGAGGAGCCAAGTACAGATATATAACCGAGGACAAAATGGATGGTACAGAGTCAGTTGGGATAAATAGATGGGTGGCTAAACTCAAAGCAAGTTCTTTGTACAGTTAAACAAGATATATGGAACTGGTCTAAGTTTCAGTGAAAGCATTTCTGAATAGACAAAGAGAATATATTCGGGAATACCCACCTCCTTGAGAATATACTCACAATAAAAAGTTTGAAGGCAGGCTGGTGAGCTGGATGTCATTGAACCAAACAAACCAAGAAGAGACAAAGCAACTTACGTCCAGCGAACTGCAGAGTCAATAGCAGTAAGAAAAGACCACAGGCTTCCAACACAGGAGAAAAAGAGGTACTAGAGATAAAAGGTCAGTGATAATTTAATAAAATCCAATAAATATGGCAATCTCCACCAATAGGCGTAAAATTAAAATGAAACAAAACGGTGTCTGTCTGTCCAATTGCCGCATAAAGTCCATCAGAAAGTATCGCAATCCTGCATATGGATCTGACATGGAACTATGTTTCGGCACAAATGCCTGTTTCAGGGGTCACTGTATCTGATAAATTCAGTATGGAGTATAGGACTAGATTCTGTATATCACGCCAAAAAAAAAAAAATATGCCGAGGCGTATGCTGTAAAGCAGTGTTCCCCAAGTTGGTCCTGGAGTACCCCTTGCCAGTCAAGTGTTTGGGATATCCACAAAGAATATGCATGAAATTGATTTACATACACTGCCTCCATTATATGCAAATCTCTTTCATGCATTTTCATTGTGGATATCCTGAAAACCTGACTTGCAAGAGTACTCCAGGACTGACTTGGGAAACACTGCTATAAAGTACACATAAATTTAGGTGTACTTTATAGAATATGCCTAAATTTCAGTGAGGTTTATAGAATACGCTGAGCACCTGTCCATAAGATTAAATGTAGTTGTGGGCAGTTATACCAAGTAAAATTTGGTGTACATGCCAACGCCTAAATTAGGCGTGGACCGGGTGTATTTTATAACAATGTGCATTGATTTTTGAAATGTCCATAAGCCACCCATTCCATGCCCCCTTTTCAACTATGTGACTTAAAATTTACATGCATCACGTTACAGAACATGCTTAGTTGTGTGTAAATTCTAATTAATGCCAATTGGTTTCAATAATTGCTTGTTATTTGACAATAGTGCTGATTGGCTTGTTAACTTAAGTTGCGTGAGCAAATCCAGAATGCAACCAGCTTTGCATATGTAACTTAAGTCGTGCTAAATAGAATCGGGGGGATAATGTGCAAAGGGCACCTCTGTAGTAACAGCAGTAAGTACTGAAGACAATCAAAGGGATCAGCGTGTAGACATCAAAAACCCCAGGGATCTGTACTATTTCCAGTTTTAATTATATCCCCCTAGGAGTTCAGGTTTTAAAGTATCTCTCTATGCCAACAATATACAGAATTTCCTTCCATGGAAGTCAGAAACAGTCATCACAATTATTTCATGATTGCCTCTATATTTCAGAATAAGATGAGAGATTTTTTTATAGATAGCTGTCCTCTGGGTTAGCTCACAACCACTCCTAGAGGATTAAAGTTATTTCATTTCAGGATGTTATCTTGCTAGTCTTATTGGAAGTAAAAAGACTGTGGATTATCCTAGATTATCCCTACGGACTCAGATTGAAATGGTCTCTAAAAAGGCCTAGGCATGTTTACAAATGATTAAACAACTCCATCTTTATCTGTGCCTGCAGGCCTTTAGATCAGTAGTACAGGCTACAGTGCTTATTCTACTAGATCTGGGGTTCTCGACCAGTCCTTGGGACACACCTAATCAGTCAGGTTTTCAGGATGTCCACAATAAATATGCATGAGACAAATTTGCATGCACAGCCTCTCTGGTATACAGATCTCCAGAAAATGGCTGCCACAACCTCTCGTGGCAGCCTCATGGTACTATGTCTTATGTGGACTCCAGTTGAATATCAGCCGAAACCCGCATAAGCTTTTATGGCCAACCCAACATTATCCCTGGATATTTAGTACTGATGCCCACACATGGCCCAGCACTGAATATCCAGGAATAATTTAGCTGGCGATGGTCAGCATTTAAAAAAAGAATTTGACCACCATCAACTGAATATCTACCCCAATTAGAAAAGGTTCAAAGAAGAGCAACCAAAATGATAATGGGGATGGAATTCCTCTCGTATGAGGAAAGGCTAAAGAGGTTAGGGCTCTTCAGCTTGGAAAAGAGATGAATGAGGGGAGATATGACTGAGGTCTACAAAATCCTGAGTGGTGTAGAACGAGTAGAAATAAATCGATTTTTTTTGTTGCTTTTTTACTCATTCCAAAAGTACAAAGACTAGGGGACACTCAAGGAAGTTACATGGAAATACTTTTAAAACAAACAGGAGGAAATATTTTTTTCATTCAACGAGTAGTTAAACTCTGGAACTCTTTGCTGGAGGATGTGGTAACAGCGGTTAGCGTATCTAGGTTTAAAAAAAGGTTTGGACAAATCCTGGAGAAAAAGTCCATAGTCTGCTGTTGAGACAGACATGGGAAACAACTGCTTGCCCTGGGATTTCTAGCATGGAGTGTTGCCACAATTTGGGTTTCTGCTAGGTACTTGTGACCTGGCTTGGCCACTGCTTGGAAAACAGGATACTGGGCTAGATGGACCATTGATCTGACCCAGCATGGCTACTCATGTTTTTCAATAGGTAATGCAGAAGTGATGGCCAGAGGGAGTATACACAGGTGTAATGTTTAGAAGGTGTTAGGATTCAGGAGAGGAAACACATTAGTGGAAATTTAAGTAGTTAGACTTTAAAATATTACACAGATTAGATGGGACAGTAAGGTATGGACAGGCATCTCAGGGGATTGCATAAAATTTGCTAGTCCAGAAGGAAATTTAGAATGCATAATGGGGCAGTCTCTGAGCAGGACTTATTTATCCAGAAGTCTTGTCTTATGACAAAAAAAAAGTATTTTAATGACATAGATACAACCAGATCCTCCCACCCGTACATTATGAAGAAATCAAATGCATGATCTGTTACATGTGGAATAATTGACAATGCTAAGGGCAGGGGAGAAGACAATAAAATGTTATGTGGCAGTATGAAAACCTTTTCTGGGCTCCTTGACTACAAGACTTCACAGTATTCTTAATCCTTTGAATATTTAAAATAAGTATTAATAGAAGAGATAGACTGTGGATTGGGGGATAGTCAATAGCTTTTGTTGCTAAACTGTTGAAGGTTGAGGGAGGACCTTGGGGAGGGAAAGGGGAAATAAAAAATGGAGAATAATGTGTGTGGTGATGTGAGATCTCAACTGTTGTATAAAGAAGCACAGTTTAAAACTATTGTTGATTTTCAATAAAGATGATTTTCACAAAAAAAAAAAAAAGCCTTACAATGGATACCCTTTGGAGTCATTTTATGAAGAATGAAATATCAAGTTTAGTAAATGCTGAGTGGTGAAATACCCACTTTATCTGCGTTTAACCCGCCTTAAACTCGGGTTCAGAAAGGTGAGTAATCACATCTAAAATCCAAATGCAAGTGCTGTTGTAAGTTGTCAAGCCCTGGAAGCAGGGGTACATTTCAGAGAGGTCTGCTTTGCCATTTCAGGTACTAATAGTCTAATACTGTATATTAATAGGCAGGACAGCTGTCATTAAAGGCCCCTTTTTCTAAAGGTGCACTAGTGTTTTTAGCACACGCTAAAAATAAGTGTGTTCTAAATCCTGTGGGCGTCTCTAGCATTTAGTGCACACTAAAAACGCTAGCGCACATTTGGAAAAGATCCCCTAAGTGAAAGAGCAAACACAAGGGTCCTTTTACTAAGCTGCGGCAAAAGAGAGACTGCTGTGTTTTTGACATGCGCATAGGCTCCCTTTTACCACAGCGGGTAAAAGCTTTCTTTTTTTAAAGAAATGGCAGTGCGGCAAGTTGAAGTACTTGTAAGGCCATTTTGGGGAGGGAGCACTTACCGCCACACATTGAGGTGATAGTAAGGGCTCCCATGCTAACCCAGCGGTAACCTGGCAGCACGCAGCACTACCTGATTACCACCGGGTAAACACCAATGCTACAAAAATAAAAATATTTTTGTAGCACTGGAAATGGCGCACGCTGAGGGTGGGAATTACCGCCAGGCTGCTGCAGTAGCCCGGTGGTACTTCCAGTTTAACGAACGGTAAGCCCTAGTTGGGCTTACCACCACTTAGTAAAAGACCCCCTGATTGTGTCAAAGGAACATGTTTGGTCATGTTTTCAAATATGTTTTTTTTTGTGTGCTAGTAATGCAGTGTTCTTTGGTAGATGAAACCACAGCAAGTCTTGGGCTGGGAATGTTGTGTGACCTTGAAGAAACTCCAGAAGCTCCCCAGAGAATGCACAGGGAAGAAAGGGAGTATTAGATGCTCTGGACTGTGAAACTGAAGATAAGGCACACAAGAAATAATTGCATGTAGCACATTAGCCTGGCACGTGACAGTAAACAGTTCATGATCAGAAACAAAGGGAAGGAGGGCGTGAACAAGGGAAATGGTTGGTGGATAAGTACCAGAAGATAGGATAATACCCAAAGAAAACTGTCTGCATACCACAGGGACCTCTTGCCATTTTAGATCTTTCGGAGACCACCAGAGAGAGGGGTTTGCTATCTATTCATTTATTAAATTTGTAACCTGTCTATAATTACACTTCTAGGTGTGTTTCAACAATACCTACATAATTATTAACATCTCTCTATATAAAAGGCAACACCAACGTTCTATGAAGCCTCCAGCCGGAAGTGTGAAGGGGCGAGATATCCGGTTTCCCTAAGAGTGTCTGCCCCGCCCTCTCTGTAACACAGTCAGTGAAGGAAAACAGCAGAGCACGAAATCAAATCGCTGGCTCTGTAACAGTGAAGGACTCAGAGGGGGGAGGGGAGAGAGGCCAGAGGGCAGGGACACACACACTCCCACATGCACACTCCCACATGCACACAGAAGAAAACATTGCTAGCCCCCGTTTCATTTGCATCAGAAACTGGGCTTTTTTTACTAGTATATACATATTACAATTATATATCCTAAAATTTCATAGGGTCCTTTTGCTAAACTGTGGTAAGCACTAACTTGTGTTTACAGCAGCTAAAAATGCCTTCCCGAAGGGCATGCTCAGGTATCCCTGGTAATTTTGGCATTGGTACATGCTAACCACATGCTAAAAAAATAACATTTAGGGGCCCTTTTACTAAGCCGCATAGGCGCCTATCCTGCTTATTTTCGAAAGAGAAAAACGCCTATAGTGCGACCTAAATCGGGAGATAGATGTTTGTCTCGCAAAGGCGCCCAAATCGGTATAATCGAAAGCTGATTTTGGGCGTTTCCAACTGCACTCCGTCGCGGAAACGAATAAAGTTGACAGGGGCTTGGTGGAGGCGGAACTGGGGCGTGGTTATCAGCCGAGGAGAGATGGGCGTCTTTAGCTGATAATCGAAAAAAAAAAAGGCGTTTTGACCGTGATTTTGGGTCACTTTTTTTGGACCCTTTTTTTTTCACGAACAAGTCCCAAAAAAGTGCTCCAACTGCCCAGATGACCACTGGAGGGAATCGGGGATGACCTCCCCGGACTCCCCCAGTGGTCACTAACCCCTTCCCACCAAAAAAAAAACCCACTTTAAAAACTTTTTTTCCAGCCTGTATGCCAGCCTCAAATGCCGTACTCACCTCCATGACAGCAGAATGTGTTCGAACCTGTCACAGCCTTTCCCTGGGTCAGATGTGGCTCTCGGGTGCAGTACAGGGTCACATCAGCATTGCATTGTGGTAGGTGTAGGGTATTGGTCTCCGTGATTTCATTAGCTTGTGTTACAGTCTCACGATGTTGGTAGTTGGTAGGCTCTTCTCCCATGGTGTTTTTCCCCCTGCCTACTGGGTCACAGTGTGCCCTGTTGTGTTTCCTGTTGTAGTCCATGCGGTAGTGGCCATTTTTGTAAGCCAGTTTTAGTTCCCTTTCCTGTGGTAGCCACGTTACAGAACTTAGTTCTTCCCTCCCCGCTCCCCCCGTTTTCTATTTCTGTTGATGGCTCTCTCATTCTCCCTGTCTCCTCAGCTCGAAACCTTGGGGTCATCTTTGACTCTTCTCTCTCCTTCTCTGCTCATATCCAGCAGATTGCCAAGACCTGTCGTTTCTTTCTTTACAACATCCGTAAAATCCGCCCCTTTCTTTCCGAGCACTCTACCAAAACCCTCATCCACACCCTTGTCACCTCTCGTTTAGACTACTGCAATCTGCTTCTTGCTGGCCTCCCGCTTAGTCACCTCTCCCCTCTCCAGTCGGTTCAAAACTCTGCTGCCCGTCTCGTCTTCCGCCAGGGTCGCTTTACTCATACTACCCCTCTCCTCAAGACCCTTTACTGGCTCCCTATCCGTTTTCGCATCCTGTTCAAACTTCTTCTACTAACCTATAAATGTACTCACTCTGCTGCTCCCCAGTATCTCTCCACACTCGTCCTTCCCTACACCCCTTCCCGTGCACTCCGCTCCATGGATAAATCCTTCTTATCTGTTCCCTTCTCCACTACTGCCAACTCCAGACTTTGCGCCTTCTGTCTCGCTGCACCCTACGCCTGGAATAAACTTCCTGAGCCCCTACGTCTTGCCCCATCCTTGGCCACCTTTAAATCTAGACTGAAAGCCCACCTCTTTAACATTGCTTTTGACTCATAACCACTTTTAACCACTCGTCTCCACCTACCCTCCTCTCTTCCTCACATTAATTGATTTGATTTGCTTACTTTATTTATTTTTTGTCTATTAGATTGTAAGCTCTTTGAGCAGGGACTGTCTTTCTTCTATGTTTGTGCAGTGCTGCGTACGCCTTGTAGCGCTATAGAAATGCTAAATAGTAGTAGTAGTAAAGAGGGCATTGTACAGCATTCTGCCAGCTCTGACCTACTGCTCATCTCAGTACCAGGGAGACTCGTTGCCAGTGGGGCACAACCTCTGATCTGCAGTTAACTGTGAGTAAAGGCGGTTATTCCAATAAAGGACGTTTTGGAGAGATTAGTCTTCAGGTGTCAACTGGTGTGCCAATGTTATATAGCAGCAACAAGTCCTAGAGGCCTGCGTGTATGCAGGTCCCTGGAGCACTTTTAGTGGGTACCGCAGTGTACTTCAGCCAGGTGGACCCAGGCCCATCCCCCCCCCCCCCACCTGTAACACGTGCTGGTAAATGGGAGGCCTCCAAAACCCACTGTACCCACATGTAGGTGCCCCCTTCACCCCTAAGAGCTATGGTAGTCAGGGCCGTGCCAACACGGTAAGCGAGGTAAGCATGGCAGGGGGGGGCGCTTCCCTCTGGGGGGCGCCGCCGCACCATGCTCACCTCGCTCGCCCTCCCGCTCCCATTGTTTGACTTCCCGCCCTCTTCTCCCCCCCCCCCCCCCCAACATCCCTTTTCTTTTTTTTTTCCTTTTTAAATTTACCTCCATGGCGGTTCCGGCAGCGCAGCGTCAGTGAAGGAGGCGGCGCTCCCGACGTCTCTAGCCTTCCCTTCGCTGTGTTCCGCCTTCTTCTGACGTCATTTCCTTGACTGATGCTGCGCTGCCGGAACCGCCACGGAGGTAAATTTAAAAAGGAAAAAAAAGAAAAAGGATGTTGGGGGGAGAGATGAGGGCGGGCAGTTGAACAATGGGAGCGGGAGGGCAGGGGAGAGACGAGAGCATGGATGTGAAGGGGGAGGGGAGAAGAGGGCAGGGCGGGCCAGGCCAGGCCAACTGGGACATGGGAGCGAGAGGAGAGAGAGGAGCATGGATGCGAGGGGGGTCATGGAAGGGAGAGAGGGGAATTGCTGGATAGGGATTAATGGAGGGTGACAGAGGAGCATGGATGGGAGGGGCAGTGCTCAGGGAGAGAGGGGAATTGCTGGAAAAGGATGAATGGAGGAGGCAGGGGACAGAGGAGCATAGATGGGCATGGATTGGGAGGGCAGGGCTCAGGGAGAGAGGGGAATTGCTGGAAAAGGATGAATGGAGGGGCAGGGGACAGAGGAGCATGGATGGGCATGGATTGGGAGGGCAGGGCTCAGGGAGAGAGGGGAATTGCTAGATAGGGATGAATGGAGGGGGCAGGGGACAGAGGAGCATGGATGGTCATGGATTGGGAGGGCAGGGCTCAGGGAGAGAGGGGAATTGCTGGAAAATGATGAATGGAGGGGGCAGGGGACAGAGGAGCATGGATGGGCATGGATTGGGAGGGCAGGGCTCAGGGAGAGAGGGGAATTGCTGGAAAAGGATGAATGGAGGGGCAGGGGACAGAGGAGCATGGATGGGCATGGATTGGGAGGGCAGGGCTCAGGGAGAGAGGGGAATTGCTGGATAGGGATGAATGGAGGGGGCAGGGGACAGAGGAGCATGGATGGGCATGGATTGGGAGGGCAGGGCTCAGGGAGAGAGGGGAATTGCTGGAAAAGGATGAATGGAGGGGGCAGGGGACAGAGAAGCATGGATGGGAAGGCAGGGCTCAGGGAGAGAGGAGAAATTGCTGGACATAGAGGGGAGGGAAGAGAGATGAAGGAGGTGAAATGAGGGAAAAGGAAGAGAGGAGAAAAACTGCACATGGATGAAGAAAATAGGCAGAAGCTGAGGATCAGAAATGAAGAAGAAAGGAGGAAAGGAAAGAAATAAATGGAAAGGAAGCCCTGGAAACAGAGTTAAGAGGACAGATAGCAGCAGAATCAGATACTGGGCCAGCATGATCAGAAAAAGAAAGTCACCAGACAACAAAGGTAGAAAAAAATCATTTTATTTTCATTTTAGTGTTTGAAATATGTCCACTTTGAGAATTTACATCTGCTATCTTATTTTGCAATGTATAGCAATTTGTGTTTCTAAGAATATTGCTGACAATTCCTGTCAGTGTGGCAAGTGGTGAGCGATCATTTTCACGGGGGGGGGGGGGGGGGGGGGGAGAGGGCCGCCGCCACCGCCAACTGATAGTCTGCAGGGGGGCGCCAGAGACCCTAGGCACGGCCCTGATGGTAGTTTTTGTACATTTGTGGGTAGTGGGTTTTGGGGGAGGGGGTTGGGTGTTCAGCAACCGTGGTAAAGGAGCTATGCACGTGGGAGCTTTTTCTGAAGTCCACTGCACTGACCTAGGGTGCCCAGTTGGTGTCCTGGCATATCAGGGGGGCCAGTGTACTACCAATCCTGGCCCCTCCCACGACCAAATGGCTCGGATTAGGACGTTTTTGAGCTGGGTGTTTTTAGTTTCCATTATCGCTAAAAAAAACAAACGCCCAGCTCAAAAACGTCCATTTTTTCGAAAATACGGTTCGGCCCGCCCCTTCACGGACCCGTTCTCGGAGATAAACGCCCATGGAGATAGGCGTTTCCGTTCGATTATGCCCCTCAATGCATGCCCAATGTGCACCAAATTAGAGTTACCACCAGGTTACCATGTGGCCCTTGTGGTAATTTCAATTTTGGCATGCGTCCACTACGCGCAGCCGAAAAATATTTTTTTATTTTCTGACGTGCGGCAGCTACACGCGTCAAGTGGCATTTGACGTGCGCAGACCATTACCGCCCGGTTACCGATTGAGACCTTACCGCTAGGTCAATGGCTTGCACTAAGGTCTCAGACACAAAATGGATGTGCGGCAACTTTCATTTTGCCACACGTCCATTTTTGGCAAAAATTTTTAAAAGGCATTTTTTGTACATGTGCTGAAAAATAATTCTGTGCATGCCCAAAACATGCGTCTACACTACCACAGGCCATTTTTCAGCGCACCTTAGTAAAAGGACCCTTTATTTTTTAGCGCTGGGAGCGGGTCTGGGGCAGAGAGTGGGCATGCTCTGCACTAATCTGATAACGCAGCTACATGGTTAGCGTGTGCGCGCCCTTATCACCTACAAAATAGGTGGCGGTAGGGGTTCACATGCTAATGGCCATGCACTGAGAAAATGAGTGCATGGTCATTAATTCAGTAAATACAAAATTCAGCCATTTTACCCTTACAGTAAAAATAACCTTAGTGTGCAGAAATGAGCCGTGTAAAGATGTGCTAAGGCCACTTTTTACCGCAGTGTGGTGAAAGGTCCCATAGAGGGGAATAATCGAATGGCGCCGGCAAAATAAATTGCCGGCGATCTATTTTGGCGGCGCTGCAAACAGCTGGCCGGAACCGTATTATCGAAAAAGATGGCCAGCCATCTTTTCTTTCGATAATACAGTTTGGACCGGCCAAATGCCAGAGTTTGCTGGGTTTGAGATGGCCGGTTTTGTTTTTCAGCGATAATGGAAACTAAAAGCGGCCATCTCAACCCCGGCTAAATCCAAGGCATTTGGTCGTGGGAGGAGTCAGCATTTGTAGTGCACTGGTCCCCCTGACATGCCAAGACACCAACCGGGCACCCTAGGGGGCACTTCTACAAATTAAAAAAAAATATACAAATAGCTCCCAGGTGCATAGCTCCCTTACCTTGCATGCTGAGCCCCCCAAATCCCCCCAAAACCCACTCCCCACAACTCGACACCATTACCATAGCCCTTATGGGTGAAGGGGGGCACCTAAATGTGGGTAGAGTGGGTTTGGGGGGGGTTTGGAGGGCTCAACACTTAGCACCACAAGTGTAACAGGTAGGGGGGGGGGGCTTGGGTCCACCTGCCTGAAGTCCACTGCAACCAACAAAAACTGTTCCAGGGACCTGCATACTGCTGTCAGGGAGCTGGGTATGACATTTGAGGCTGGCACACAGGCTGGCAAAAAAGGTTTTTATTTTTATTTTTTTAGTGTGGGAGGGGGTTGGTGACCACTGGGGGAGTACGGGGAGGTCATCCCCCATTCCCTCCGGTGGTCATCTGGTGAGTTGGGGCACCTTTTTGAGGCTTGGTCGTGAAAATAAAAGGACCAAGTAAAACCGGCGAAATACTCATTAACACCGCTTTTGTTTTTTTCAAATATGTGCTGAAGCCTGCCATCTGTTAGCCACGCCCATGCCCGCCCATGTCCCGCCTTTGCTACGCCGCCGACACGCCCCCTTGAACTTTCGCCGGCTCGGCAACAGGAAAGCAGCGATGGTGTCAAAAAAGGGGGGTTCGATTATACCGATTTGGCCGCTTTTGAGAGATCGCCGGCCATCTCTCGATTTGTGTCGGAAGATCGCCAGCGATCCCTTTTGAAAATAAGCCTGATAGTGTGCTAAAATTGATTAAATTAACGAAATAAATGTGCTTTCAGTTTTCTAGTGCCTTACAAAATTCTTTCCACATCTGTACATTTTTCACATTCTGCTATTTAATATTTTACTAAGATGCTCTAAAATAGAACTTTTTTTTTCTTTTTGCAAGTCCCATGCTAACTTTTCCCCATTAGCATGTGAGACCTGCAAAAAGTTTACTATGGAAGCATTTACTGCTCCCTACTTAGGAGGCACTAAGTTCTTCCACATTAAGGGCCCTGTTTAGTGCACACTAAAAGTAGCACTCGCTAAACGCTAGAGTTGCCCATATGTTTCTATGGGCGACTTAGCTTTCAACACATGCTAATCAGCGTGCACTAAAAATGTGTTAATATGTGTCACAACGTGAGACCCCTCCACTGGAATGGTGGGCCGAGTTCTGTAGCCTAAGCTGCTGAAAAGCACTGACTAGGCCTGAAAATCTGATGATGGCCTTGTAGCTGAGCGCCTGCGGAAGCAGGACCGCTTGGCAAGCCTTATTAGGATCTAGTGTGACATTCAAATACAGTGTAAGGGCCAAGATGGAGGAATTAATGGCAAAAATAGTAAGAAGTTTGGTTAATAAGATGGAGTCTGCTTTTGTAAAGATGGCATCCTGGATCATGAGATATGAATACTATTCTCTCTATATTCTCTCTGCCCATCTTCAAATCCCTGCTTAAAGCCCACCTCTTCAATGTTGCCTTCGGCACCTAACCTCTACACCTCTACCCAGGAAATCTTGACTGCCCCAACTTGACATTTTGTTCTTTAGATTGTAAGCTCCTTTGAGCAGGGACCGTCCTTCTTTGTGTATTTTGTACAGCGCTGCGTAACCCTAGTAGCGCTCTAGAAATGTTAAGTAGTAGTAGTAGTAGTATATTAGGAAAGATGTTTACACTTCAGGAAATGGCAGTTATTAAGAAATAACAGAAAGGGGGAGAGAGGAGGGAGAAGGTGGGCACCTGATCTGCGGTTAAGTATGATTCACAGATGAAAAAAATGTATCTCTAATTAATTGAATGGCCAGCAGATACTATTTAAGATTTGCAAATCTAGGCGGAGTTTGGAATTTTCCCCAACTCTACCCAGAGGGCAGAACTACGGTCGGTCCACCTGAGAATCTGACTGATGAGTGTGCCAGATTGAAGTTCCAATTGGTGAGAATAAAGATTATCTCTATCACTTGCTTTCCTAGTCTGTGCCTCAATTACTTGATTGTCTATCTGTTTCTTGGAACATTCTTACACAAATAGTGTTCACATAAGTAAGGTATCTTCTACTCCTCAGTACATTATGTGGGAGAATAGGTGGCCAAAGATACACATAGACAGCAGAACTCAGAAAGCCGAGGTCCTGGGTCTCAGATTTAAAATGCGCCTTCTGACACCCCCTCTCCACCTCCGTGTCAAAATGCGGTCATCTGAAACCCACCCTCCGTCTCCGTGGGCAAGGGTCTTGCGGGGGTCTAGAGAGGGGTAATTAAAACAAATGCTACTGCGCCCTTAGAGCTGCTTAGTAAACAGGGCCCTAATTTTACACTATCCAGTTACCGCACGCTAATGTGAATGCTCTAGCTGGATAATACTTCTATGCCCATTCCTGCCCATGACATGCTCCTCCCATAAAAATTACAAAAACATTAATAAATCTTTTCAGGTGTGAAAATATAAATTGTCAGCCGCTCCTCCCGGCCGCGTAGTTGTCTCTCTCACTTATCCGTGCTGTCCGCTTCCGACTCCACACTCGTCCGTGCAGTTCACTCTCACTGCCACACAGTTCCGCTAGCAAGGCGGTGCAACACAGTTCCGCTTGCCAGTCTTTTAAACAAAGTTCAGCTAGTTAGACTTTAAACACAGTTCTGCTAGCCAGGCTTCAAACACAGTTCGGCTAGCCCAGCCTTCCCACCAAGTTCCGCTAGTCAGGCTTTAAACCCAGTTCTGCTAG
Organism: Microcaecilia unicolor; assembly: GCF_901765095.1. Lineage (NCBI taxonomy): Eukaryota > Metazoa > Chordata > Amphibia > Gymnophiona > Siphonopidae > Microcaecilia > Microcaecilia unicolor. The sequence continues at coordinate 75,743,415 of NC_044034.1, forward strand.
CCAGGCTTCAAACACAGCTCAGCTAGCCCATCCTTCCCACAAAGTTCAGCTAGTCAGGCTTTAAACACAGTTCTGCTAGCCAGGCTTCAAACACAGCTCGGCTAGCCAGACTTCCCACAAAGTTCAGCTAGTCAGGCTTTATCCCCAGCACAGCTTAGCCAGGCTTTTAAAGATCCACCACCCTCACTTGTCAACACTTTACCTCTTGACAACCACCCGCCGGATCTCTCCTGACTATTACTCTTTCCTGATACTTTTGGGCTCCTCCAGAAGTCACTCTTCTTCTCCAGCCACTTCCTCTCCCACCTCCATTTCCTCTTCCACACCTTCTCCTCCTATCTGCTCCAACTCCTCCCATTCCATCCCCCCATTCTCCACCCCCTCCCTCAGGTGTTCCACCCTCTCCTCAGCTGATTCCATCTCCCAATCAGCCCCCTCTCCTTTCCTCTCATGTGGCTCAGGTACTCGTTTGTCCTCCTCTCTCCTATTCTTCCAGGCAGTCTGAAATCTGTGTTCTCTACGCTCCTGCCTCCGCCCCTCCCGCAATGCATTCTGGGATCTGTAGTTTTTCCACTCTGGCTTTTCTCTCTTCCCCCCTGCATTCTGGGCTCTGTGGCTTCTCTGATTCTCAAAAAATATACACAGAATTTTAGGACCCTACCAAAGCCCCTAGTAGTCTTGAAAATGAATACCTACATTTATCATTCGTGAACCCCTAGCATAGGCGGTCGGTGGTCCAACTGTTTGGGGAGGCTAAAGGGGGTGGGCTTGGGGGTGGGGCTTACATCCATAATTGTCTGACAACACACAGAAAAAAAAAGTACAACATCCCAAATGTGAAAAGTTACAAGCACCACCCTAATTAGTGAGATTGAAGGCTAGCAAGTGAAAGTTTTCTTGCAGTGTATTCGGTATATAATTTTGTCATGGTGGAGAAGAGACTGAGTCTCAAGGAAGGGCTGCTGGTTATTGACAAGTAACGCTTCTATGTGCATGTAAAAATGGATTTATATATCATAAATGACATACCATATTTTAAACTCAATTATTTCAAGCACTTACCAACACTAAATCACATACACATCTATGGAACAATTCAACATCATATCCTCCAAAATATTCTAAAACCATGTCTGATGTTATGACAAACAAACTAAAATTAAATTAAAGTGTTGATGTCACTTCAGTAAGGCCAACACACAATCCTTCAGCCACAAAACACTATGCACAAACAGCCTTTTAAGGTGGATAGCTTTCACAATTAACTCTTTTATTAATGACCAGACAGAGATAAGAGTTTTCAATTTTGGCACAGTATAAGTCATCACAAGAACAAAATGGACTGCATTAGGGGCTTATAGCCCATTTAGTTATGTTTAAACAAAAGAGTTCTGCATGAAACAAAATATTTATTTTTATTTTGACATAACCCCCCTCTCTCTCTGCCCAATCCAACTTTGCCCCACTGTCTTGCCCCTCCTCCCTGTTCAGCAAAGGTAAAATATAAGAAAACCAATGGACTACAATGGGGCTTAAAGCCCATTTAGTTATGTTTAAACAAAAGGATCTGCATGAAACAAAATATTTATTTTTATTTTGACATAACCCCCCTCTCTCTCTGCCCAATCCAACTTTGCCCCACTGTCTTGTCCCCTCCTCTCAGTTCAGCAAAGTAAAGCAATAGAGACCCAAATACTCCTCCCCCTCAACACTTACCCACTTCTTCGGCACTTGCTCGATCTGCTGCTGCCTCCCTCCCTGGCTCAGTCGGTGACTGACTTTAAAGAGCGGAGCTGCGTGCTGCAACACTCAGGCAGGCTCACAGTCACAGCCAGACTCTGCCACCAGAATGGAACGGCAGCAGGAAGTGCATCACAGTCACAGGGGGAGGTTCTGGCAGATCTGGAACTGCTAGGGAAGGAGCCTTGAGGTCCCTGTGAGTCACGCAACGAACTGAGGGGGCTGCAGGAAGTGCATCACACAGGGGGAGGTTCTGGCAGAGCCTGAACTGCTGGGGAAGGAGCCTTAAGGTCCCTAGTAGTTTGTGAGTCAGCAGGCGATGAACTGAGGGGGTGGCGGCATTGGCAGGAATATAGTTTTGTAATTGTTCCGACGACGAACTTCCTTCCTGCACCGAATTCGAGAAGGAGGCAGGGGAAGATAATGGTTGGGCTGGGGAGGCTTAGCCTCCCCAAGCCTCTTATACAGGACACCTATGACCCCTAGAATCTGAAGCCCTAATTATAAATTAATTAGTCATTTGTAAATTGTCAGATTATCATATGTTTCTGTTGTATTTGCAAAGTATAGGGGCTTTTTCCAGAGGGATGCTGGTATTCCCAGCTGCATGGTCTTATTTTAAGTGCCTCTAAAAAAACAGTTCTCATCTCATGCCAGGAGGATAATTGTTAAGACTCTGTGCTTTACGATGACTCTCATGGAATGCATAAATTCTAGACCCAGAAAGAGAAACACAGGAAAAACCAATTCTACAAAAGTAACTGCAGAGAAGATGTACATAAACCTTGGTTGTGTAGTTTTGTCTGACTGTAGAAAAATAAAATTCCAAAGCATGCTGCAGTATAGTAACAGTGTACTGTATGGTACATTGTTATTCTTTATACTGTCTTTTATTTTTTTTTCACCCAGTTTTGTTACAGCAAATACTTGTGCTCACTAAGAGGCCCTTTTACAAAACAGCAGTAAGCCCATCGCGGGTTTACCATGTGGCAATCTGGAACTACCAATGGCCCAATGCGGGTGCCAGCAGTAGTCCCACCTCCAGCGCATGACATTTCCAGTGCTACTGGAAAATATTTCCACAGGGCGATATCTAGTGGTAATCGGGCAGTGCTGTGCACTGGCCGGTTACTGTCGGTTTAGCGTGGGAGCCCTTACTGCCACCTCAATGGGTAGCAGTAAGTGCCCCCCCCCCCAATGGCCACACGGTAAGTCAATCTTACCATATGCCCATTTCTTTTTTCAGCCATTTCCCTGCTGCGGTAAAAAGGGCCTCAGAGTGCAGCAGAAATGGCTACCACCACTAGCACAGGGCCCCCTTTTACCGCAGCTTAATAAAAGGACCCCTATGATAAAGCCCTGGAAATTTTAATCAAGAAGGAGCACTTCTACTAAAGTGCTTTTTAAGCACTTACCCCCAGATTCTGTATAGATCACCCAAACTTGGATGTGGATCCCAGATCTGTGCATAAACTAACTATCAAATAAGTATCAACAATCCAGGGCTGGTCAAACCTGGTAAGCGGGGTAAGCACCGCAGGGGGGTGCCTGCCTTCAAGGGCACCGCCATACCGCGCCACCCTTGGTGCTTTAAATCTTTATTTTACCTCAGTTCCAGCAGCCGCGTCATTTGAAAGCCCTGCCCTGTCTCTAGCCTTCCCTCCCTTCGTTAGTTCATTCTGCAGTCCCGCCTTCTGATGTCATTTCCTCGAGGGCGGGACTCTGAGGGAACAAACTCATGAGGGAAGGAAGTCTAGAGACAGGGCAGGGCTTTCAAATGACGCGGCTGCTGGAACGGAGGTAAATTAAAGATTTAAAGTACCAAGGGCGGCGCGGTATGGCGGGGGATGGGGCGAAGGAGAATCGCTGGACAGGGGCAGGATGGGAGAAGAGAGAAAGGAGATTGGGGGGGCGCCAACTCATAGTCTGCTGGGGGGCGCCAGAGACCCTAGGACCGGCCCTGCAACAATAACTGGAGTTAACAAGCAGTAATTAGGAGTTACATGCAGATCTGCCCTACGCCCTATTCTATAACATGAGCGCCTAAATTCCATAGTGTGCAACTCATAAAAGGGTGTGGCCAAGGGAGAGGCATGGGTGGGTCAGAGGTACCTAGCCCTGACAGTTGTTAACAACACTAATGTTGTTTAAGAACACCTCTGTAAGGAGAAAAGCCCTCAGAAACCAAAGACACAATGTCTTTTGGTTTTAAACACTGTTACAGAGACACTTAGGAGTTTTTATGCCCTGTGATTGAAACCAAACACTGGTTACATTTCAACATTCATGTAACAGTGTTTAAAACCAAAAGACGTGGTGTGTTCTTTGGTTTCTGAGGGCTTTTCTCCATACAGAGGTGTTCTTAGACAACATTAGTGTTGTTTACAACTGTCAGGGCTAGAGCCTTTCTTCCATGTATTAGATTACATTTGTATGCCCTAGAAATTACTGCACTTTATATTTTGGGTCAGAGGTATCCCGAGAAATTAGACGCAGTGTTATAGAATATTTGCATTTGCACACCTAACTGCTATCAGTTGGACGTCACGCAAGCATTTACACCAGCTTTTGGTAGGCACAAGTGCTTGCGCTCAAAGTTAGGTGTGAGAAGCGCATTAAGGACACCTTTTACCAACCTGCGGCAAAAGGAGGCCAGCACTGGCGTCGGTGCGTGTTTTTCACATGCACCGAGGCCCCCTTTTACCGCAGTGTGTAAAAGGGAAGTCTCTCATTCCTGCAGGAAATAGCCTTGCAACAAGTAAAGCACTTGCCGAGCGGCCATTTCAGGGAAGCCCTTACCGCCGCCCATTGAGGTGGCAGTAAGGGTTCCCGCGCTAACTTGATTACCGCGGGGTATTTTTGTAGTGCTGGATATGAAGGCACGCTGGGGATGGGAAGTACCACCGAGTTGCTGTGGTAGCCCGGCGGTACTTCCTGTTTAGCGAGCGGTAAGCCCACGTTGGGCTAATTGCCGCTTAGTAAAAGGGGCCCTCGGCTAGTCCTATATAATAAAACGCACCTCCAACATTCTGAAGCTGACTGCATGGCTGAGGCATTCCTGCTCTCTGTATCCATCTCCTGAATTACATCACGTACTTCCGGGTTCGTCACAAGCAGAAGTGACCAACCACACGAGGTTTCTCGGCTTCAGAATGTTGGAGGTGCATTCTATTAAATAGGATTGGTCAGTTCCTTGAAGCACAGCCAGAGCTCAGCGTCCTGCACAGTAACGCTCAGACACCAGAGAGAAAGGGGGGGCCTGACACCAGAGAGAGGGAGGGAGGGGGGGCCTGACACCAGAAGGGGGGGGGGAAGTATCTCTGTCACACACACACTCTCTCTCACACACTCTCTCTCTCTCACACAGTCAATGTCTTTCTCTCTCACACTCTCACACACTGTCTCTCACACACTCTATGTCTCACACTGTATCACATTCACTCTCTATGTGTCACACAGTCACTCACACTCTTGGTCTCATACACTCAGTCTCACAGAGAGTCTGTATCTCACACACACTCTCTCGCACACACTGTATCTGTGTGAAACACACTCTTTCTCTCTCACACTGTGTCTCACATACGCACTTGCACACACTCTCATTCTCACACACACACTCTCTCTCACACAGACACACTCGCACCCAGACTCACTATCTCGCTCTCACACTCACACATTCACTCTCTCTCTCTCTCTCTCTCTCACACAATCACTCTCACATACACTCTCTCAAACATACGCACTCTGAGGAAAACCTTGCTAGCGCCCGTTTCATTTGTGTCAGAAATGGGCCTTTTTTACTAGTATTCTATAAAGGATGCTCCACACAGAGTGATCTGTACAGATTACTAGCTTAGCATGGATCATAACAGTGTCTAATTTGGGGTGCCATTTACAGCATCTGTCCCTTAATGCGCTAATTAGCATGCATGAACAGCTATCGCACAAGCACGCCAGCTGTTACTGCAGTGAATTTGCATATGATAATTTGTGTGTTGTGTTTTTTGTGTTAGGGAGCGGGAACCAAGTGGGTCAGGGGCAGAAAATGGGTGTGGATAGCATACAGCAGTTAGCACAGGGCTCATGTTGTGTGCTGTCAGTTGTGCAGTTAGCATGGTTTCACTTAGTGTCTCAGAGGTGTAAAGTGCAGCCACACTAATTGTGACCATGTCTGTGTTTATGTTTATTAGTATCTAATGAATCAGGGTTTTTTGGCACATAAGTCAAAGTAATTTATAATATAAAACCAAAAAATCAATGACAGGAAAGGGATGCCATAAAATTTATGGACAAAACAATCATACCACAGACCAGTCATACCTATTGTCAATCCAACTGTACTAGGGACCTGCACCCCCAGTATTTCATTGAGAGAATGCCTTCCTTATCAGCGCTTTGCATTTGACTTGGCATTGCTTGTGCTGTTTCTTATTATTTTCAGTCGGTTCCTTCTTCCATTTTCTGAAGGATTTTCTTTTAGCTCTAATAGCTTCCTTCACCCCACTTTTTAACCACGCCGGCTGTTGTTTGGTCTTCCATCCTCCTTTTTTAATACGCGGAATATATTTGGCCTGGGCTTCCAGGATGGTGTTTTTGAACAGCATCCATGCCTGATGTAAATTTTTGACCCTCACAGCCGCTCCTTTAAGTTTTTTTTTTCCACCGTTCTTCTCATTTTATTATAGTCTCCTTTTTTAAAGTTAAACGCTAACATATTTGATTTCCTATGTATACTTACTTCAAAGCTAATATCAAATCCAATCATATTATGATCACTATTTTCAAGCGGCCCCAGCACCATTACCTCCTGTACCAGATCATGCGCTCCACTAAGGACTGGGTCTAGAATTTTTCCTTCTCTTTCCTGTACCAGCTGCTCCATAAAGCTGTCCTTGATTTCATCAAGGAATTTACCTCCCTAGCCTGCCCCAGAAAGAGGTTGTAAAATTCAATCAAAATTGCACAACTGCAGTCCCTTGAAAAGAAACAAACTGGCTTATCTTGCTGGCTTTATTGTTAGTGTAGGTTAGTATAAAGTAATATTGTAATGTCATAAGTTGCTCACTGGTCTATTTGAAAGCAGTTGCACTGGAGTTCTGCTTTATTATTAAAGATAAGACAACATCTGTATCATCATTGACTTTCTCCCACCCTGCCCTCCATGATGAGTCAAGCCCCATGTTTAATGAGTGAATATTGATTTGCCAAGTGTTCCTTACTATAGCTATGTTCACTAACATTAATTAATGCATGTTTTTCTCACGCTGTTCAAGAATAGACCTTCTTTCATCTACCTTTGTTATTACTTGAGTCACTGGAATACTAACAGGGGAGTGAAAACTGCTTTGGATCCCTGCCATCCTTGGCAAGGGGATTGCAGATTAATGTGTCTGCAAGACTCTGCTCTGGAATACTATGATATGACTGGAATGAACCTTCTGGAGATTGAGCCATAACTCTGATCCACTGTCAGGGACTATAGGCATTTATATCTTCCTGCTGTTCTGAAAATTTCCTAGCTGTCTTGTGAAATTCAGTGTATGTGCATATCTTGCTTGCATTATGGTTATTCACAGCAAGACAGAAAATATGATTATGGATCCATCTCTACCAACATTATGCAATAAAATACACATATTCTTTCTTTGTCATTTTAGCTTGTACAAAACTATCTTTAAAATAAATGCATTGGGCCAATGGCTTTACAAAAGTCTTTTTACAATCTGGGTAGTGAAAGAATGAATCTTTGCAGCTAAATTCATGCTTGTACATCCTTGTAAAACCTTTGCAGCTAAATTAATGCTTGTAAATCGTGTAGCACTGCCCGATTACCACTGGGTACACTCCGGCACTACAAAAATAAATATTTTTTGTAGCACCAGATATGACGGTGCACTAGGGGGTCTTTACTAAGGCATGCTGGTATTTTTAGTGTGCGCAAAAAATAGGCGTGTGCTAGATGCTAGAGACGCCAATGTATTCCTATTTTTAGCGCGCGCTAAAAACGCCAGCATGCCTTATTAAAAGACCCCCTAGGTGTGGGAAGTACCACGGGGTTGTTGCGGTAGCCCGGCTGTACTTCCTGTTTAGCAAGCGGTAAGCCCATGTTGAGCTTACCGCCACTTAGTAAAAGGGACCCTCAGCTACTATTCTATAAAGGATGGTTCATCAAATTATAGATCACAACAATAAGATCACTGAATATGAGGGAGGAAACTAGAGTCCTTGCTGCGGATAGCTGCTGTAACTTGCAGTGAGGACGAGTAGATGAAGGGACAGGATGGACAATGGGTCAAAAGACACACTGATACCTGCACTGGTATCAGTGATATTAAACAAATTCGGAGACCTAATGCTGGATTCAGAAGCAAGGAAGGACAGAGTCAAGAAATCTCCTATAGGAGCTAGCAGACTTGGCACAGTGGTTCCCAAAATGTTCCTATTTATTTATAATAGCATTTATACCCCACAGTTTTCCAATATACATTGGTTCAATGTGGCTTACAAGGAAACAATAAAGAAATTAACGAACCATTTAGAGCTTATATAGCAGGCAAAAACAATGAGGACAGAAAGGCTTCTTTTTTAAACTAATACAATAGTGTATGCTAGTTTTGTAGTGATTGGTCAGGATTAGTTTGCGGATTAGTTGTGACCTGGATTAGCCACTGTTAGAAGCAGGATACTGGGCTAGATGGACCATTGGTCTGACCCAGTATGGCTATTCTTATGTTCTTACCTAAAGTGTAGCAAATCACCTGAACCAGATGATATACACCCTGGGGTTCTATATAAACTCAGAAATGAAATTGTGGACCTATTAATAGCAGTCTGTAATCTATCCTTAAAATCAGCTCCAGGAGAGATTCAGGAAACTATAGAACAGTGAGCCTGACACTGGTGCCAGGAAAAACGGTGGAAGCCATTTTGGTAAACAGAATTCATGAACATATGGATAGACATGATTTAATGAGGCAGAGCTAAAACAGATTTGCAAATAGAACACACTGAAAACAAAATCTGAAATAAGGAAGAAACAAAATGAAATAAGTGAAAAAATAGAGTTAAATAAAATTTCAAATTAAATTAAAAATAAAACAAAATCTGTTCTACAGTGGTTCTGATGGAGTGATGGGCATGGTAGTAGCACTATTTGAGAAAGAAATAGAGGGGGGTCTTTTACTAAAGCTTAGCTCGAGTTACCTGCAGCAGGTTTCCATTTTATTCCTATCGGCCCTGCTGCAGATAACTCGAGCTAAGCTTTAGTAAAAGACCCCCCTCTATTTCTTTCTCAAATAGTGCTACTACCATGCCCATCACTCCATCAGAACCACTGTAGAACAGATTTTGTTTTATTTTTAATTTAATTTGCAATTTTATTTAACTCTATTTTTTCACTTATTTCATTTTGTTTCTTCCTTATTTTAAATATTTTAAATATTATTAAATATTCAGTGCTATGAAGACTGACTGAGAGGAGTTTGTCTATGGGTCCTGGCTACACATATTAAAAAAAGGGTGGTCACATCTATAAAATCAAGACACTGTTATAGTACACCTAAAGTCCAAACCTTGATAAGCCACACAAATGTAATCAATAGCCCTTGTCACATTAGGGAAATGTATTTTATTTATTTATTTCCACCCATTTGATATACTGTAAATTGAGCCCGTACAGGTCAGGGATACTGGCTGTAGCAAAGAATGTAAGCAAGCATGTCTTCCAGTAAAAGACTGCCACATTCAGAGACAGAGGACTGACTCATCCCAGTTATTTTCCCTGCCAATTTCTGGAAGCAGCCAATAGTCATCACTTTTTCTTCACTGACTAGCTACCAGGGTATTTCATACAAAAGGCCAGGTTCTCTTGCAACACTGGGTCAGTTAGAATCTACTACAGCATTCTCTCTAAGTCTCCTGTTAATCTACCTTGGGCAAAAATGCTGCTGCCGATGGTTTTATGTTTTCTACAATACATTTTAATGAACAGGTACACTTTAAGGGCTGCTGAAATGTATTTGAGGTCCATATCCATTTAAGTTAGGGGCAAACAGAAATGACATGTTAATGTTTTTTCTATCCCTTTTACACAGAATGTCTTAAGATGTCCTTCAGTGAGTAGATTTAAACATGGTCCCTTTAAAAAGCTGGGCTGTTTTTTTTTACACATAATTCCTCAAGTTTATTCAGTGTGCATATTACCATCAGTAACAGAGGTATTGGGAGGAGGGAAAGACAGCAGGTGCAGCTGTACTAGAGCTCCACAGTGAGGGATTCCTTCCTTGTTATGTTCAGAAGTGCCCCCTGTCCCATTACTGCTGACATAGGTGTTGCCTCTCACAGCAAGGATTTTAACTTGCTCCATTCCATCCCACCATGCCTCTACCCCACCCTAGTCCTGCCCCAAACCCTAATCCTAGCCGCGGCCTACTTCAGCCTCCCCAAACAGCTGAATCACTGACCGCCTATGGTCATGGAGGAAATCATAGATCTATCTTTTCTGGTACTATGATTTTTGCTAGGAATGTGGAGGAGGGTAGTAGCAAGTATTCAGTGATTCACTGAAGGTCATTGCAGACATACAGAAGTGTTGGAATGTATTGTATTTTACATGCATTGCCTGTCACCAATTTTTTCTCTGTGATTACTCTGTGACCTCTGATGTGAATTTCCTAGAGAGGTCACACCCATGCAACTTCCTGTGGGGGTGATTAGGCACAGCACATGGAGCTCATGGTCTCTCCTAAGCTGAGGATCTATGGTGTGAGCATCCATTACCATCTAAGCACATGGAAAGAGCTGATAATCCAAATGTATAGTATTATGTATATATAAGCCTGTCTGAATATAATCTAACTACAAACTGTGAGTAAACAGATGTTTTGTTACTTCAACTTTAAAGTGACTCAGCAGTGAATTATTCTGGGGTGTATGAGAGAGATGAAGAAAAGAAATTAACATTTCTAAAGCTGAAGCTGTGTGTACTAAAATCTGCTAATTATTTACTACAAATAATCCAACAAGAAGGAGGTCTGTGCAGAAACAGAATGAGATGGTTACTACTACTACTACTTATCATTTCTATAGCGCTACAAGGCATACACAGCACTGTACACCATACACAGAAAGACAGTCCCTGCTCAAAGAGCTTACAATCTAGATAAGACAGGTAAGCAGACAGTTATTTAAATAATGGAGACGTGACTTATGTAAAATACCTGGCACGTAGTATAATCCTATCATACAAGTACAAACTGGTTGTGGGCAGAATTTGTTTTCCTCAAAAGTGTGTGAAGATGTAAGGGGTCAGATATTGACCTCCTCAAGCTACTCCTTGATCGACTTTTGCAAACTACACATATCTGGCTTGTATCATTTTATAAGTACATAAGTAATGCCACACTGGGAAAAGACCAAGGGTCCATCGAGCCCAGCATCCTGTCCACGACAGCGGCCAATCCAGGCCAAGGGCACCTGGCAAGCTTCCCAAACGTACAAACATTCTATACATGTTATTCCTGGGATTTGGATTTTTCAAAGTCCGTTTAGTAGCGGTTTATGGACTTGTCCTTTAGGAAACCGTCCAACCCCTTTTTAAACTCTGCTAAGCTAACCGCCTTCACCACATTTTCCGGCAATGAATTCCAGAGTTTAATTACACGTTGGGTGAAGAAAGATTTTCTCCGATTTGTTTTAAATTTACTGCACTGTAGTTTAATCGCATGCCCCCTAGTCCTAGTATTTTTGGAAAGCGTGAACAGACGCTTCACATCCACCTGTTCCACTCCACTCATTATTTTATATACCTCTATTATGTCTCCCTCAGCCGTTTCTTCTCCAAGCTGAATAGCCCTAGCCTCCTTAGTCTTTCTTCATAGGGAAGTCGTCCCATCCCCGCTATCATTTTAGTTGCCCTTCGCTGCACCTTTTCCAATTCTGCTGTATCTTTCTTGAGATGCGACAACCAAAACTGAACACAATACTCAAGGTGCGGTCGCACCATGGAGCGATACAATGGCATTATAACATCCTCACACCTGTGTTCCATACCTTTCCTAATAATACCCAACATTCTATTCGCTTTCCTAGCCGCAGCAGCACACTGAGCAGAAGGTTTCAGTGTATTATCGACGACGTCACCCAGATCCTTCTGCCAAAATAGATAGTGCTAGAGAGGGTCACTTATTAGTGAGAGACAGTTAGCAAGATTAGCAGGTGTTATGTTACTAATCCGGGTTATGGGTATGCACTAACAAGATATGTATGTATTATCCTGGGTTGTACTTACAGAAATCACAGTATTTTACCGCTTGGTAAAAGGGGCCCTATATAAGGTGCAGCACAAATCTTTGTAGTTCGGACAGAGAATCTGATTGCTGAATCCCTATCTGTCAGCGCTAATACAATAAACACTTTCTTATAATGCAATGAGAACTGGTCATTTAATTCTTTATCAGTGTTGGTGGATGGGAATATGGAGACTTTGAATTGGATGGTTTTGAGTTGCCCAGAGATTCCGGTTACTACCTGGCACCAGGTTCTTACTGTTTGTGGTGCTGTGTATAACTAGGCTTTCTCTCCGGTCCCTTCAATGTCTTTTGATCTCTCTTTTTTTTTTCTCCTGCTAGAACAAAGCCAGTTTAGCATTATAGAAACTTTGAAGGTGGTTTATTTAACTGAATAATTTGGCGAAATACATATTTGCTTGCACTCTTTTTACTTCCATCTCACAGCTGGAAATTTCTCTGTTTTAATCTCGGTGTTTCCTTAGGTTTCAGGGATATCCTACGGGATCCTCAAGCCCCCTCTGGGTGATGCCCCTCTTTCCATGTCTGTCCCATCATTTGTGACTGTGGGATCAAATATATAATTGTTGAGAAAAACATTTATTACTCAAATATTTGGTTCATAATGTTGCAAATTTGTACTACTGTTGGTGATATTAACATTTAAAAAATATATTATTTTTCCAAAAATATGTGCATACCCCAGCTTCCTTTTTATAAACAAATGAAGTATGGTGTATGTAGGTGTAAGTTCACTTTCGTTTCAATAATACAGTCGGGGATGGCCAAATCTCAACATTTGGGCCACCCTTAGAGATGGCCGACATTGGTTTTTGCCAATAATGGAAACTAAGGGTGGCCATCTCAAAACCGGGCAAATCCAAGCCATTTGGTCATAGGAGGAGCCAGCATTTGTAGTGCACTGGTCCCCCTCACATGCCAGGACACCAACCGGGCACCCTAGGGGGCATTGCAGTGGACTTCACAAATTGCTCCCAGGTGTATAGCTCCCTTACCTTGTGTGCTGAGCCCCCCAAAACCCACTCCCTACAACTGTACAACACTTCCATAGCCCTTAAAGGGTAATGGGGGGCACCTAGATGTGGGTACAGTGGGTTTCAGGTGGATTTTGGAGGGCTCCCATTTACCACCACCAGTGTAACAGGTAGGGGGGGATGGGCCTGGGTCCGCCTGCCTGAAGTGCACTGCAGTACCCACTAAAAACTGCTCCAGGGACCTGCATAGTGCTGTGATAGAGTTGGGTATAACATTTGAGGCTGGCACAGAGGCTGGCAAAAAAATGTTTTTTAATTTTTTTTGTTGGGTGGGAGGGGGTTGGTGACCACTGGGGGAGTAAGGAGAGGTGATCCCCGATTTCCTCCGGTGGTCATCTGGTCAGTTTGGGCACCTTTTCAATGCTTGGTCATGAACAAAATGGGACCAAGGAAAGTCAGCCAAATGCTCGACAGTGCCGTCCTTCTTTTTTCCATTATCGGCCGAGGACAGCCATCTCTTAACTACGCCCCCGTCCCACCTTCGGTACACTGCCGACATGCCCCCTTGAACTTTGGCTGTCCCTGCGACGGAAAGCAGTTGAGGGTGGCCAAAATCAGCTTTCGATTATACTGATTTGGGCGCCCTTAGGAGAAGGCCGCCCATCTCCCGATTTGTATTGGAAGATGGCCGCCCTTCTCCTTCGAAAATAAGTTGGATGGGCTAATAGGGGTTTAAAGAGCGATTTATTTTTTTAATCAGGGCAATATTGGAAGGAGGGTTGTATTAATATTTTGTCTTCTTTATTTTAAGCTTCTCTCTCTCCGTAATGAGGGCTTTACTTAGGGTATGCTTACTAAAGTATCACCTGAAAATATGATGGGGGAGCACTTACCACATCCTATTTAGGAAGCACTATGGGCTTTCACATTATGGATGTGCTAACCAGTTAGTGAATAGTAATCAAAACTTGCTAGCTGGATAGCGTGTCCATACCCCTTCTTTGCTTCTGTCATGCCTACTCCAGAACATAAATACAAAAAAATTAAATACCACACACTTAGCACACAGCTTACTTACCAAGACATGGTTTAACGTACTTTACGGTAAGCATTTTAACGCACGCTAAGCACGAATTAGGGCTTAACGCCTTTTAGTAGACATACCCCTTAGAGTTGGAATATATTTCCTTTTTTATTATTGTTCGACAATTGTGTAATCCATTGAGCCTACAAACAGGTGGGAAAATGTGGGATATAAATGTAAGAAATAAATAAATAAATATCTGAGTTTTCTATGCTTGTTAAGAGCTACTACTACTACTACTACTATTTAGCATTTCTATAGCGCTACAAGGCATACGCAGCGCTGCACAAACATAGAAGAAAGACAGTCCCTGCTCAAAGAGCTTACAATCTAATAGACAAAAAATAAATAAAGTAAGCAAATCAAATCAATTAATGTGAACGGGAAGGAAGAGAGGAGAGTAGGTGGAGGCGAGTGGTTGCAAGTGGTTACGAGTCAAAAGCAATGTTAAAGAGGTGGGCTTTCAGTCTAGATTTAAAGGTGGCCAAGGATGGGGCAAGACGTAGGGGCTCAGGAAGTTTATTCCAGGCGTAGGGTGCAGCGAGACAGAAGGCGCAAAGTCTGGAGTTGGCAGTAGTGGAGAAGGGAACAGATAAGAAGGATTTATCCATGGAACGGAGTGCATGGGAAGGGGTGTAGGGATGGACGAGTGTGGAGAGATACTGGGGAGCAGCAGAGTGAGTACATTTATAGGTTAGTAGAAGAAGTTTGAACAGGATGCGAAAATGGATAGGGAGCCAGTGAAGGGTCTTGAGGAGAGGGGTAGTATGAGTAAAGCGACCCTGGCGGAAGATGAGACGGGCAGCAGAGTTTTGAACCGACTGGAGAGGGGAGAGGTGACTAAATGGGAGGCCAGCAAGAAGCAGATTGCAGTAGTCTAAACGAGAGGTGACAAGGGTGTGGATGAGGGTTTTGGTAGAGTGCTCGGAAAGAAAGGGGCGGATTTTACGGATGTTGTAAAGAAAGAAACGACAGGTCTTGGCAATCTGCTGGATATGAGCAGAGAAGGAGAGAGAAGAGTCAAAGATGACCCCAAGGTTTCGAGCTGAGGAGACAGGGAGAATGAGAGAGCCATCAACAGAAATAGAAAACGGGGGGAGCGGGGAGGTGGGTTTGGGGGGGGAAATGAGAAGCTCGGTTTTGGTCATATTTAATTTCAGGTGGCGTTGAGACATCCAGACAGCAATGTCAGACAAGCACTCAAACTTAAAATCTGCTACCTTCCATCAATGAAAGCCATCAGTCCGTCTCCTAGCACACAAATTAAACAACTCTCTCAACAGTAACCTTTGCTCTCCAAGGAAAAGGGAATGTTTCCAACTTCCTTTGGAAAGTTAGATAATTCCCTTCTTGCCTGATTTCTGAACAAAATACCACTGAAGCAGTTGGACCTTGCCTA
Source organism: Microcaecilia unicolor (assembly GCF_901765095.1). Taxonomy (NCBI): domain Eukaryota; kingdom Metazoa; phylum Chordata; class Amphibia; order Gymnophiona; family Siphonopidae; genus Microcaecilia; species Microcaecilia unicolor. The sequence continues at coordinate 75,758,919 of NC_044034.1, forward strand.
CATCCATATGAGAGAAAACCAAGAGGAAATCCTTCTGACTACTATGCAAAGCATGAAGTGGCTATACCTTCCAAAGGGGCCCTTTTACTAAGCCGCGTAAGGTTCTACGCGTGCCCAACATGTGCCAAAATGGAGTTACCGCGTGGCTCTTTTGGTAATTTTATTTTTGGTGCACGGCCATATGCGCAACTGAAAAATAATTGTTATTTCCGGACGCGCATATTGGATGTGCACCAAGTGGCATTTGGCATGCGTAGGTCATTACCGCCCTTTTACCGCATGAAACATTACTGCTAGGTCAATGGCTGGCAGTAAGGTCGCAGACCCAAAATGGATGCGCGGCAATTTTGATTTTACTGCAAGTCCATTTTCGGCAAAAATTATAAAAAAGGGCTTTTTTACAGGCGTGATGAAAAATGGATCGGCGCGCACCCAAAACCCGCGTCTACACTACCACAAGCCATTTTTCAGCACACCTTAGTAAAAGGACCCCCCAGGATTAGCTCCCCTCTAACTATCCTGAAAACTAAGCACAGTATGTTATATTTGATCCTCATTCTAACCAAGAACCAGAGCTCCATATTCAGACAGTTTTGATGATTTTGCCTTTAGACGAGAAGGAAAATGAAAATGACAAAAATTGCTGCCACAGGTTTGCAGGTTCCAGAGGGCAAATACAATAGCAGATACGTGTGGGTGACTAACACTTTGAAGGATGGTTTATGGGCAGGGAGGGGGGTACGAATGGGGCACCTACAGTATGGGACTTTTTTCTACTTGCATTTCCTGAATACCTTTTTTTTTTTTTGAGTCAGACCAAATATTTTTGACCACCCTGAATATCCCAAATAATCCCCTTTACAATAGTTGCTATTTGACAAAGACAGAACATCCCAACAGATATACCCTCCAGAGGCCAAAAACACAGGAGGTGAATTGGGCTTTCTGTGCTCAAACTATGATTATAAGCACTTTTGCAAATGCATGTTGTACCTATGCAGACAGCATCAGCCCAAGGGTATCTGACACTCTAGGCAAACCTGCAACAATATGGCTCCCCCACCCTGCAGGATGGGCTCAAGCTCCTCCCCTCTGCATCTCCCATAGTCCAGCATCTCTCCTTTTTTTCCCTATCCCTCCCCAGGTGGCCAGCATCTCCCTTGTCCTTTCCCTAACATCCCAGGTGGCTAGCATCACCTCTTCCCTTTCCAACTCTCCCTCCCCAGGTGACCAACATATTTCCTACCATTCCCTACCCATTCCCAAGTAGCTAACATATCTCCTTCCCTTCCTTTCCCAGCCAGGTAGCATCCCTTTCCCCTCCCTACCCTCTCTCAGGTGGCTAGAATCTAATCTCTCCCCATTTCCTTCTCCCTGCCTCTGCTGCTACTGCAACCATCCTATCTCCTACTTCTGCCATAAGAATATAAGAATAGCCATTCTGGGTCAGACCAATAGTCCATCTAGCCCAGTATCCTGCTTCCAACATTGGCCAATCCTGATCACAAGTACCTGGCAGAAACCCAATTAGCAGCAACATTTCATGCTACCAATCCCAGGGCAAGCAGTGGCTTCCCCATGTCCATCTCAATAACAGACTATGGACTTTTCTTATGTGCCTTCTAGAGGCTATCTGTTAATGTGTATGCTGTGGTTCAAGATTTAGAAACTATCTAGAAAAGGGTAGGGAGACTAGTTATTACATTTTGCTTTTTTAAATTCTGTCTTTATCAATAAACTTACCTTACCTCTTTTAAACCACAACTTTTAAATCACCAAAACACAGAGTACAAAAAATGTTCACTTACCCAGAGAAATGTCCTCTTCTCTCATAGCTGCTGCTGCAATGAAAGTCTGGTATGGGGCCTTCAGCACAGTCACGCATCAAGTGCTGCATTGTCTCACTCCTTCTGATGTAAACTTCCTTAGTTAATGATGGAAAAGATCCATGGATACAGAGCCTGTAAATAAGGCAATCTCTGAACCTTGGATATTATTCACTTTAAGACTGTTTTGTAGGTAGCAGGCTGCCTCATTCATGAAGAAGGATATAGATCAATTTCTGTTGCTGTGAAATTTCCGGGAAGAAGGACATAGGTTAATTTCTGTTGCTGTGAAATTCCTGGGACTGAAATCCTGCAAATATGTAACATGGTATGTTGGCATCAGGGACAAATCAAAGCTCTCCTTTTCTTGCACGCTTGCTATTAAAATTAAGCTTCTATAATTTAAGATCTCAAGAGTACATATCTTTATTATAGATCTTTAAAAGGGTTTAGTATGATACAGCTTTAATTTAAATATAGCTTCTCCAAACAAAAGTTTACATAATCTTGTTCAATGGCATGAAACATTCTGCACTAATGTTGCTGTAACTATTGATCTGAAGGGATTCATTTTTATAGCTCACAAACTGTATTTTCCATTTTGCATTCCTCATGTAAGCAGATGAAAAATTGTACTATTGCAGAAAGCTAGCATTCAGTCCATTCTTTTGCATGCTACTGTGGGGCACAGAGCATTTGGGCTAGTAACAGTGATACATTTTTCAGTAGAAACAAGGTTGGAGAAGGCAAAAGAGCCTAGCAATTCCTGGAATCAAAAGCATATGAGACCTTCTGCTATAAGGAACCCACAGTGACACCTAGAGGCTCTGCTATAGCAACATACTTTTTATTTTTCTCTCACTTCACTGGTTCTAGATAGAAGGTGGATCCCCTTGACCAGTATTGCAATCGGAGGAGGGGACTAGTTTTGGAGGAAACTTGCCTGGGGTATAAAACCCTGTGCACTATTCAAATTCTTGTCTTTGGCTCCTGCCTCCCTGGCTGCTTCCTACCCCAACTTAACCATTATCTGTATTTGCTTTATTCCGGAGTCTATTAACACCTCTCTGGTATCATGTAAGCCACATTGAGCCTGCAAATAGGTGGGAAAATTTAACAAATAAATAAATGTGTGAGGAGAACCCAAAGGCCCTAGTCATCTAAGCCCAAGCAAACACAAGAGACAGAGATACCTAGCTGTTCGAGTCAGGACAATCTATAAGGAGAAATCTAGGAGCTTTTAGCAGTAACAACAGGTGCTTAAGCTCTATACTGTCACTGGGACAGTGGGAGCAGGGAACCCACTATACCCACTCCTAGGGTAAAGGAGAAAGGGAGAACCTGGGCATAGTTGTGTATTTCCAGCAGAGCACCCAGGATCAGGTATCATCTGCAAAGGATCCTGGATCAGCTCCTGAGGTTGAAGAAACAAGAACTGCCTACAGCTACCTGTCTCCTGGGGACCAACACACATCCAACCAGGATGAGAGGATATATGATGGAGGTTTATAAAATAATAAGTGGAGTTGAACAGGTAGATGTGAAGCATATGTTTACGCTTTCCAAAAATACTAGGGGGCATGCGATGAAGCTACAATGTAGTAAATTTAAAACAAATCAGAGAAAATCTTTCTTCACTCAACGTGTAATTAAACTCTGGAATTTGTTGCCAGAGAATGTGGTAAAGGTGGTTAGCTTAGCGGAGTTTAAAAAAGGTTTGGATGGCTTCCTAAAGGAAAAGTCCATAGACCATTATTAAATGGACTTGGGGAAAATCCACTATTTCTGGGATAAGCAATATAGAATGTTTTGTACTTTTTTGGGATCTTGCCAGGTATTTGTGACCTGGATTGGCCACTGTTGGAAACAGGATGCTGGGCTTGATGGACCTTTGGTCTTTCCCAGTATGGCAATACTTATGTACTTATATGTACTTATGTACAGGACCAAGCTACCTACAGTACTGCTTTGGATCCTCGGTATCCTTGAGTCTCAGTTCCTCTAACAAAACTGTAAATGTGAAATTAATTATACCATCTTCTACATCCATTAAAGGGGAAAGTTAAGGAAAAGATAATTAAAGATAGATAAAACAAGAAAGGAGAATGCTAAAGAGACTTTGTAAATACTGTTTGAGTAATTGCCTCTGCCATATTTGCTGCCTGTGCCATTCCTATTGACCCAGTGACTTGCCTAAAGAGACTTTTAAGTAAATTAATTGGTTCAGAACACCAAACCTGACGTGGTCTGCCTTATTGACTGCAAAGAGTATGTAGCATGTGTAAAACTGCCTACAGCCTGGTAACTGCCAGTCCTGGCCTGGATCCCAAACAAACAAATTCTTTATGTCCTTACCATATCCAGGCATGTACAAGGACCTGACCTTATATGTTAATCAAGTCAAATTAATAAATATACAGGAGGCAACATTTCCCCTAATCCTTAAGTCCCATGTCATATTACCAAGCTACTGTAAGTACTCCGATGTCTCCTACCATTGATCTGCAGGGAGAAAGGATGGGTGCATAGTTTTAGTGGTTTGTAGTCTTTTTGACTAACTGATAGCTCAACAAATTAAAAATATAGACATAAAAGCAGAGGGTAAGAACTATAATTCGTATAGGAAAGAACCAAGCATACAGGAGAAGTCCACAAACATTTAAAAACAAACAAACAGACAAACAATTCAGTACCATTTAAAGGGCCTATTTACTAAGCAGCATTATAGGCGTGTCAACATTTTTAATGCACGTTAACCTTGTACACGCATTAACCTTGTACGTGCCTACAATATCCCTATAGGTGTCTACATGGCTAGAGTGCACGCTAAGTGTAGGCTTGCTAAAAACACTAACGCACCTTAGTTAACAGGGCCTGAAGAATCATAGGAACATAAGAATAGCCTTCTTTTTTAGGAGTCAGATTCTTCTTTTATTTTTCAAGCTCCTCATTTTTGGTCATCTCTTCCATTAGAATTATGTTTTTTGGGCTCTTATTATTCTTTTCGTAAAAATCTTGAAAACTTTTTTATTTAAGAAATTTATGGGTTAATTTTTTTTTTGTTTTTTTTGTTACCCGCATTGAACCGCTTTTGTGGAAGTTAGTGGGATATAAGACACATATTACATTACATTACCTTAAAGCCTGGCATTAGAAATCCCTGCACTCAGCCTTCAGGTCTTCTGCGCACATCTTGGTTTAATAGCTAATGCCTTCATTACCATGAGAGTTAAGGGGTCCTTTAACTAAGGTGTGCTGAAAAATGGCCAGCGCTAGTGTAGGCGCATGTATTGGACGTGCGCAAATCCATTTTTCAGTGCGCTGTAAAAAAGGCCTCTTTTTTTGGCCGAAAATGGACGTACAGCTAAATAAAAGTTGGCGCACGTCCATTTTGGGTCTGAGACCTTACTGCCACCCATTGATTTAGCGTTAAGATCTCACATGCTAACCGGGCGGTAATCATCAGCACTTACACACTGATGATTACCGCCCAGTTAGCGCCGTGCACTGGAAAATAAAAAATATTTTCCAGCGCGCGTATCGGATGCACATAAAAAAATGGAATTACCACCTGGACCACGCAGTAGCCAGGTGGTAGTTCCAAATTGGCATGTGTTGGATATGCATAGGCGCCTATCCAGCTTATTTTCGAAAGAGATCGCCGGCCTTCTTCCGACATAAATTGGGAGATGGCTGGCCATCTCCTGAACCTGGCCAAATCGGTATAATCGAAAGCCGATTTTGGCCGGCACCAACTGCTTTCCGTCGCGGAGCTGGCAAAACTTCAAGGGGGCATTTCAGCAGGGTACAGAAGGCAGGACGGGGGCGTGGTCGCCTGATAATGGAAAAAATGTGGCCGGCTCTGATGAGCATTTCGTTGGCTTCACTTGGTCTATTTATTTTTACGACCAAGCCTCAAAAAAGTGCCCCAATTGACCAGATGACCACCAGAGGGAATCGGGGATCATCTCCCCTTACTTCCCCAGTGGTCACCAACCCCTTCCCACCCAAAAAAAATGTACACATTTTTTTACCAGCCTCTATGCCAGCCTCAAATGTCATACCCAGCTACCTAACAGCAATATGCAGGTACCTGGAGCAGTTTTTTGTGGGTGCAGTGCACTTCAGGCAGGTAGACCCAGGCCCATCCCCCCCTAGCTGTTACACTTGAGGTGGTAAATGTGAGCCCTCCAACCCCCCCCAAAACCCACTGTACCACATGTAGGTGCCCTCCTTCACCCCTTAGGGCTATGGTAAAGGTCTAGAGTTGTGGGGAGTGGGATTGGGGGGGGGGGGGCTCAGCACCCAAGGGAAGGGAGCTATGCACCTGGAAGCAATTTTTATTTGTAATTTTTAGAAGTGCCCCCCTAGGGTGCCCGGTTGGTGTCCTAGCATGTCAGGGGGACCAGTGCACTACAAATGCTGGCTCCTCCCATGACCAAATACCTCACATTTTGCCGGGTTTGAGATGGCCGGGCCCGGTTTCCATTATGGCCGAAAACCGAAGCTGGCCATCTCTAAACCCGGCGATCTCAACATTTGACCTAAATGTTGAGATTTAGCCAGCCCCAACTGTAAGAAAAGATGGCCGGCCATATTTTTTGATAATACGGTTTGCTCCGCCCCTTTGCGGAGCCGGCCCCAAAGATGGCCGGCCATCTATTTGGCCGGCGCCATTCGATTATGCCCCTCTATGCGTCTTAGTAAAAAGGCCCCTAAATGTGCTATGTGTTGATGACTTACACGAGTCTTGGCGCAGAACTCATTTGAACATAGAGCACCCACAGCTGTGCACAGAATTGTGTGCACAAGTTGCATTTAGCTATACGCAAAGCCTACAGCACTTTATTATATTTGGCCCTTCAGATTGTGAACTCTGGAGCAGGGAATCAGCACACAGACCTCCACAGCTATCAGCACCTCACCACAAGCGATTGTAACATCAGTCAACAAAGGATTAAGAAATGCAAGAACTTTTTTTTTTTAACATTTCCTCAATGAAAATCCATTGCAGGAATAAATAGGCAGTGTGGCAGACGTTGGCTATCCTATGTCAGACCTCTAGCCCCGAATCCTTAGTAATAGTTGTCCTCTGACCCAGTCAGGATGCTAGCATTATAGCTGTGCAGGGAGCTCAGAATCCTTCAGGGTCAGCAGGAGGTCAGAGGAAGAAACCAGAAATGGACCTTAAAATGTGGAAGATATTGTTTTTGTCTTTTAATGTTATTTTCACTAGGAAGGGTGTATAGCAGTGATGGCGAACCTATGGCACGCGTGCCAGAGAGGGCACACGGAGCCCTCTCTGTTGGCACGCGCGCCGCCGGTCGCCTCACCCGAAACTTAGCCCTCCCACCCACCCAGCGTCAAGCATTCCTCCCTCCCTCCCACCCGGTACCAGCCCGCCCGGCCTCCATCCCTCCCTCCGAACCCGAAGAAATTTAAAAGTCTTCCCTTGTCCAAGTAGGCGGCATCAGCAGTAGCAGCGAAAAGCATGCTGCTGGTTCGTCGCGTCTTCAGCCTTCCGTCTCTCAAGCTCTCTGGTCCCGCCCTCATTTCCTGTTAGGGCGGGACCAGAGAGCTTGAGAGCCCGAAGGCTGAAGACGCGCCAAACCAGCAGCACGCTTTTCGCTGCTACTGCTGATGCTGACGCTGCCTACTCGGACAAGGGAAGACTTTTAAATTTCTTGGGGTTCGGAGGAAGGGAGGGATGGTGGGCTGGTGCCAGGTGGGAGGGAGGGAGGAATGCTTGACGCCGGGTGGGTGGGAGGGTGCCCTGGTGCACGCTAGGTGGGAGGGAGGGAGCAGGCCTGGTGCTTGGGTGGGAGGGTGGGTGGCCTGCCTGGTGGGTGGGTGGGAGGCCTGCCTGCTTGCAGCTGCTTGGGTGGGTGGGAGGCCTGGTGCTTGGGTGGCCTGGTGCTTGGGTGGGAGTGCTGGGTGAGTGCATGGCCTGGTGCTTGGGTGAGAGGGAGGCAGGCCTGGTGCTGGGTGGGTGGCCTGGTGCTGGGTGGAAGGGAGGGAGGCTTGGGTGGGAGACCTGGTGCTTGGGTGGGAGTGTTGGGTGGGTGCATGGCCTGGTGCTTGGGTGGGTGGCTGAGAGGCCTGCCTGGTGCTTGGGTGGGTGGGAGGCCTGGTGCTTGGGTGGGTGTCCTGGTGCTTGGGTGGGAGTGCTGGGTAGGTGGAAGGCCTGGTGCTGGGTGGGAGGGAGGCAGGCCTGGGTGCTTGGGTGGGAGGCCTGGTGCTTGGGTTGGAGTGCTGGGTGGGGGCATGGCCTGGTGCTGGGTGGGAGGGAGGGAGGCTTGATGCTGGGTGGCCTGGTGCTGGGTGGGAGGGAGGCCTGCTGCTGGGAGGGCAGGGGGGAGAGAAGGGTGGCTGGAGGGCAGGGAGAGAGGAGGGTGGCTGGAGGGGAGGGTGGCTGGACATGGGCGGCTGGAAGGGAGAGGAGGGTGGCTGGACATTTGTGGCTGGAGGGGAGAGGAGGGTTGCTGGTCATGGATGGAGGGCAAGAAATGAAGAAGAAAGGAGGAAAGTAAAGAAATAAATGGAAAGGAAGCCTTGGAAACAGAGTTAAGAGAACAGATAGCAGCAGAATCAACGACTAGGACCAATATGGATAGAAAAACAAAATCACCAGACAACAAAGGTAGAAAAAAATCATTTTATTTTCATTTTAGTGTTTGGAATATGTCCAATTTGAGAATTTACATCTGCTGTCTTATTTTGCACTGGGTGTACTGGAGCTGTAATAACTTACAGAAATGATTTATAATGAAAGAAAATCATGTTATTTTTTTCTCCTATACTAGTATAATATTTTTAATGATGTTTGTTTATATGCGCCAAGGCTGGTGTAAGGGGGTGTGGCTATCATGGGGTGGAGTCATATGTGGTGACCCCGGCCATAATGAGTACCGGCACTTCGCGATGAGTAATTAGATTTTGGGTTGCTGTTTGGGCACTCGGTCTCTGAAAGGTTCGCCATCACTGGTGTATAGCATCCTCCCATGTAAGGTAATGACAGCAAACTTACTTCAAGTTGTCTGCCTAGGGCAAAATTATTTTTTTCCTGTGGTTTTTATTTTGTTTGTTGTTTAGGGAGACCTGCAGATTTTTATTTTGTTCTTTTTTATTTTGAAGTGTCAAAATTTGGTCACTATTGTAACCAAAAAATAATAAAAAGTTAAATGTGGCCCCATTCAGGGGCTTACCTGGCCTCCAGGGTGGTCGTCTGGCCATCCAGGGCTGCTCCGGGGTCCAAAGGTCTCTCCAGGGGCTGTTTTTTTGTGCCCGTCTTTTTGAGACCCTATTCGGGTCCAGTGGTTTTTGGGCCGTTTTTTGGCCCATTTGACTGGCTTTTCATCGGTGGCCAGTGTTTTCCAGCTGGCCCGGGCTTGCTCCGTCATTTTTGGGTCCTGTTTTGGGACCAGAGCAAGCCCAGGGGTGGCAGGCGTTAGTGGCGCACTGCCGTGAATGAGAGAGAGAGAGGGCAGTGAGGAAAGTGGCCGGCTCCGGGCCTGGTCCACGCATGCGCGTTTGATTCGGCAGATCCGGCGCATGCGCGGATTAGGCCCAGGAGCTCCGGTTGGCCACAAACTGAAGTCGGGGCCTCGATTTTTGAGGTTCCCCAGCGGACTTCTGCGGCCTATCATGCCAAAAATGTTGGTGGTGCCAGGGGTCTACCGGGACCCCGAAGATGTAAATGGACCCCAGGGTGGACGTCCTGGGGTAAGGTAAAAGGTCCTTAATTTAGCTTTATTTTTGAACTTTTCGTAATGTTATTTTTTGGGGGCCTTCCCTGTAACATAGAGGGGCATAATCAAATGGGGGCGCCCATCTATAAGGGCGCCCGTCTTTAGGGACGGCCCTGTAAAGAAGCGTACCCGACTTTATTATTGAAACAAGATGGGCGACCATCTTTCGTTTCGATAATACGGTTGGGGATGGCCAAATCTCAACATTTGGCCCACCCTTAGAGATCACCGCCCTTAGAGATGGCCAACATTGGTTTTCGCCGATAATGGAAACTAATGGCGGCCATCTCAAAACCAGCCAAATCCAAGCCATTTGGTTGTGGGAGGAGCCAGCATTTGTAGTGCACTGGTCCCCCTCACATGCCAGGACACCAACCGGTCACCCTAAGGGGCACTGCAGTGGACTTCACAAATTGCTCCCAGGTACATAGCTCCCTTACCTTGGGTGCTGAGCCCCCCAAAACCCACTCCCCACAAATGTACAACACTACCGTAGCCCTTAAAGGGTAATGGGGGGCACCTAGACGTGGGTACAGTGGGTTTCGGGTGGGTTTTGGAGGGCTCCCATTTACCACCACAAGTGTAACAGGTAGGGGGGGATGGGCCTGGGTACGCCTGCCTGAAGTGCACTGCAGTACCCACTAAAAACTGCTCAAAGGACTTGCATAGTGCTGTGATGGAGCTGGGTATGACATTTGAGGCTGGCATAGAGGCTGGCAAAAAAATGTTTTTTAATTTTTTTTGTTGGGTGAGAGGGGGTTGGTAACCACTGGGGGAGTAAGGGGAGGTGATCCTCGATTCCCTCCGGTGGTCATCTGGTCAGTTCGGGCACCTTTTCAAGGCTTGGTCGTGAACAAAAAGGGACCAAGTAAAGTCGGCCAAATGCTCATCAGGGCCGCCCTTCTTTTTTCCATTATCGGCTGAGGACGGCCATCTCTTAACTACGTCCCCATCCCGCCTTCGGTACACTGATGACATGCCCCCTTGAACTTTGGCCGGCCCTGCGATGGAAAGCAGTTAAGGATGGCCAAAATCGGCTTTCGATTATACCGATTTGGCCGCCCTTAGGAGAAGGCCGCCCATCTCCCGATTTGTGTCGGATGATGGCCGCCCTACTCCTTCGAAAATAAGCTGGATAGAAACATAGTAGATGACAGCAGAGAAAGACCTGTACGGTCCATCCAGTCTGCCCAACAAAATAAACTCATATGTGCTACTTTATGTGTATACCTGACCTTAATTTGTATCTGCCATTTTCAGGGCACAGACCATAGAAGTCTGCCCAGCATTAGCCCCGCCTCCCAACACCAGCTCTGCCACCCAATCTCCACTAAGCTTCTGAGGATCCATTCCTTCTGAACAGGATTCCTTTATGTTTATCCCACACATTTTAAAATTCCATTACCATTTTCATCTCCACCACCTCCCACGGGAGGGCATTAGTGGCCTAGTGGTTAGGGTGGTGGACTTTGGTCCTGGGGAACTGAGGAACTGAATTCAATTCCCACTTCAGGCACAGGCAGCACCATGTTATTCTGGGCAAGTCACTTAACCCTCTATTGCCCCATGTAAGCCGCATTGAGCCTGCCATGAGTGGGAAAGCACGGGGTACAAATGTAACAAAACAAAAAAAAAGGTATCCTCCACTCTCTCCATGAAAAAATACTTCCTGACATTTTTCTTGAGTCTGCCCCCCTTCAATCTAATTTCATGTCCTCTAGTTCTACCACCTTCCCATCTCAGGAAAGATTAATTTACGGATTAATACCTTTCAAATATTTGAACGTCTGTATCATATCACCCCTGTTTCTCCTTTCCTCCAGGGTATACATGTTCAGGTCCGCAAGTCTCTCCTCATACGTCTTGTAACACAAATTCCATACCTTTTTTGTAGCTTTTCTTTGCACCGCTTCAATTCTTTTTACATCCTTAGCAAGATATGGCCTCCAAAACTGAACACAATACTCCAGGTGGGGCCTCACCAACGACTTATAGAGGGGCATCAACACCTCCTTTCTTCTGCTGATCATACCTCTCTCTATACAGCCTAGCAACCTTCTGGGTATGGCCACCGCCTTGTCACACTGTTTCGTCACCTTCAGATCCTCAGATACTATCACCCCAAGATCCCTCTCCCCGTCTGTACATATCAGACTCTCACCGCCTAAGACATACATCTCCCGTGGATTTCTACTCCCTAAGTGCATCACTTTGCATTTCTTCACATTGAATTTTAATTGCCAAACCTTAGACCGTTCTTCTAGCTTCTGCAGAACCTTTTTCATGTTTTCCACTCCCTCCTGGGTGTCTAGTCTATTACAAATCTTAGTATCATCCGCAAAAAGGCAAACTTTACCCTTCTAACCCTTCGGCAATGTCACTCATAAATATATTGAACAGAATAGGCCCCAGCACTGATCCCTGAGGCACTCCACTACTCACCTTTCCCTCATCCGAGCAAATTCCATTAACCACCACCCTCTGGTGTCTGTCCATCAACCAGTTCCTAATCCAGTTCACCACATTGGGTCCTATCTCCAGCCTGTCAAGTTTATTCAAGAGCCTCCTGTGGGGAACCATGTCAAAAGCTTTGCTGAAATTTAAGTAGATTATGTCTATAGCACGTCCATGATTTATTTAATTATTATTTTGCTCACACCTTTTTCAGTAGTAGCTCAGGATGAGTTACATTCAGGTACTCTGGATATTTCTCTGTCCCAGGAGAGCTCACAATCTAAGCTTGTACCTGAGGCAATGGAGGGTTGCCCAAGATCACAAGGAGCAGCAGTGGGATTTGAACCAGCCATGTCTGGATTATAAAACCACTCTCTAGTCACCCAGTCAAAGAATTCAGTGAGATTCCTGCGGCACGATTTACCTTTGGTAAAACCATGTTGTCTCGGATCTTGCAACTTATTGGCTTCCAGGAAATTCACTATCCTTTCCTTCAGCAATGCTTCCATTACTTTTCCAATGACGAAGTGAGGCAAACTGGTCTGTAGTTTCCCACTTCTTCTCTGTCGTCACTTTTATGAAGAGGGACCACATCTGCTCTTCTCCAATCCCAATCTCCAAGGATTTATTAAACAAATCTTTAAGAGGACCCGCCAGAACCTCTCTGAGCTCCCTCAATATCCTGGGGTGGATCCCGTCCGGTCCCATGGCTTTGTCCACCTTTAGATTTTCAAGTTGTTCATACACAATCTCTTCCGTGAACGGTGCTATATCCACTCCATTCTCATATGTACTTTTGCCAGTCAATCGTGGTCCTTCTCCGGGATTTTCTTCTGTGAAAACAGAACAAAAGTATCTGTTTAGCAAATTTGCTTTTTCTTCATCATTATCTACATAGCGGTTCACAGCATCTTTCAGTCTCACAATTCCCTTTTTAGTCTTCCTTCTTTCACTAATATACCTGAAGAAATTTTTGTCACCCCTCCTTACATTTCTAGCCATTTGTTCTTCCGCTTGCGCTTTCGCCAGACGTATCACTCTCTTGGCTTCTTTCAGTTTCATCTGGTATTCCTCTCCGTGTTCCTCTTCTTGAGTTTTTCTGTATATCAGGAACGCCAACTCTTTAGCCTTTATTTTCTCAGCCTCTTGCTTGGAGAACCATATTGGTTTCCTTTTTCTCTTTCTTTTATTTATTCTCCTTACATAAAGGTTTGTGGCCCTATTTATAGCTTCTTTCAGCTTGGACCACTGCCCTTCCACTTCTCGTATGTCCTCCCAGCCCATCAGCTCCTTCCTCAGGTACTCCCCCATTTTACTAAAGTCAGCATGCTTGAAATCCAGGACTTTGAGTTTTGAGTGGCCGCCCTCCACTTCAGCTGTCATATCAAACCAAACTGTTTGATGGTCACTGCTGCTCAGGTGGGCACCCACTCGGACATTTGACACACTATCCCTATTTGTGAGCACCAGATCCAGCGTCGCTCCCTCCATCATGGATTCTGTCACCATTTGTCTGAGCAGAGCACTTTGAAAAGCATCCACGATCTCTCTACTTCTTTCCGATTCCTCAGATGGAACCTTCCAATCTACATTCGGCAGATTGAAATCTCCCAACAACAGCACCTCTCTCTTCTTTCCCAACTTTTGAATATCTGTGATCAGATCTTTATCTAGTTCCTCCAATTGTGTTGGAGGTCTGTAGACAACACCCACGTGGACAGAGGTTCTATCATCTCTTTTTAAGGTGATCCATATCGCTTCTTCCTTTCCCCAGGCCCCTGTCATTTCAGTCGCTGCGATATAATTTCTCACATACAGAGCTACTCCTCCACCTTCACGACCATCCCTATCCTTCCTAAATAGATTATAGCCTGGTATGTTTGCATCCCATTCATGGGAACCATTGAGTCATGTCTCCGTGATTGCAACAACATCTAAGTCTGCCTCCAACATCAGGGCCTGAAGGTCATGAACTTTATTGCTTAGACTGCGAGCATTTGTGGTCATCGCTTTCCATCTACATTTCAGTGGAATTTTTATCTGCTGTTTAGTTTCTTGTTTAGTCTCACTTCCTGCTGTGTTGGTAAGAAGTGATTTGCTAAGATTGCTGTTTTCATTGCTTTCTTTTCTACTGACGCATCTTGTCTTTAGCATTAGCTGGGGGTGACCACTTGAAGTGAACTGCCTCCATATGCTACCCCCGCCTTCTAGTTTAAATGCCTAGAAATATTTTGTCCCAATTTCTCCTCAAGGATTTTTTTCCTGCCACAGTGAGATGCAGCCCATCGTTACAGTATAGTCTTTTGTTTTTCCATGTATTGCCCCATCCTCCTATGTACCTAAATCCTTCTTGGTGACACCAGGCTTTGAGCCAGCTATTGAAATTCTCAGTACTTTGCAATCTTTTCTCTCCCTTTCCAAAGGTAGGTAGTACTTCAGAGAAAGCTACTGTTTGTATCAAAGGTTTTAACCCCTCTCCCAGTTCCTGAAAAGCTCTCTGCACGGCAAGTGGGGTATTACTGGACAAGTCATTTGTTCCCAGGTGGATAACAACATCAGTGTTTGACTCCTTAGTTTCTTCTCTGATTATAGAGATTATTTGCTTGGTACTCCTGGTAGTTGAAGAGCCTGGAAGACATTTAACTTTGCATGGCCCCTTGAACTGTGTTTCAAAGTTAATGCCTCTGATAATGGAATCCCATAGTAACAACAGGGGATACTTTAAAATTTTAATTTTAATTTTTATGGTCAGGGGGTCCCTTAAGGTGAGCTAGACCCTTAAAAATTTTAATATATATTATTAGTAGTTTTGGAGGGGAATTTTGGGTGCGGAGCGCCTTTTGCTGCTCCAGTTGCATATTTTTTAATTCCGACGACAGCGCATGTGAGCGCATATTTTGTTTAAGTTTCGTTGAACTTTAATGGTGGTTTTGAGTCAAAATAGTGTGAAATGGTGTCTTTAAGGAGTTTTTAAAAATTTAAAACATGGACTGGAATCTGTAAAATGTGATCTGGACAATACTATATTTTTTAATTTTAATATTGCGTAATTTACACTGTGTTTTGCATTGAAATCCATTTTTCCCATTAATTTCAATGAGAGTGTGAATACTGATGTGGGATTGTGAATAAAGGAAATAAATTTAGTTCACTCAGCAGAGAGCCTGTACCGGAATGCTGTGAAAGTTAAGCTTGTCAGTAAGGAATATTTGGTAAAATAGTCAAGGGAGATAAGGTATTTTTTCTATTCAGTTTTATTAAAGACAGGAAACAAGCCGGAAAGACACACTTTGAACCGAGTCCAGAGGATTGAGTCCAGAAGATAAACTTCGGGCCCCCACGCAAGCAAGCTTTGAAGAAATGGACGCAGATAAGTGACTATAACATCATCTGCACACCTAAAAAAAACTATACCTATGATCAGAACTCTGATAGTATTGAAAGAATAAATATGTATTTACCTGAACTGGTTAAAAATCTTGGAAGTTAATTACCTGAAAGATATAAGAGTAACCACAAAGAATCAATTCTTTAAAAAAAGGAGAAAAAGAATAATTAAAACTTGACAACTTATAAAAGGTTAAATGTTTAGAAAATAGACACTTATCTGATTTACATCCGTGTTTCTGAGTAAGTGGTGTTGAAGAGTCAGATTGTATTGAAGAGAGAATTGATTGGTTCTGTTAGTTTAAAAAAAGGAAAACTTGACTTGTTATTAGCAAGCATTCTATTTCTAATTCATTGCACTTCAACGATAGCACTTTTCACTGCATTTTATATAGTTATCGAATTGATTGGTGCAGTAAAGCTATTTACTGAAACTTTGTGCTTTGCATATTAATTCAAGCTGTAAGGGTCCAGGGAAAATTGTTCACCACATTAAACACTTTTTCTATGTCACCCCTCAGTGGTTGGATAAACAGGGCACAACCGTGACTTGAAAAATTATTTTCATAGTAATTACATCTTACTGCCACTGGGGGCGCTACACTATAAAAGGAGAGCACTGAAAATCTGTACTAAGGTCTCTATTTACTTACTTAAACTTAGTAAATGAGGGCCTAAATATTTTGTCCAGAGTTATTACTGCTTCTGTTCTACTCTTTTCTTTACTTCCGATGTCACAAAGTAATCAAATGCAGAATGGGTAAAGTTAATACTGTTTATTGAATTAGAAGTTAAGTAATGTGGCAAGGTCTCTGACCCCATGAGCCGCCTCAGGAAGCCAAAATATAGAATGTATCCACTAAAAGCCCTCACTGTGCTGGCACCAGCAGCAGTCTAAGGAGTCAGGACTGATAAGAAAAATGTTTGCTAATCTTGCCGCCTGCTTACTTTCTGGAATTCCAGCCAGTCTTAATCCATCTGCACACTTCTGAGGCCTCTCTCACAAATGCCTTTTGACCTTTATAAAATAGACCCATACATTGACCCCCCTTCTTTCAAGAAGGTGTAAATATGTGCATGTACTAGTGTATTTTATAACATATATGCATAAAATCACAGCTCCATTCAAATTAGGGAACATCGATGTGTAGCGTGCATGTAGCTACACTCCATGCAATTCTGTAAGAGCCTTTTTCCATGTGTAAAACATACTTTACAAGCAGAAAGTGTTTTGACAAAATTACCCAAGGTGTAAACGAAGTCTCTTCACCAATCTATCCTATATAATAATTCTCACCTCCAACGTTCTGTGCTTGGGACCGTGGCTCCCTGGAGGTGGTGGTCTGCTAGGCAGACACACACTGATGTCACTGACGTCAGGACAGCTGATTCGAAGGCAAGGGGAGGAGTAGGGAAACACGCACAGCATGTTTCCCTACTCCTCCCCCTGCCTCGGAATCATCTGTCACCCCCCGCGCTACGGCCCCCTCGACCCCCCCGACCCGCCGAAAACCGCCCCCCGCCGCCGTTGTGGACTACCTGTGCTGACGGGGGACCCAAACCCCCGACAGCCGAAGTGCTGTTGTGCCCTTCGTGTTGTTCATCTTCTCTGCAAGTTTCATTGCGTGCGTCTGACGTCAGACACATGCAGAGGAACTTCCAGAGAAGATGAACAACGCGAAGGGCACAACAGCACTTCGGCTGTCGGGGGTTTGGGTCCCCCGTCAGCACAGGTAGTCCACAACGGTGGTGCCGCGGCGGGGGGGGGGGGTTTCGCCAGCACGGGGGGGGGGGGGGTCGAGGGGGCCGTAGCAAGGGGGAGGGCGGAAGAAATTGCCTGCCTAGGGCTCGTTTCCTTGCCTTCAGAAACGGGTCTTTTTTACTAGTTTCATATAAACCAACCAGCCGATATTCAAAGCGAGTTAACTGGCCGGGAACGCTGCCGACTGGTTAACTCGCTTGTATGTGGCTATTGAGTCATTTTCAGTGGCACTTAACCGGTTAATGGTATTGAAAATGACTGTTTAGCACCGAAGTGGAAGCTGGTTACGTTCAGGGCGTTCCAGGGTGTTTCGGGGCGGAGTCCGGTTAGCTCCCAATATTCAGAGCTACCTGGCCTATTATTTTCAGTGGGGCCTATTTATTGCCAACCAGCTGATATTCAAAAGCACTTATTCAGTTAACAGGTGCTGCTAACTGGTACTGCCAACCAGCAGAATATTCAGTGATACTGACTGGATAGTAAACTGAATATTCCTTCTGACTGCCTCAGCTCTATCCACACAGTGCTGGGACAGACTGTGGGCAGTCCTTGAGGTTATCGAGTTACCTTACCGTATTTTTATGCAAATAGCATGCCCATGTAAATAACGCACATATGCATATAACATGCATGTCTCATGACAATTCAGGAAGTGAATCACCCCTCCTCCCCTGTACATAATCACTGTCAGCTCAACAGTTGAATGTGAAAACCTTATCAGATCGTCTTAAGTCAAAACCATTATGTTAGGCCTGTCTTATTTCATAGTCTAATTATGTCTCATTATGTCTTGTTAATATCTTTGATCAATGATCACATTCACCTTAGTCATAACCTTTACAAGCATATAAAAATACCCTTGCTTCTTGTATATCTCACATTTAAATTTTGCTATCTCTTCTGTTAGAATCAGTTAGAGCCCTTTAGCATCATGCCTGGAATGAAACGCAAGTCCTACACAGCTGACTTCAAACTGAAAGAGTAGAATTCGAGGTTGGAGAGTCATCCATTTGCAAAAGCAGAAAGGAGAAAAAGGAGCTTGAGAAAATGAACCCCTGAAAACACACTTGATTTTGGAAAATACCTACCTCAACTGAGGCTTTCGTGAGATCAGCTTTGACCGGGTAACATTAAATCTGTTGCACAGAAAAAAATAAGAAATCGAGGTCTGCAACATGTAAAAATAAACTTTTTATTGTGCGCTTGTGAAAATAACATGCTGGGGTTACATGGTTTGCAAAAAAATGTATAACGTACGCATTATCCCCCAAATTCTATATAGTGTAGCCCAGTGGTGTAGCTAGGTGGGGCCATGGGGACCTGGGCCCCCCTCAAATTTGCTCTGGGCCCCTGGTTGGCTGGCGGGGGTCCCCAACCCCTGTCATAAGTACATAAGCATTGCCATACTGGGAAAAGACCACGGGTCCATCAAGCCCAGCATCCTGTCTCCGACAGCGGCCAATCCAGGCTTCAAGAATCCGGCAACCCCCCCCCCCCCCCCCCTCAAAAATTTTTTTTTTTTTTTTAATAATGTTCATTGGACTTTTCCCTCAGGAATCTGTCCAAACCCCCTTTAAATTCCATAAGGCTAGCTGAAAACTTCATCCAGTGCTGGTCTGTGGCAGCATCGCTGAATTGCCTGCCCTGCTCTCTCTTCCCCTCACGTCGGGCACACTCTTTTTAGTGAAATTGAGCATGCTCAGTTTCACTAAAAGGAGCATGCTGGACGTGAGGAGAAAAGAGAATAGTGCAGGCAATGCAGCGGTGCTGGAGACCAGCTCTGGACGAAGTCTTCAGCTGGCGGGTGTTAGGGACCTCTGCCAGCCAAGGTATTTGCGACAGCAGTGCTTCAGCTGGTGGGAGTTGGGGACCCCCGCCAGCAAAAATGTACAGGAGCTGCAATGGATGGCGGAGTGGGCGCCGAGGCAGCAGAGGGAGGTGGAGGCGGTGGTGGAGGGAGAGTGGCATTTGGGCGGTGACCAAAATGTGCCTCCCCCACCTTAGGCTCTGGCCCCCTCCCGCCTCGAAGTCTAGCCATGCCCCTGGTGTAGCCTAAGTTGCATGCGCAAATCTGGTTGTATTCTGTTTTGCACATGTAACCAGTGGCGTACCAAGGGCGGGGTGGTGGGGACGGTCCACCCCGTGTGCAAATCAACGGGGGGTGCTCCGCTCCCGCTGCTCCAGTCCCTCCATTTGGGCCGTCGTCCCTGCCTCTCTTCTGGCTGGTTCCGCGCCTTCCTTTTGCTCCACCCCTGCCAGACTGCCGCCGCTATTGCCTCTCCTCTGGCCGGATGGTCCCGCACCTTCCTCCAGCAGCCTCCAGCCCTGTCAAGCTGTCACCACCGCTACTGCTACTGCTGCTGCTGCTTCTCATCCACCAGACTAGCAGCGGTAGCGGTAAGCAAAAGCAGGAAGATTGCAGGGTATCTAAGCTACCCATGGCTGTCGATCCTGCCCCTTTGACGTCACTTCCAGTTCTGGAGCAGAGTCGGCAGCCACGAGTAGGTAAGGCCCCACAATTTGGTTTATTTTTTCTTCTGATAGTTTGAAGAGGGAGGAGAAGCAGCAGCATTTGGGTGGGGGGCGAATGGATCCGGTAAAAAGGATAGAGAGGGTAGACAGTGGGTTGAAGAAAGGGCAGAGATAGAGAGGGCAGAGAAAGGGGGAGAGCGGGAGGGCAGACCCTGGATGGAAGGGAGAGAAAGGGCAGATGGTGGATGGAAGGGGCAGAGAGAAAGAGAGGTAGAGAGGGAAGACCCTGGATGGAAGGGAGAGAAAGGACAGATTGTGGATGGAAGGGACAGAGAGAGAGAGAGAGAAGACATATCCTGGATGGAAGGGAGAAAGAGGGAGAGCAGACCCTGGATGGATGGGAGAGAAAGGGCACATGGTAGATGGAAGGGGCAGAGAGAGAAAGGGCACATCCTGGATGGAAGGGAGAGGAAGGGCAGATGGTGGATGGAAGGGGCAGAGACAGAGTGAGGACAGATCCTGGTTGGAAGGGAGAGGGCGGGATGGCAGACCAAGGATGGATGAGAGAAAGAAAGGGCAGATAGTGGGTGGATTGGGCAGAGAGAGAAAGGGCAGACCCTGGATGGAAGACAGAGAAATGGCAGAGGATGGAAGGGCAGAGACAAAGAGGGCAGATCCAGGATGGAAGCAAGAGAGAGGGCATACAATGGTTGGAAAGGGGAGAGAGAGGACAAACAAGGGCATACGGTGGATGGAATGGGCAGAGACAGAGAAAGCAGACACTGGATGGAAGGGAAAGAGGGCAGACACTGGATTGCAGGGGCAGGGAGAGAGAGAAGGCAGACACTGAATGGAAGGGGCAGATGGTGGATAGAAGGGAGAGAGTGAAGAGAAGATGAGGAAAGTAGAAACCAGTGACAGCAAAGGTAGATAAAATATTTTTTATTTTTTCTGCTTTAGGTTAAAGTACTATTGTAGCTGTGTTAATACATGTTTATAAATAGAAAATGGAAACAAGGTAATTTTTTATTGGACTAATTTTAATACATAATGACTAATGTTCAAAGACCAAAACCCCCTTCCTGAGGTCAGGACAGGATACTGTAATAGCAGTATACTGTATTGGCCTGCGGAAGGAGGTTTTGGCCTCTGAAAGCTAAATGTATTAGTCCAATAAAATGGTATTGTTTTGTTTTCCTTATTTGTTTTATTTCTATTTGTTAATTTGTAAAGTGGGGATTGGTATTTGCTAGTTTTTTTTTCAAATTTACATCTGCTATCTTTATATTTTGCATAGTACTAGGGGACATACATCACTATCGCTGTTTCTGTGGTGTTGCATTGTATACAGACTCTGGCTTCTTGGGGGCTCAGTTTAATTTTTGTCTAAATATTTCTATTGTTAGTTTATATTTTATTTAAAATTTGCTATACTGCTAATGCTCACTAGCAGGTCTCAGCATTCACAATGATTAAAACCAGTTTGTGGTGGTTACTTATTCTATAGTGGATTAGGGTGTATCTGTGTTTGTGAAAAAGACACGGAGGGGCATAATCGAACGGCGCCGGCCATCTTCAGGGGGGGCGGAACCAACCGTATTTTCAAAATACGGTTGGGGCCGGCTAAATTGATCGCCGGGTTTAGAGGAGATGGCCGGCTTCGTTTTTCAGCCATAATGGAAACCAGGCCCGGCTATCTCAAACCCGGCGAAATGCAAGGCATTTGGTCGTGGGAGGAGACAGCATTTGTAGTGCACTGGCCCCCCTCACATGCCACCACACCAACAGGGCACCCTAGGGGGCACTTCTAGAAATTAAAAAAAATAATAAAAATAGCTCCCAGGTGCTTAGCTCCCTTACCTTGGGTACTGAGCCCCCCAAATCCCCGCCAAACCACACTCCCCACAACTCTACACCATTACCATAGCCCTAAGGGGTGAAGGGGGGCACCTACATGTGGGTACAGTGGGTTTGGTTTTTTTTTGGAGGGCTCAACATCAGCCACCACAAGTGGAACAGGTAGGGGGGGTGGGCCTGGGTCCACCTGCCTGAAGTGCACTGCACCCACTAAATACTGCTCCAGGGACCTACATACTGCTGTCAGGGAGCTGGGTATGACATTTCAGACTGGCATACAGGCTGGCAAAATTTATTTTTTTTTTGGGTGGGAGGGGGTTGGTGACCACTGGGGGAGTAAGGGCATATCATCCCCGTTTCCCTCCGGTGGTCATCTGGTCAATTGGGGCACTTTTTGTGACTTGGACCTAAAAATAAATGGACCAAGTGCAGCCGGCGAAATGCTCGTCTGAGCCGGCCATCTTTTTTCCATTATGGGGTGAAGCCGGCTATCTCGTAACCACGCCCCCATCCCGCCCCCGTCCCGCCTTCTGTACCCTCCCTTGAAGGTTGGCTGGCTCCGCAATGAAAAGCAGTTGGGGCCGGCTAAAATCGGCTTTCGATTATACCGATTTGGCCAGGATCAGGAGATCGCCAGCCATCTCCCGATTTGTGTCGGAAGATGGCCGGCGATCTCTTTCGAAAATAAGCTCAATGGTTTTCTGTTGGCATTGACTATGCAGGATCGACGATCTGTACTATTCTGGCTGGTTTAGTTTTACAATAGATGTTTGATGTTCTACTGCTCACTGCAATGTTTAGGATGCTGCCTTTTCCTAAGCACACACTTATGTGACTCATAGAAGTTACTGCTTAAGATATGGTAGAATTGCTCTGTAGGGTCCTGAATAACATTTATTGTGTTTTGTATTCTCAGTATGTATAATACTGAATTTTGGAGGCGGGTGTTAAAAAATGATTGGCCCGGGTGTCAGATACCCTAGGTACGCCACTGCATGTAACTTAATTGGCTTAACAAGCCAATCAGCGCCGATAATTGCCACAACATGCAATTACTGCCACTAATTGGCTTTAATTAGAATTTACACACACAACTTTCTAAGCATATACTATAAAGTGATGCATATAAATTCTAAGACACGGATCTGAAAAGGAGTGTGGCCATGGGAGGGGGGGGCATGGGCATGTCATAAGCGTTCCGAGAATTTATACGCAGTGTTAAAGAATATGCCTGTCCTGCGCGCAACGTAGGTATTCGCATTTGCACCACGTTTAGTTGGTGTAAATGGCTGTGACTAAATACAGTCACAGGAAACGAGCGCTGGGTGTATTCTATAAACTACGCCTAAATTTAGGCTTGTTCTATAAATTGTGCCTAACTTTAGGCGTAGTTTAGAGAATACGCCTAGGTGTATTGTTTTTCAGCACCAATATTTTAGGCATAAAATATGGCAATGGCTATATTCAGAGCACTATTTGGATAACTAACCAATAACGCTGGGATAGCAAAAAGGTTGTCCTAACTTCACCTGGTTAGCTATCTGGATAGGAGTCTAAATATCACTGTTAACTAGATGGCACCACCAGTCAATGCTGATTCCCAGATATTCAAGGGCCCTTTTACTAAGCCACGTAAGCGCCTATGCACACCCAACTCACGCCAATTTTGAGTTACCGCCCAGCTACCACATGGCCCGGGCGGTAATTCCATTTTTGCCACGCGTCAGAAAATATTTTTATTTTCTGGCGCACGGGCAGTAATCAGCATTTGGATGCGCGTAGACCATTACTGCCCGGTTAACACATGAGTCTTTACTGCTAAGTCAATGGCTGGCGGTAAGGTCTCAGACCTAAAATGGACGTGCGCCAATTTTCATTTTGTCGCACATCCATTTTCTGTCCCCCCCCCCCCCCCCAAAATGCATTTTTAACAGGTGCCCTGAAAAATGATTCTGTGCGCGCCCAAAACACGCGCCTACACTACCGCATCCCATTTTTCAGTGCGCCTTTGTAAAAGGACCCCTCAGTGCCAATCAGCATCCAGATACCAGAGCTGAATATCTAGTAGATTGTACCCACAACAGGAGGGTTGTTTACTAAAACTTAGCTCGAGTTATCTGCAGCAGGGCCCATAGGAATAAAGTGGGCCGTGCTGCAGATAACTTGAGCTAAGCTTTAGTAAACAGGGGGGCTAGTGTTAAAAAAAAAAAAAACACTCACAACCGTAGATTGAATATTGGACCCAAAGCACATAAATCACATTAGCTCATGTTAATTTGCTTTAATGCGCTGTAAAACATTAAAACAATAAATGAGGCCTTTAATTAGCTGAAGTCTGTGCGTTGATTTCCTTCCCTTTCTGACTAAGGAGTTAATATTGTGGATCAAATGGAAACTGCAGAAAATGAAGCTTTTATTCCATGCACTCCTAATTGTAACCAGCAGCTCTAACTTATGTTGTCTAGCAGGCTGACTCTGTTGCAGCTGCTGCTCATGCTTTGGCTTCAATATCTGTAGCAATTATACCATGGAACAAGTCTTGTGACATGTACAGCTCGGCCTCTGTAATAGTGCGGGCTTGCCGTATTCAGTGACGTCCTGTTCCTTCCCGACATTGCTCTTTGAGTACATATTGTACAGGCAAGCACGATGCTCCAAGCATGGCCTTCTGTTTCTCAGAAAATTGGTTTTAAAAGTAAATGACCTGCTCTCTTTTCCTCTGCAGAACACCAGGTTTCTACTGACAAGGCAGAGTGAAAGAACAAGGCCTGCTGTGACAATTAGACAAACAAAGATCTGTTCCCCAGCCAAAGACTGAATGTTTTGCTGCTGTCTGTGAAATGAAAAGCGGTTACAAGGGTTTTGTGTGGTTGCAGAGGCAGATTGTGTAGACACATCCTATATCTGGGAGTGCTTGCTTGGAATGGGTGTTTTCTTTTTTGTTTTCCAAATCAATCGTGCCTCACATCAGCTGTTATCTGAAGTACATTTTTTTTTTCCTGAAGTACAGCTGCCCCTGCGTAGATTCAGTGGGGATGGGTATTTATTTGAAGCAATATTTCCCAAGTTGCTTCATAATCATTTTCTAAATGAAACGATAGAAAAACCCCCCAAAATTTCAGGTTTCTTCCCATATCATCAACATTGTGCACTTTCACTCAATAGCATGCACTATCGTTCAGTAGGCACACTATCAAAGAATAGGGCATATTATTGTGTGACAAAGCATACTATTTATCACCCCCCCCCCCCCAAAAAAAAAGGGAAGTTAAAAAAACCCAAACAGTAATAAACAAAATATCCTGCAAATAGCACTGGACACTAAACAAAACAAAAATGTTTGGCCTCCACACCTTTAATATTTAGTGGTAGCATATCAATGCCATAACGCTGGCTGCATCATTTGTGGTAGGCCCACTTCTTTACAGAAGATAAACTATGGCTGCTCATATGCGACAGATTGTCTCCCATATAGTGAGCCCCAGCATGAAGCAAGCATCAGGACCCTTTTATTAAGCTGTGTTAGATGCTAACGTGTGCCTCACACAGCTTAAATGACATACTGCGGGACGCGCTCAGGCATTCTGTGGTAACTGCCAAATCTGCATGCGCTAACTGCACGCTAAAAATATATATATTTTTTGAGGGGGCATGTTTGGAGGTGGAGGTGGGTGTTCCTGTGCTAAAGTTAATTTAGCTACATTAGCCCCTCCACCTTGGGCTCTGACCCCCCTCCCGTCAACGTCTGGCTATGCCCCGGTCTAGTGACCTCTTTGAGGCAGGAAAGAGTCCCTTCTTTCTTACCTGGCGCTTCTGCAGACACTTTCTCCTGGTGCTGATTCAAAATGGCTGTCGAGAGTTCAAGCAGCAGCCTCTTGAGACTTCTGTAGAAGCCTTGCAAGGTCATTGCTTGAACTCTCTGCAGCCGTTTCGAATTGGTACCAGGAGAAAGACAGTCTGCAGACGAACCGGGCAGGAAAGAGGGCGCTCTTTCTTGCCCCAAAGAGGTCACTAGAAAACCATGGCATCACACTAAGGTAAAGGAGGGGAAGAGAGGGGTATTGAATGGAGTCATGTGGATGGAGGGAGGCTGGAAAATTGGGGAGGGGATCTACATGGGGAGGAGAGAGGGAATCGGGCTTTCTTTGGGGGGGTTAAAGTGACAGGGGGTGGTGCGGGGTGTGACAGGATTCAGGCAGGGTGCAACAGGGGCAGGGTGGAGTGCAACAGGGGGCGGGGCATGTGTGTTCTTTTTTCTTAGGGCAAATTTGGTAACCCTATCCATTGGCAGCAGGAGATGTTTTAATAAGATGTCATATTCTGCTTCTGCAGGACCAGTCTTGCGATAAAAGCTGCAAACTCTCACAGCTCTTATAGCGAGACTAGTCCTGTGGCAGTAGATAACATTTTATTAAGGCATCTCCTGCTGCCAGAGGGGGAGGTGGTTTGTTCCTGCTGTGGCCTGCAGATATTTCAGGAGCCAGGGTGGAGCTAGGAGGCAGAGTGTGTGGGACTGGGGCAGGGTTTAGGCGGGGTTGGACATAATGGGGCAGGGTTATGGGTGTGTCTTGAAATCTCCCTCTCAAGTATCAGGCACCCTTGGCAGCTCTACAAGTTTGTCCTACAGCTTCTATCAACTGGTCTGTAATTGCTTGAGCTAGTGACAGCGACACCAGAATACTTGTCTCACAATAACATCTCTCATGTTCAGTGCACAGGATAGCACCCTCAGGAAAGGCATTCTGTATCTAAGTGTGCCGGACATAAATCCTCCCTGCTCATTTGGGATTGGTGCTCCTTCGCCATTCCTCTATATTAGAAAGTGCAAAAAGTGATTTTTTTTTTTAATGCGAGACACTTATTATTATGTCCACATCTACTATTTTAAAAAAATCTCCTTCCGTGCATTCTCTCTTCCGCTGTTCAGGCTTTACTTGATGTGATGTGTGACAGTTTTATTTCGATAGAGCTCTTACCTGCTCTGTTCCATTTGGTGTTGCACACTTTCCCTCAAATTCTATAAATGGTGCCTAAAGTTAGATGTGCAATTATAGAATAGAGTCAATTATGCGCCTAACTTAATAAGCTAATTGGTGCTTAATAGACACTTAATTGATGATAACTACCAATAATTGTCCTTGATATGCACTTATTGGTACTAACTTGTAGTTATATGTGTAATTGACTTACACCTCTATTCTATAAACTCAACGCCTAATTTCTATGATGCACCACTCCAAGGGGGTGGACCTGGGAGGGTTGAGGGTGGCATGATGTCTTTGAGTGGACATAAGTGCTCACACCTAAAGGCCCCGATGCTCAAAGCTTACTGTGCTTGCAAAGATTGATTTAGACTGGTTGTAGCCAGTCTAGCACACACATTATTCAGCATCTAATGCAATGCAGAAAGGGGTTCACATCTCTTTTACCGTTCGTGTTGGCAGCTACCAATAATCCTATGGAAATGTATTTTACAAAAAGCTCATTAGTATTAAAATGAGCATTCTGTGCAATGCATAGAAAGGAGTGCCTAACTTTAACGTTCAAAATGTTCCGACAGGTCTGGAGCTGTCGTTGCATGAAGGTGACTTCTCGGTGGAGCAGTCTGCTTGCATTTTTTAATAGTATCTACACGTGTGTTTGAAATATGTCACGTGCGCGTATTATATGTGTGTGTCCCACACGTAACAGTAGTGTTAAAAAGTTGTTGTGGAAAAAAAGGAAACTCCATGTGACATCACTGGACACACGCCTAAGATGTGGTTGTCAACTTTTAAATCCTGGGCATGAGTAGACATTAATGTTTTCTGTGAAACCGTTCCGCGCATGTTCTAGGCATGTGCTAGGCACTTTCCCTACCGAGAAGCTTGCAGAATTTCCATGCATCTCATTTGCATGCAATTTCCTTTGAGCATCGATCACTGTTTCAAAATCGGTAATTTCAACCGTGGATATAGACATACTCGGTATTTAATGGTAACTTTTGAGCATCAGTGCCAAGCTAGGTGCAAAATGTGGACTGAAGCTGGTATTCTATAAAGGCAGTTCCTGTTGTAAAATTGCCACTTAGCACTCACATTTTTGGTGCCTAATGTTTGCCGACCTTTCTTGAATTTACTCCTTTGTTTTTTGCAGGGGATCCTGGGGGCCTCTGGGAGCCTCTATCAACCCAGGAATGTCTGCCTGTATCAGTATGATGCCTGATTAACCCAACTGTACCTCTGTATACCTTCATTAGGGATAAAGTGGCTTCCAAAATCCATACTGCCTCAGGACCAGAGGCAGACTGACCATTTGGGCAACTGAGCAATGTCCGAGGGCCCAAAGGCTCTGCCTGGATGCCCAGTGCGCCGCTTGTGATCTAGTGGCCTCAGCGGGGAGGGGGAACATGTTCTTTCCTGCCCAGCCCGCTGGGCTGCTGCTATTCCCCCTGCCCAGCACCACCGTATTTTAAAAATGGCGGCCAAGATTCCCTGCGGAAGTCTAGTGAAACTGTCGAGACTCATGAGACTACCGTGGGAAGTCTTGGTCACCATTTTGAAAACACGGCAGCGCCAGCAGGCAGGGGAATAGCGGCAGCAGGCAGGAAAGAACATGCCCCCTCGCAGAGGCCACCAGACTACTAGGACCCCTCAGGTAGGACTGAAGCAGCGAGGGCGTTGGCTGCGGTGGCAGAGGTGTCAGGCAGTGGCCAGGCAGGGGGCCCAGACCACCCTCAGTCCGCCCCTGCTCAGGACTGAAATAAAATAATGAAAGGAAAAAGAGGATTTTGTTTAGTTTAATAACAAATCATTTAAAAACATGCTTGCCAAGTACTGCAGTGGCTAGCCATGTTTGACGGCTATTTTGTCCCTAGTCCTTGAGGAAGTCAGTATCTGCTGTTTTTGTTTTTCATGCCTTAGTCATGTTTTCAAAACACCTAAAGTGCTTGTACTGAACTGCAGCTTTTTCATGGCCACAGAAGTAACCAGCTGTACAGATCTGCTGTTTGTGGTCTCACACTGCTGATTCTCAACAAGAAAACAAACCAGATTAACAGTTTTGAAACTGCCATCTCTTTGGACTTTAGCCTGTGCTTGCTCTGGGCTGTAGGGTGAATCAGAGGGGTACTGGATCAACACACTGCCCTGTCTGCTTTGCTAATTAAACTGACTCCTATCAGCCAGATGCAATTCCTCTGTTAGTTCAGAGAGTTAAAAAAAATAAAAAAAAGTGCAATTAAATAATAGTGCAATTCACTAGTTCTATAGCTTTCTGTATTAATGAACAGAGAAAAAGTTCTGATTCTACCTCTCAGGAACGGGAGAGGCCTTCCTGAGGACCTGCACAGCAGCAGGGAGAAGCAGCCTGCCACCACTGAAGGAAGGGAATGCCGAAGCAAAAGAGCCCCTTCTCCCCCCCTCTTCCAATAGCATCAGTGGGTGCCAAGAAGGAGACAGTCAGGGACCAGGGCTGCTTCAGAGACAGGCCACCAGGGTAAAGCAAGAGATACAGCCGCAGTACTGGCAAAAGGCAGCAACACTGTCCCCAGCACACCCTGAGCACAGGAACCAGGAAGTAGGAAGAGGGGAGGTTTCCACCTGCCCACGTTCAGTTGACACCAGAGAAAGTGGAGAGGAGCAAGGAGTGGCGTAGCCACAGGTGGGCCTGGGTGGGCCGGGGCCCATCCACTTAGGGCTCAGGCCCACCCAACAGCAGCACATATTTAGTGCTAGCTAGTGGGGATCCTAAGCTCTGCCAGCTGAAGACCTCCCCCTGATGGTGCTGAAAACATTGATCTCCACTTCAGCAGTCTAAGATTTCTAAGCTGCTGATACTGGTCTCATCGCATTGGGGGGGGGAGGGGGAGGAGAACACTTGGTGCCCACCCACTTCTTGACTAGGCCCACCTAAAATCTGCTGTCTGGCTACGCCCCTGGCAAGGAAACTGACAACCCCACCCCCCCCCCCCCCCAGGAATTACAGAATTCCTATAATTATCCATAATTCCTCATCCATATTATTGACTATTAAAGGAATTACATATGAGATCAGCCAACCAGTGGAACCCATGTTTGAAAGCATGTGAAGGCACATGCTGGGAGAGGAACAGGCAACCACAGATCAAAGGGTTCCATGTGAAAAGGGCTGAAAGCACAGGCAGAAAAAGCACAGGCAAAGGGGAAGATCAAGGCAGCCCCTCATCCCTTTTCTCCAGAAGCAAAAGAGAGACAGACAGAGAAAACAAGAGTAGGAGGAACAAAGAAGAAGTCAATGAGCAAGAGTGAAAGAATCTGAGAGCCAAGCCTAGAAGAGGTGTAGCCTGAGTTGAAGAGGAGCCACAAGATAGGCTGTGATCTGTAGAATGTCCCTGGAGTCCAAAGGAGTGATAATTACATAGCAACTACCTGGAATTCAGAGCAGTTTATTATGCTTTCCAAGTCTTCCACTACTGTCTCTCTGCCATCCTCATTCAGGTGGAAAACCAGGTAGTTCTACATCAACAAGGTAGGAGAGATGAGCTCTTTTCAACTTCGAAGGGACTGTGTATGTCTCAAAAGATTTCACTTATGGCCACTTATTTTTCAGGAGCTCTGAACACCCTGGCAGATGAAACGAGCAGGTGTCATGGCCCTCACAAATGGGTTTTCAATACCATAGTAGCCAAAGACCTTTTTCATCCCTGTGGAACACCACTGATCAACTTTTTTTGCAACCCAATTCAAAGTGTCCCCAGTTCTCTTCTGAGAGGTCCCTGAAACACAGTGTCATGTAGGACACTGTCACCATTCACTGGAGGAGAGGACTATGCTGTGCCTTTCTCCCATCTCTGACTTTCAGGACCATTCAGAAACTGTGACAGGACAAGACATGCATGATCCTGATAGGCCATCAATGGCCTTGTTAGAGCCTGGCTCTGAGTCATCCCATTTGCTTGCCTCTTCACCCAGACCTCATCACCTAATGAGAGGGAATTCTTCTTAGTTCCAACCTCTACCATCTTGCTCTCTCTGCTTGAATGCTGAAAAGGCAATAGTTTAAAGTCTTACCCTCGGGATAGAGGATAAAGCATGCGTGGGACAGGCATAAAGGAATCCTGTGCAGAAGGAATGGATCCACAGAAGCTTAGCTGAAATTGGGTGGCGGGGGGAAGAGGGGTTGGTGGTTGAGAGGCTAGGATGGGGGAGGGCAGACTTATACGGGTCTGTGCCGGAGCCGGTGATGGGAGGCGGGACTGGTGGTTGGGAGGCGGGAAATACTGCTGCACAGACTTATATGGTCTGTGCCCTGAAAAAGACAGGTACATATCAAGGTAAGGTATACACATGAGTTTATCGTGGGCAGACTAGATGGACCGTGCAGGTCTTTTTCTGCCGTCATCTACTATGTTACTATGTTACTATGTTACTATGTCCTATTAGTATTCAGGAGACTGCACTCCAGAAAATCTTACATATTCAAATGGAAAAGTTTCCAATTTTGGATCATTGATGAGCAACTCGACCTTTTCACATGTCCCATTCCAAATATGCTCTATTACTTATTCCATCTTTCCAATTCTGGGGTATATCTTAATACTATTGCAGTTTACCACCTATTGATAGAAAGCATATTAATCTCCACACAGCCACTAGTCTCCAGATTCCTGAGAGGCCTCAACAACTTAAAACTCTAGCTCAAAAAGCCAGTCACCGCTTGGGTTCTCAAAATTGTCCTTGCACAACTCACACATGGCCTCATCATGCCCTCTACGATGTAACTCTTGGAAGACCCTCTTTCTTGTTGCTATCACCGCTGCTTGTCACATTAGTAAGATACAGGCCCCAGTGCATTATTCACTGTACCCCCCCCCCCCAGTTCTACCCCTACAAAGTCATTTTGAGAACTCATTCATAATTCTTGTGAAAAAATATTTTTCTGACTTCCACTACAACCATTCTGACTTTGTTATCAACCAGACCATTGTTCTTCCAACTTTCTTCCTGAACCCCTCCCCCCCTCCTTCCGGTTCTTCCCAGCATGAAGCATTGCTACACACCCTGGACTGCAGGAGAGCCCTCCACCAACACTTCAAGGTAACTAACCCTCATCATCAGTCTTCCCAACATTTTCTCTCATATGATTACAACTGCCCTGGCCAACCATAACAAAGAAAACTCTCTCCTCCTGGATGTGTCACTTTATGTTATCAGTAGGCACAGATCCAGTGACTTTGGTCATACTGTCGAACATGCTTCACTAATCATTTTCTGCCTCCCACAGTGAGGACTCATGAGTTGCAAGGGTTTCTTCAAGAAATATACTGGCCTTTGCATCCTGATCTTGGGAGTCACCTATGGAGAAATTGAGATTACTTACTTGTAACAGATATTTTCTTTGGACAGCAGGATAATCCAGCCATATAACTACTTCTTTCACCTCTTCGGTTGAATCCACTTTCAGGCCTGTATTCAGACCATGGGAGGTAGCCAGGCTACCTACTGCCATCAGGGCTGAGCCTATATATTCAATGCCAGGCCATATCCGGTGACCGGCATTGAATATCTGGGTGTTTTTTGACTGATTTAAATTTAATGGGCCAAGTCGATATTCAGCGCTGGCTGGTTAAGTTTATGTTTAAATCTGTTTTATTAGTTGGAGTCACAGAGTCCATGTAATATACACATATCAAATTCAAACTGTATAACAAAGCATCTACATTACCATATACTTCTACAAGATATTTCTTTTGCTTTCCCCCTCTTGATCCCCAACTTCTTTTTATTTTATCTAACATTCACCGTCTACGGCATCAGTCCTCATACCGTAGACGGTGAATGTTAGATTTGTTTGCCCTTGAAGAAGCAGTAGACCGCGAAACAGGGTCCTGTCGGGCTAATAACGTTACCGGAGGTCTCAGTTTGATGATACAATTGGATGAGTTCAGGCCCTGTTTGATGGCCTTCATTGTTTAGAACCATCAAAGATAAGTTAACATAGTGCATTATACGTCAATTTCACGATAATGTTTATTTTGTAACCAACAGTGCCTTTATACATTTATATATAACTTGAGTATCGATGCTATAAGGATTAAATAAATCGGTTAAAAGTTTTTCCGATACTCAGATTGCTAAAGACTAGTAATGTTTGGCACTGATTGGTTGGCTGGAGGTGATCGATGATTATAATCTTTCATTGGCTTGTTAGCCTTTCAGGAAGCAGATATTTACAAGCTTTCACCTACATATGAGACGACTCTATCAGCCCATTAATTTTATATCATAATAAACATATGTGGTCTGATTGAAATTGTGTATTTTTACAACTTATATTTTCAGACACGTTTAAGCCTTTTTTTGTCCTTTTGAGACTCTATATAAGTCAGGCATTTGATTCTACAAGTGCCCAGTCCCAGCAAGACCCTCACCTTCCACAGACTTGTATGTTCCACCTGCAGAAACACCCACGTATTCCCAATGCTGAGAGTTAGGAAAGAGTCTCCCCTCCCTCCCCCCCGCCCCCCTCCTGTTCCTTGACCCCCCTACCATACAGGTACCCTGCTTCATTCACCTGAGCTAGTCAGACGTTGAAGCTAAGACCCCAGTGCACACTATAGACCCCAAACTCCATATTACAATGAAACATTATATATCATACATACATTTTACTCATATAATTTTGAAGGGGATGTGGTCCCCACCGATCGCTCCTCCACTTTATCATTAAGTTCAATGTCAGGCATCATCAAGGATTTTACTTTCTACTAGGCCTTGCTTTGCGGACTCCGGCGTGGTAAAGGTCTGCCATGTATTATGTACATGAACTCTCAACTGAGCAGGGTATTGGAGCGCGAAACGAACGTTCTTTTGTACCAGCTTTGAACACAGTGCATGATATTGCTTTCTCTTTTCCTGTACCAGTGTGGAAAAGTCTTGAAAAATCAAGATGTTCCTGTTATTGTATTTCAGTGAGTCGCGTTTAAGTTTGAATCCTTGGAGAATTTCAACCTTATGGCGATAATTTAAGATTTTTGCGATGACCACACGTGGGCGGGTATGATCTGTTCGGCGGCCCACACGGTGCGCCCGTTCAATCACTATGGGCCCCATCGTGTCTGTAAGTGCCAATTCTTTAGACAACCAATTTTCTAGCCAGGTTTCTAGATTTCTCTCAGGCAGCGCTTCGTCCAGTCCCACAATCCGTATATTATTCCTGCGCGCTCTGTTTTCATAATCATCAAGTAGACTCCTCTGTTCTTTTAATTGGCGGCGCATGGTAACAATATCCGGTCCATATCCGCGCGAGTCATCCTCCACCACCGAAACTCGCGTCTCCAAGTCTCCTACGCGGATTCCCATTCTATCCAACGCTGTCTGGTAGGACTCCAATTTGTTGGTGAGCGCTACCCACCTGGGTTCCCATGCTTTCTCAACCGCCACCGTCAGTTGTGCTAGCTGGGTGTCTGTGAATGCGAGTCTGGTGGCCCCGGCCTCTTCCGCCATTTTACCTTCTCCGCTACTTGCTTTACTCCTGTCTTTCTTCACCGACTTTTGAGCCATATCTGCCGGTAATGTTGTTAAGTATTTTTCCATATAATGGAGCGATTCGGTCAGTTCCACCACAGTATTTTCACTTTATTGGAGATCGGGGTCTCGGAGCTTCGGTAGCACGCTGCTCCCTAGCTCATGACGTCACCGGAAGTCCGGCTGGTTAAGTTTAAAATGGCCAAAGATATTCCAGCTGTTTTGGCAGCCTAATTTCTCCACCAAACTTACCCCCCTCCCTGTTTAGTAAGCCGTGTTAGTTGCTGGCAGTGTGCTAATACCGACAAGCCCATTCACTCTGAATGGGCTGTGTCGACATTGCTGTGCAGCTTAATAAACAGGGGGATTAGTCGGTCATGCACTGAATATCAGCAGATAGCCAGTTATCTTGCGTGATATAACCAGCTGTCCGCTAAGCGCTAACCAGCAATAATTCAGCAGGAGATAGCCAGCTATTTCCAGCTGAATATTGTTGGATAGCTGGTTAAGTGTCATTTAACCAACCAGGAGCCACTCCTGGCCTGTTAAATGGTTTAGAAATTGGCCATTTTGTACCTTCAATACTTCAGCTATGCAGCTGAAGTAGCAAAGAGGCTGGCAAGGATGGCAATTGCCACTAGGAAGAGGCCTTTGCACTTGCCCAGAAAGTCTTCTACACATTTCTGGGTTCTGGTAGAGCAGATCTGAATGGGCTCCATCAGGTGATGACATCAGCTATGTATGGCTGGCTTATCTTGCTGTCCATAGAGAACCTCTATTACAGACAAGCAACCTCACTTCCTGTTTCTTTTGATCTGTTGACTTTTGCTTTCTATATTTCCCATTCATTCTGAATGAATACAGTGCTGATAATCACTAAGGTAAAACACCAATACCTTGTCACTTTCTTGGCATGCAAGCTGAAAGCAAGCTGCCAACAGAAGGAGTGACCAGTTGCCAAGTGCCCATGCACCAAATGAATGCCCTGCCAGTCATAATTACAGTTATATAATGAGTATAATACTGTGAAAGTCTACCTTTCTGCTGGAAAAATTACAACTATCATAATAAGTTCAACCCATGATAAAAGGAAAATGCAATACTTTCACTCTATGACAGGTCCCTGCTGTCTCTGCAGACCAGTAAACTGAAGTACTCAGGTCATTTCTTGATCTCTTCCTTGGCTAATAAATACCAAATTTAAGGCCAGGAATGACTGTGGTCCAACCTTGGACTTCTGACTGAGGTGATGAATTTGTACAAACTGGATTTGTTTAAACATTTAAGACCCACTTTGGAGACATTCAAGCTGAGGTATAACCAAGTAGGGTAAATATAATAAACTTACCTTTAACAAATCATAAATTTAATAAACATATAGATGAAAGTAATTTTTACATAAAACTACACTTACTCTTTAGTCTGGTACTTTTTTCCAGGTATACCTTACATTGCATCTGATTAACCTCTGCTTGTTGCTCCTGTCTCCACTCAGCATATTGAGAGTGCACAGTTTCCTGAGTAAGCTCAGTGAAGTGCTACGTGTCTTGAACTATCAGCAAACAGGTGTGAGCTAAATAAAATGGTGTTAGAGAAGGCAGAGAAATGCAACAACAGGAAGTTTGGGGCATCGTATTTATAAATAATATACTGAGAAACTTGCAGAGATGCAAAAGATTACTCATAATGATACAGTGCCGTGGAACTGAACTAACTATCCCATGAGGAAGCCTGAACAACTACAGCAATTGATCTGAAACCCAGTCAATCATCAAATCAAACATGGCTGACATCTAGTATAGCAAGAAAGGCTTGTCCTCTCTTATCCCTGTATCCATCACTTGCACAGTTTCTTCCTGCACAGCAATAAACACTGTTTGTACTATGTCCAGGTCAAAAACTAGCCTACACACAGTCCAAGGCTCGTTTTCTTTATACAATCATGAATTTTGCAA
This sequence comes from Microcaecilia unicolor, assembly GCF_901765095.1. NCBI lineage: Eukaryota > Metazoa > Chordata > Amphibia > Gymnophiona > Siphonopidae > Microcaecilia > Microcaecilia unicolor. The sequence goes on from NC_044034.1 coordinate 75,794,865, forward strand.
AAGGCTGTACTTTCTACAACCTTAACCAAAAACTGTACACCGGATTGTAGCTACTATTACTACCACTACTTATAATTTCTATAATGCTACCGGACATATGCAGCACTGTACACAACAAGTAAGAGACGGTTCCTGCTTGACAGAGTTTACAATCTATTCAAGACAGATGAATGGGACAAATAAGGGACTGAGAGTTACATTCATTATAGGAATGATTAAAACAACATGAATACTGAACAGATGAATAAGGGATAAAGGGGCCCCTTTTCTAAAGGGTTGACACGTGGCAAAGGGCTTGCCGCACAGCAACCCAGAACTACCGCCGACCCAATAAGGCATCCAGGGGTAGTTCACCTCGAGCGCATGCCATTTTCAGCGCAATGAATAACATTTTTGGAATTTTTACCACAACGCTAACCCGGTGGTAGTTGCTGCCCAGTTATCACCAGGTTACTGCAGAAGCCCTTATCGCCAACTCAATGGGTGGTGGTAAGTGCTCCCCACTGCATGGCCACACGGTAAGAGTAATCTTACTGCATGGTCATTTTTTTTAGTGGCTTTATACCCGCTGTGGGAAAAAGTGCCTTGATGCGCAGGGCCCTTTTTACCGCAGCTTGGTAAAGGACCCCTTAGAGTTAAAAGCAGCCTCAAAAAGGTGGCCTTTTAGCCTGGATTATAATAGCACTAGAGATGTAACATGATGTACTGATTCAGGGAGTCTATTCCAGGCGGACGGTGCAAGAAGATGGAAGGAACACAGGTCTGGAGTTGGCAAAGGAGGAGAAGAGTACAGATAAATTTACCTGATGAAGTGACCTACTGAATCTAATTGGTTTCTTTAATAAAGGTGTATTAATGGATTTCCATAGCCTACTCAGAAAAATTCTCTCACTCAGTGATGACGACACTGTCTTCCATGTAGGCTCTAAAGCAAGGAAGGGCAACCTTTACACACAGAGGGCCACATGAATGTCAGTACTATCCCTAGCGGGCTGCAACATTACATAATATTGAAACTGAAAATGCAGAGCTCCATAGACTTTCTGTGATATATATATATATATATATATATATCAAATGTAAATACAAATATGGAAAGAAACTGCTTGAGTGGCTAATCTGAAAATATTTGTGAAATACAGTATTTAAGATCACCAAAATCCTGGTTAATGACATTTTCTGTGTATACTTTCCATGGTCTCAAAGCCACATAAAATTGAATGGCAGGTTGCATTTGGACAGCGGGCCATAGATTGCCCATCCCTGCTCTAAAACGTTCTCAAATGGATCCTTCCAAAAGTGACAGGGATCTAATAAACAAAATATAACATTCATACTTTTTCACAATTCCTTCAAACTCTGCTATGGTTTGGGAAATCAAATAACACGTTTACTTTTTCATCATCTCTGTCTACTACAGCTTCCACAAACTTTATTATTATTACATTACATTATTCGGTTCCCTCTTAAAGTTCTTAACCTTCTCCTCACCTCCTCCTAAAAAAATAAAGCTAATTTAAAACAATCTAGTTCTTCAGGTGTCTGTCTTTTCTTTCTTCCATTCCAAACATCTCCTATGCTTTACTAACAGCAACTGCAGTAACAGCTGTGAAGAACTCTTGCTTGGCTTTCATTGTCATATTATTATTGTAATTTGCCAGGGCAAACCATTTCCTGGGCATCTCACTTGTATTTTTGTGGAGCATTTGAATCCAATACTGTCTTAGGCTTGGCATACTACTGGTCAACTAATTCCTCCAAAGGACAAGCTGTGCTAAAAGGTGGCCTTAGCACCGCCTTATGCGGGTTTTCCCCACATACTAAGGCCATTTTTACCACTCCTGGAAAATGGCCGCTTTTTCATTTTTTAAAAATTAATAGCCATGTGCTAATATTACCATTAACGTGTGGCCATTAACAACAATTAGTGTGTGAGCCTTTTCCACCACCACCCATTTTGTAAGGGGTAAGGGTTCACATGCTAAACTGATTTGTGCTGTCATGTCCATTCTCTGCCCCCAGATACCCTCCCCCCTCTGAGAAAAATTCTGAAAAATTATTTAGTGCGTGGTTTGCTCACACACATTCAGAATTTTTTTGGAACGAGTAAACAAGCGATTCATGTCTACCCATTCCATTCCACTCATTATTTTATAGACCTCTATCATATCTCCCCTCAGCCATTTTTTCTCCAAGCTGAAGAGCCCTAGCTGCTTCAGCTTTTCCTCATATGGAAATCATCCCATACCCTTTATCATTTTTGCTGCCCTTCTCTGTACTGGCATATACACATGAAAGACAGTTATAAAGTTACACCCATAGTAACTTATATGGGCAAAAAGGGGAAATTCTAACCGCGTGGTTAGCATGAGACTATAAATTACGCCTAAAGTTAGGCGTAGTTTATAGAATATGCTCACGTACTGTTTTTGTGCCTAAAATTTAGGTGCACCCATTTAGGCAACCTAAAACCAGGCCTAAATACCTGTGCCTAAGTTAGGCGCAGATCAGGTGTATTCTATAATAGTGTGCATAGTTTTTTGAAATGCCCGCAACCCGCCCACTCCATGCCCATGGTCATGCCCGCTTTTTGACATTATGTGCACTGCATTATAGAATACGCCTAGAAAGTTGTGCATGTAAATTCTAATTAAAGCCAATTAGTGCTGCTAATTGGTTAAGTATCAATTATTGGCACTGATTGGCTTGTTAATCAATTAAGTTGTGTGCGCAATTTGGCAGTGCAGCTAAATTATTGGACACAAAGGCACCATATATAGAATCTGGGGGGGAAATGTATACATTTTACGGATCCTGAAATTAACACAAACATCTTATGCAGTTCAACCCTTCTTGTCTACATAATAAGATTGTATGTACAAAACCGTAACTTATAACTGATCCTATATAATAATTTGCACCTCCAACGTTCCATGTCTGGCTGCCTGGGTTCATAACATCTCCTGATGTCAACCAGCCTCCAGCGTTCCATTCCCTCTCACTGTCCCGCCCTCGCGTCAAGATGTAATGATGTCAGAGGGCGGAACAGTGAGAGGGAAGGGAACACTGGAGGCGAGCTGACGTCAGGAGGGATGTTAAGAACGGAACAGAAGCCAGCGCCAGCCAGCCAGAGAACGTTCAAGTACAAAACAAATCGAGGGGAGGAGAGAATTGAGAGGAGGGAGGGAGGAAGGGGAGGGCAGGGCAGAGGAGAATTGATGGACATGGATTGGATGGGAGGACAGTAGAGGAGAGAATTGTGGGACACGGAGGGGAGGGGAGGGGAGGGGAGGGAAGAATCGCTGGACATGGAGAGGAGGGCAAGGGAGAGAGAAAAAAAAAGCTTACATGACAGCCTTCCTAGGGCCCATTTCATTGTTGAAGAAACGGGCATGGTTCCACTAGTATTTGAATAAATTGTATTAAAAAACTGATTTGACCATTTTATCATCCAGTTACACAAACCACCTGCTAGCAGTAAGCAAACTGATACAGCATTCTGGGAAAAGTACTGTACTTTTCTTATAGCACCTAAGAGAATTTGGCACTGAGATGCTATAATAACCTTCTATGATTTCAACATTTGTGACATTTGAAGAACATTATTGCCGTTTGCACTGACATTGCTTCTATTTTAAATAAAGTGTACGGCTATCTCAAGAGAATACAGGGAAAATATTTTGTTTTAGCAACAAGAGGCAAACATGAATCTTTATTGTTCTCTGTGGATTTATTAATAAGCTGTGAAATGCCTGCAGCTGTAATCTGAAATGCAAGACCATGTTTCCAGAAGGCCTCTTTTCCAGCAAGTACCCTTACTTGGTATTTGAAGCGACATGTAGACAAAGAACAAAAAGTGCAAAGAGATCACATGATGTTTTCTGGGACATGACCTACAACAGCGAAGGCCTAGGTTGGTCCTTTTGAAGACCATACACAGATGTGGTTTTCAAGGTGGTCAAAATATTCAAATTACATTTACAAACAAGAAATGTTCAATTCAATTCAATTTTTGTATACCGCTAATATCCCCTTTCCAGGGTTCAGTGCGGTTTACATTCTAGGTGCGACAAAAGCAGATTGTGTTAGTGTGAGGTATGAGAAATATTAGAGACCACTGGTGTAATGTATGAGACTAAAAACATGAAAGGAAAGGATAATGGATGATATTAGGAAGGAGAAGTCATGATGGATTATTATGAAGCAGTCTTTGGGAAGAGAAAGGCGAATGCTACATACCTGTAGAAGGTATCTCCGAGGACAGCAGGCTGATTGTTCTCACTGATGGGTGACGTCCCACGGCAGCCCCTCCAATCGGAATCTTCACTAGCAAAGTCCTTTGCTAGCCCTCGCGCGCCCGCGCGCACCGCGCATGCGCGGCCGTCTTCCCGGCCCGAACCGGCTCGAGCCGGCCAGTCCAGTATGTAGCAAGACAAACTCTTAAGGGAAGACACAACTCCAAAGGGGAGGCGGGCGGGTTTGTGAGAACAATCAGCCTGCTGTCCTCGGAGAATACCTTCTACAGGTATGTAGCATTCGCTTTCTCCGAGGACAAGCAGGCTGCTTGTTCTCACTGATGGGGTATCCCTAGCCCCCAGGCTCACTCAAAACAACAACCATGGTCAATTGGGCCTCGCAAACGGCGAGGACATAACAGAAATTGACCTAAAAAAAAAATTTACCAACTAACTGAGAGTGTAGCCTGGAACAGAACAAACAGGGCCCTCGGGGGTGGAGTTGGATCCTAAAGCCAAACCGGTTCTGAAGAACTGACTGCCCGAACCGCCTGTCGCTCGGGTATCCTGCTGCAGGCGTAATGGGATGTGAATGTGTGGACAGAAGCCCACGTCGCAGCTTTGCAAATTTCTTCAATGGAGGCTGACTTCAAGTGGGCTACCGACGCAGCCATGGCTCGAACATTATGAGCCGTGACAGGACCCTCAAGAGCCAGCCCCGCCTGGGCGTAAGTGAAGGAAATGCAATCTGCTAGCCAATTGGATATGGTGCGTTTCCCTACAGCCACTCCCCTCCTATTGGGATCAAAAGAAACAAACAATTGGGTCGGACTGTCTGTGGGCTGTGTCCGCTCCAGGTAGAAGGCCAATGCTCTCTCTTGCAGTCCAATGTGTGCAGCTGACGTTCAGCAGGGCAGGAATGAGGACGGGAAAGAATGTTGGCAAGACAATTGACTGGTTCAGATGGAACTCCGACACGACCTTGGCAGGAACTTAGGGTGAGTGCGGAGGACTACTCTGTTATGATGAAATTTGTGTAAGGGGCCTGGGCTACCAGGGCCTGAAGCTCACTGACCTCTACGAGCTGAAGTAACTGCCACCAAGAAATGACCTTCCAGGTCAAGTACTTCAGATGGCAGGAATTCAGTGGCTCAAAAGGAGGTTTCATCAGCTGGGTGAGACGACATTGAGATCCCATGACACTGTAGGAGGCTGACAGGGGGCTTTGACAAAAGCAAACCTCTCATGAAGCGAACAACTACAGGCTGTCCTGAGATCGGCTTACCTTCCACTTGGTAATGGTAGGCACTGATTGCACTAAGATGAACCCTTACGGAGTTGGTCTATAGACCAGACTCAGACAAGTGCAGAAGGTAATTCAAGCAGGGTCTGTCGTAGGACAAGAGCGAGGATCTAGGGCCTTGCTGTCACACCAGACGGCAACCTCCTCCAATGAAAGAAGTAACTTCTCTTAGTGGAGTCTTTCCGGGAAGCAAGCAAGATACGGGAGACCACCCCTCTGGCAGACCCAAAGCGGCAAAATCTAGCCCTCAACATCCAGGCCGTGAGAGCCAGGGACCGGAGGTTGGGAATGCAGAAGAGCCCTCGCCTGCGTGATTGAGGGTCGGAAAACACTCCAAATCTCCACGGTTCTTCGGAGGATAACTCCAGAGAAGAGGGAACCAGATCTGACGCGGCCAAAAAGGAGCAATCAGGATCATGGTGCCTCGGTCTTGCTTAGTTTCAACAAAGTCTTCCCCACCAGAGGAATGGGAGGATAAGCTACCGCAGTCCCTCCCCCCAATCGAGGAGGAAGGCATCCGACGCCAGTCTGCCGGTGGCCTGAAGCCTGGAACAGAACTGAGGACTTGTGGTTTGCTCGAGATGCGAAGAGATCCACCAAGGGGGTGCCCACGCTTGGAAGATCTGGCGCACCACTCGGGAGCTGAGCGACCACTCGTGAGGTTGCATAATCCTGCTCAACCTGTCGGCCAGACTGTTGTTTACGCCTGCCAGATATGTGGCTTGGAGCACCATGCCGTACCGGCGAGCCCAGGTCCACATGCTGACGGCTTCCTGACACAGGGGGGCGAGATCCGGTGCCCCCCTGCTTGTTTACATAGTACATGGCAACCTGGTTGTCTGTCTGAATTTGAATAATTTGGTGGGACAGCCGATCTCTGAAAGCCTTCAGAGCGTTCCAGATCGCTCGTAACTCCAGAAGATTGATCTGTAGATCGCGTTCTTGGAGGGACCAGCTTCCTTGGGTGTGAAGCCCATCGACATGAGCTCCCCATCCCAGGAGAGACGCATCCGTGGTCAGCACTTTTTGTGGCTGAGGAATTTGGAAGGGATGTCCCAGAGTCAAATTGGTCCAAATCGTCCACCAATACAGGGATTCGAGAAAACTCGTGGACAGGTGGATCACGTCCTCTAGACCTCCAGCGGCCTGATACCACTGGGAGGCTAGGGTCCATTGAGCAGATCTCATGTGAAGGCGGGCCATGGGAGTCACATGAACTGTGGAGGCCATATGGCCCAGCAATCTCAACATCTGCCGAGCTGTGATCTGCTGAGACGCCCGCACCCGGGAGACGAGGGACAACAAGTTGTTGGCTCTCGTCTCTGGGGATAGGCGCGAGTCGTCCGAGAATCCAGCAGGGCTCCTATGAATTCGAGGTTCTGCACTGGAAGAAGATGGGACTTTGGGTAATTTATCACAAACCCCAGTAGCTCCAGAAGGCGAATAGTCATCTGCATGGACTGCAGGGCTCCTGCCTCGGACGTGTTCTTTACCAGCCAATCGTCGAGATATGGGAACACGTGTACTCCCAGCCTGCGAAGTGCCCGCTGCTACCACAGCTAGGCACTTTGTGAACACCCTGGGCGCAGAGGCGAGCCCAAAGGGTAGCACACAGTACTGGAAGTGGCGTGTGCCCAACTGAAATCGCAGATACTGTCTGTGAGCTGGCAGTATCGGGATATGTGTGTAGGCATCCTTCAAGTCCAGAGAGCATAGCCAATCGTTTTGCTGAATCATGGGGAGAAGGGTGCCCAGGGAAAGCATCCTGAACTTTTCTTTTACGAGATATTTGTTCAGGGCCCTTAGGTCTAGGATGGGACGCATCCCCCCTGTTTTCTTTTCCACAAGGAAGTACCTGGAATAGAATCCCAGCCCTTCTTGCCCGGATGGCACGGGCTCGACCGCATTGGCGCTGAGAAGGGCGGAGAGTTCCTCTGCAAGTACCCTCTTGTGCTGGAAGCTGTAAGACTGAGCTCCCGGTGGGACAATTTGGAGGTTTTGAGGTCAAATTGAGGGTGTACCCCTGCCGGACTATTTGCAGAACCCACTGATCGGAGGTTATGAGAGGCCACCTTCGGTGAAAAGCTTTCAACCTCCCTCCGACTGGCAGGTCGCCGGCACGGACACTTGGATGTCGGCTATGCTCTGCTGGAGCCAGTCAAAGCTCGCCCCTTGCTTTTGCTGGGGAGCCGCGGGGCCTTGCTGAGTCGCACGCTGCTGACGAGAGCGAGCGCGCTGGGGCTTAGCCTGGGCCGCAGGCTGTCGGGAAGGAGGATTGTACCTACGCTTGCCAGAAGAGTAGGGAACAGTCTTCCTTCCCCCGAAAAATCGTCTACCTGTAGAGGTAGAAGCTGAAGGCTGCCGGCGGGCGAATTTGTCGAATGCGGTGTCCCGCTGGTGGAGAGACTCTACCACCTGTTCGACTTTTTCGCCAAAAATGTTGTCCGCACGGCAAGGCGAGTCCGCAATCCGCTGCTGGATTCTATTCTCCAGGTCGGCGGCACGCAGCATGAGAGCCTGCGCATCACCACACCTTGAGCAGCGGCCCTGGACGCAACATCAAAAGTGTCATAAACTCCTCTGGCCAGGAATTTTCTGCACGCCTTCAGCTGCCTGACCACCTCCTGAAAAGGCTTGGCCTGCTCAGGGGGAAGAGCATCAACCAAGCCCGCCAACTGCCGCACATTGTTCCGCATGTGTATGCTCGTGTAGAGCTGGTAAGACTGATCTTGGACACGAGCATAGAGGAATGGTAGGCCTTCCTCCCAAAGGAGTCTAAGGTTCTAGCGTCCCTTGCCCGGGGGCGCCGAAGCATGTTCCCTAGAACTCTTAGCCTTCTTTAGGGCCAAATCCACAACTCCAGAGTCGTGAGGCAACTGAGTGCGCATCAGCTCTGGGTCCCATGGATCCGGTACTGGGACTCGATCTTCTTGGGAATGTGGGGATTACTTAATGGCTTGGTCCAGTTCGCAAGCAATGTCTTTTTCAGGACATGGTGCAAGGGAACAGTGGACGCTTCCTTAGGTGGAGAAGGATAGTCCAGGAGCTCAAACATTTCAGCCCTGGGCTCGTCCTCCACAACCACCGGGAAGGGGATGGCCGTAGACATCTCCCGGACAAAGGAAGCGAAAGACAGACTCTCGGGAGGAGAAAGCTGTCTTTCAGGAGAGGGAGTGGGATCAGAAGGAAGACCCTCAGACTCCTCGTCAGAGAAATATCTAGGATCTTCCTCTTCCTCCCACGAGGCCTCAACCCTCGGTGTCAGACACAAGTTCACGAACCTGTGTCTGCAACCTCGCCCTGCTCGACTCAGTGGAGCCACGTCCACGATGGGGGGCGTCGAGAGGTAGACTCCCTCGCCCGCATCGGCGAAGCTCCCTCCGCCGACGTAGTCGGGGAGCCTTCCTGGGAGGTGGCCGCTGCCGGCACCGCACGCGGTACCGACGTCGGGGACCTCAACCTGGGCGATGGGCCAGCCGGCGCCACGCTCGACGGTACCGGAGGCGCAAGCACCGCCGGTACCGGAGGGGTAGGGCGCAACAGCTCTCCCAGAATCTCTGGGAGAACGGCCCGGAGGCTCTCGTTTAGAGCGGCTGCAGAGAAAGGCTGTGAGGTCGATGCAGGCGTCGACGTCAGGACCTGATCCGGGCGAGGAGGCTGTTCCGGGCTGTCCAGAGTGGAGCGCATCAACACCTCTTGGACAGAGGGTGAGCGGTCCTCTCGGTGCCGATGCCTGCTGGGTGCCGAATCCCTCGGCGACCCAGAGCTCTCGGTGCCGACGCGGGGAGGAGACCGGTGTCGATGCTTCTTCGACTTCTTCCGAAGCATGTCACCGGAGCTCCCCGGCACCGACGAGGAGGACGTAGAATCCATCCGTCGCTTCCTCGGGGCCGAGGCCGAAGAAGGTCGGTCTCGGGGGGGCTGTACCGCAGGAGCCCTCAGGGTGGGAGGAGACCCACCCGAAGGCTCACCGCCACCAGCAGGGGAATGGACAGCCCTCACCTGCACTCCTGACGATGCACCACCGTCCGACGACATCAGCAGACGAGGTCCCGGTACCACCGACGTCGATGCAGCTATCCGATGTCTCGGCGCCGATGCAGAGGCCCGATGCCCTCGATGCACCCGATGCAAGGGCGGCCGAGGAAGATGGTCTGGACGCTGACGACGTCGATGCACTCGAAGATCCGGTGCCGATGCCGACGAAGAGCCCGAGACAAAACGTTCCACTGGGCTAATCTCGCTACCTGAGTCCGCCTTTGAAGCAGGGAACACAGACTACAGTTCTGAGGGCGTGCTCGGCCCCCAGACACTGAAGACACGACGAGTGTCGATCAGTGAGCGAGATAACCCGGGCGCACTGGGTGCACTTCTTGAAGCCGCTGGAAGGCTTCGATGTCATGGGCGGAAAAATCACGCCGGCGAAATCAAAGTCCGAAATGACGGAAAAAAGAGCACCAAAAACTTTAGAGGGAGAAAATCTCGACCGAGGCCGAAAAGAGGCCTACCCCGACGACGAAAGAAAACTTATCGGGGCCAAAAGCTGGAAATACGGGGAGGATTGAAACGAAACCCGGTGGAGGGGTTCCGGAGCACTTCCCGAGTACAAGAAAAGCTTTTCCGAAGAAAAAAAAACACGTTCAACAATATGGACGCGCGAGGTCGACTCTCCGGGGCTCGACACGGCGAAAAATACGACCGTACCGAGTGCGGACAAAAGAAGACTGGCCGGCTCGAGCCGGTTTCGGGCGGGAAGACGGCCACGCATGCGCGGTGCGCGCGGGCGCGCGAGGGCTAGCAAAGGACTTTGCTAGTGAAGATTCCGATTGGAGGGGCTGCCGTGGACGTCACCCATCAGTGAGAACAAGCAGCCTGCTTGTCCTCGGAGAAAGGTCTTTAGCCTCTTCCTGAAGCTGAGGTAGCTGTTTTCCGTTCTGATTGGAATATGTAAGAGTGCCATATTTTAACTCCAAGTACGGGAAATAGAGAGCTGAAAATCTTCTGATTTTGAATTGTCTTTTGAAATGGTGATGCTAGCATTAGTTGTTTCAGTCTGTTAGACTGGACCAGATATAGTGAAGCGGTCTTAGTCAGAAGTTCAGAGGTGAAGCCCTATAAGGTTTGAAAAACTAAACAAGCAGCTTTGAACCTGAGTCTTTCTGCTAAGGGAAGCCAGTGCAGTTTGTTTAGATGAGTTCAAACACTAGACTAGTATATCTATTCAATCAGTATATTAGTCTTACAGCTGTATTCTGTATGATTTGCAGTTTTTTCTGATATTGACACTTAATACCATGAAATAGAATGTTACAGTAATCTAAGTGAGGTAGGACTAACGTTTGGACTAGTAGCGTGAAAGCTTTTTGGTCGAAGAATGGTCTGACTAGACGTAGCTGTCTCATTTTGAATAGTGTTTTCTTCCATAGCTGATTAATATGGGAAGAGAAGGTGAGTGAAGAATCAAGCAAGACCCCTAATACTCTGTTAGTAGACCAGTAGTTGGAAAGTTGGTTGTTGTGCTTGACAGAATAGCTTTGATTTGAAAGGAATTCACTGAACCATTTGAGCACAGTCCGTGTTATTCCTACCTGATCCAGGTGTTTAAGTAGCAATGTGTGGTCAACCGCATTGAACGCCGCCAATATATCAAATTGGAGAAGACTTATTTGGTCACCTTTGCATAGGTGTTGCTTGACATATATAGTTAGAACTAGCAGTAATGTTTCCATACTATGTGACAATCTGAAGCCAAATTGTGGCCAGTGTAAAATAGAAAATTTTTACAGATAAAAAGAGAGTTGTTACTAATGTAGGTTCTAATGCTTTAGTAAAAGGGATATGCTTGCCACTGGATGGTAGTTTGCAGGCGATGTTATGTCTAGCCAGATCCCTTAAGTAGTGGAGTGAGAACAATTTTGCCCAGATCATGAAGGACAGAGCCAGTTTTTATTAGCTCATTGAGATCATTATGCATATATATTGCAGACTGCCTGATGAACACACGTCTGAAGCCTTCAAGGACTGATACTGCTATCCCTCTGGTGCTTTCCATCGCTACTGTTCAAACATGGAAGAAGGGGACAAAACTCACATGGCTCAATGTGTCTGATCATTTTGTGAAAACTTAAGATGAACAACTGTTTGCAGAGCCGATAAGCTGGATTTTAAGGTACACTTTCCAGTTCGTTTGGTGCACAAGCTTACATATATGAAGCCTAATTTTGCCAATAGGTAAGACTAGGCAGTCACTTAGAGCGATAAAACAAAACAATAGGCCAGGGGAGTGGCAAAATGGCAACCTGAAGTTTGCACGCTGAGCGGCCCTACTGTACTCTGAAGTTTTCTACTTACCTAAATTTCTTCTTTAATAGCGATGCCCCATACAAAGAGGAAGGGGACAGCTAAAGGCCAACCGCTGATGGCCAGAACTTGGTCCTCTCTTCAGCAAACTTTGGATCGCTAAGTGACGAGCCGCCCACAAACCACCGGGTTAGCGAGTCCTGCGTTGAGCACCGATGAAGTAGCGTTGACGCTTTGGGGCTTGGAAACAACTCTATCGCCCCCGTAAATCAACCTGCCTCCATATCCTGTGAAGTATAGAAGTGAATTAGGAGTACATGCTGAAACAGAGGTTGTTAGTATCAGAACTCAAATCAGCGGTGCTACTCCTAAACCCGCAGGGGAAGCCAGCGTGGAGTTTTTGTCTCCTGTGGAGGTTACATTGAGTTCTATCTGGAAGGCGCTTCAGGATCTAACAGTGGCAGTAACTAAGGCTGTTCAGGATACAACTTTACTTGTGAGTAAAATGGATAGTTTAACTGAATCCTTTGAGAATGTTAAAATCGAAACTTCACATAAAGTTCTAAAGGTACAGGAAGAGGTTAAGGTTATGAAATCAGCAATGGACGCTCCGGTAAGAGACAAACTCTTAATCCATCGGAAAATTGAACAAATGGAGAATTATAATAGACGTTTAACCTTAAGATTGTTGAACTTTCCTAGAGCTTCAGGCATGACTCCTACAGATTTCTTCAAAAAGTATTTAATGGAAATTTTGAAAATTCCTCCTTCAGCTGTTCCCCTATGTAATAAAATATATTATTTAACAACTCTTGCTCAAAAGGGAGTGGAACCTGTGAATGGTGGGAATTTGTCTCAATCAATGGGAATTGGATCAGAGAATCAATATCTCTGGAAGATTCATTGTCAGAAGTATCTATTCGAGGGACGCTTATTGCTTTGTTTGTATTTGAGCAGGACTTGAACTCGGTGATGAGATTATACTTCAAGTTCGCTTCATTACCTTTTTGTGGTCAAAGAATATGGATTTATCCAGACGTGACTAAGGCTACGCAAGATAGAAGGAAACAATTTCTGGCATTAAGAGAGGAAACAAGGAAACTAGGTGCATCCTTTTTGCTAGCACATCCTTGCAAGTGTTTGATATGTTTCCTGGGCAATAAATATGTTTTCTATGAACCGAATCAACTGCGCACCTTTTTAGATATGAAGAAACTATCCAGTGGACCGATGGGGACTAATGATTTAAATGAATAATTAGTGGGGATATTCAGGGTTAAGCCATTTTCTTTTGTAAATTTTTTTCAATAGATAATTGATCTCCTTGTCTTATCCCACTCCCCCTCAATTTGTGGTCTAAGAAAGAGTGAACTGAATTACCTGATTATAATAATTTTCTTTATATTATTTTCTCTGTATTCCATGACAAGTTTATTTTACTACTTGTAAAATTTAAATTGCTACAAATAAAAATTAAAATAAAAAAATAAAAAAAACAAAAACAAAACAATAGGTCCTGTCAATCATAAAAAAACTCAAAGAAACAACAGAAGTTACTTTTACCATCAGGGAGGGTGGGCAATTTTCAAATAATCCATTTACCCTGATTATTCTGGGAGGGTTGGTGTTGGAGAAATTATGACCGTGAGGGGCTAAGAAGCCTAGAATTTAATTGGAAGCATTCAAAGCTGAATATTTGCCTAGGATGCCAAATACAGTTGCACCAGTCCTGAGGGTATCTAGGTAGGAATTGGGACAAGCACAATTTTCTGTGTACTTTACAAAAGGCTCACTGAACGCAGAAGCTTTTGTAAATTACTATAAGGATGCAGTAAAATACACTTGTAAGTACCAGGCTCTCTAGCAGTAGCAGAAATTTTAGTAAACAACAAAAAGAACAGCATCACTTGGGATTTGAACTTGTAAGTACCAACTTGAACCTGTTTAAATGTTGATTTTACAGTCTAACACACCCTTAATTCTATACCTGTTTCAATAATGATACTCCATTAATAAACAAGAATTTTTATGTATAGTGGACCTTCAGAGGTGAACTCATAGAGGTGTCTGAAACTTGTTCAGTTCCACAAAGAGTGATACACCTTTCATCATCATCAGGTCTGAATAGCTCCCAATTAGAATTAAAAAAAAAACAATCCAGCATGATTCAGTATAACTTCAACATAATTTTTCAAAACTAATTTTTTTTAAAGAAAGCTATCAGTCACTTATCTTGTATGTACGTCTTCTTTTAAACTGTTAGTCAGCCATAAGCACACATATTCAGTGGGATTTTTCTTTCTGACATGAATTCATGTTTCACAATACTCTGCACTTGATGAACAAGGAAGGAACCCTACAGAGAATATGCTATCCAACGAAGAAGGGAAGGGACGCAGGTCATTCAAACACACATAGGATTCCATAGGTGCAATAGATAAAAAGTCTTTATTGCCAGAGGTAGAATAGGTAAAGACTTTCTACCTATTCTACCTCTGGAGTCCTATGTTTGTTTGGTTGACTTACATCCCTTCCTACTTTGTTGGATATCACATTACTCTGCATCAGGGAAAGGTCTCCTAAGAGAGCAAAAACAAACTTAGAGTCACTATTTCATAATATAGTTCTTCAAAAAATTCATATTCAACCATAATCCATGGTTCCTTATCTTACACAAATGTGCATCTCTCAAGTGGCTCCATTCAAGAGGGCCATAGCACTTTTCCCTGTGTCATGAAATGCCTAGCCACCCACCTGGAGTTACCCTGTGGCCACTTAGAGGGTCTATCCCCAGCACAGCTCAGGTCCGCCTGCACCTACCACTCATGCTCTACACTAACACCCACCTTCCTCTGACTGGGTCACAACTGCCTCTGGCCAAGTCTCCCGCTCTCAAATTATCCCCAGTGATTTCTAGGTTACTGGAGCCATATTCCCAGTGGTCCCACAGTTCCCAGAAAGCACTCACAGAACCAACACACAACCACCAGGATTCTTTATCAGTCCAGACAGGCAGAAAGAACAAACAAACGTGTTTATTCTCAGAATTGGAACAGGAGACAAAAAATGTGTAATTAGCACACAGTAACAAGTAACTGAAAAATGGATCAATTAGAAAACTAACTAAACATTTGCACACTTCCTTGAAAGTACTTGGGGAGATCAGGACATATATAGCTATTCACCAGTTATCTCTATATAATAATTGGTCAATCTGTCTCCCTGGATGGCTGGGTTCATAACAGCATGCAAATGAGCTTACGTCAGCTCACCTCCAGTGTTCCCTTCCCTCTCAGTGTCCCGCCCTCACGGAAAGACAAAATGACATCAGAGGAGAGCAGGACACTGAGAGGGAAGAAAAGGGAAGGCTAGAGGTGATGCGAGCCGAGCCTGCTGCCGCTGCGACCTGAGGAAAGGAAAGGGAAGGCTGGAGGCGAAGGAAAGGGAAGGCTGGAGATGACGAAAGCCAAGCCTGCCGCCGCTGCTACCTGAGGGAAGGAAAAGGAAAGCTGGAGGTGACACAAGCTGAGCCTGCCGCCGCTGTGACCTCAGGTAAAAGGAAAGTTTTAAAGGCAGGGCGGCAGGAAGGAACAGAGGCTTGTTGTGGGAGACGAGGGCGGGCAGGTGAGGTCTGGGGTTGTATTCAACCTTGGGTGCTTAAAAGGGGGGCAGGTGGGGGCTGGGGTGAGTCACTGGACATGGATGGGAGGGGAGGGGAGGGGAGAGGAGAGGAGAATTGCTGGACAAGGATGAGATTGGGGGAGGGGGAGAGGAGAATCGCTGGACATGGATGGGAGGGGAGGGGAGAGGAGAGGAGAATGGCTGGACATGGAGGGGAATCGCTGTACATGGATAGGAGGGGAGAGGAGAATGGCTGGACATGGAGGGGAGTGTAGGGGAGAGTAGGGGAGAGAGGAGATATCACTTAGACGAGAGTCACTGAATATGGATTGGATGGGATGGGAGGGGAGAATCGCTGGACATGGAGGGGAGGACAGGGGAGAGAGAAGAAATTGCTTAGACGATAGCCTTCCTAGTGCCCATTTCATTTTTCGTGAAACTGGCTTTTTTGCTTCTCAATTATAACTGTTTTTTACAGGGCTTCAGCAAAGAGCTCTCACTCTCTCTTCTGGGCTGAAACTGAATTCAAAACCAGATGAGCTCCTGGGCCAATCAGAGCCCAGTCAATAAGATTTCAGATATATACTGGCTTCTTGCTCCTGTTTGTGTCAACTAAAGAAAAAAAAAACACTCACTTCTCTGTAACAGCTTTACAATGAAGAAACACCACCTGCTAGCCAAATAGGAGAAATTAACACTTCAGAACATAATCAATGCAGAAAAATATCCAATACAGTTTACAGGCTTAAACACACTGTTCTTCACACCCTACAATTAAATAGCCACTCATATTGATTTAACAGCCAATCACAAGGCCAGGTCAGGACTAACATCATCCACTCCACTTCCTTGTTAAGCCCAACAGTATAACAGATTTAAAAAACTATAAAGCCATTGTTGTTCTTTAAAATACAGAATCTTTCAAAATTATCACCCTCCTACCATCATCTGTATAGTATCAATAATCCTCCAGTGAATCTCTGCGGCTTGATGTTTAAAGTCCATCCAGTGGATTAATGGTGCTTGTGTATTGCAAGTCAGAATCCTAGATTTGTACTTATCTAAATGAACCTTAATCATGTACATACTTCTCCCAACGTAAACTAGATTATAAGGGCTCACTACAAGCCCCCTCCTCCCTCCACAGCCCTACCATTCTTCTCTTCCTGAACTCATCCCCTCCCCCCCCCCCCCCCCCCCACACACACACCCCTGGGACCTATCAGATGTTTCCATGGTGGTCTAGTGGCATATTGTGAGAATGATCCCCCTCAGGTCCTAGTCAGGACTGTGCCAGGATCCAAAATGGCACCAATGACCCCTAGTGGTAGTCTTGCAGTATTACTACTAGGAGGCAGTCTTCCTGCATTTATTTATTTAGGGCTTCTTTTACAAAGCTGTGCTAGCGATTCCTGTGCAGCACATGAGAGGAAGCCCATTCAATTCCTATGGGCTTCCTCTCATTTGATGCATGGGAATCACTAGCATGGCTTTTGTAAAAGAAGCCCTTAGATTGTTATTTTTACATGGGCTGTATGTACCATGTTAAATGCTGTGGCATGTGCTAAATGTTACAGACACCCATAGGAATACATTGGCATCTCTAGTGTTTAGCGTGTGCCTAATTTTAGCACGCACTAAAAATGCCAGTGTGCCTTAGTAAAAGACCCCATAAAACAAGAGATTGTCCCAATTCTTTGTCGTTTGGTAAATGTGTTACAATCTAGTGGCTGTCTTTCTTCTCCAAGCATGCTTGTATCTGTCCGGTTTTAAAGAGATAGTCATTGGATCCTTTGGAGATATTGACCAGTGTCCTCTCTTCTGATTGTTGTGAAAGCAATCAAATGGTAATTCTTGGGCAGTTGATAACCAGAACTTGTTGAATCTTTTTCAGTTTGGTTTCTGCAAAGAGAGCAATTTATAAAGTGGTGCCAATTTTTTAGTCACCAGAAGACACCTATTTAGAGCCTATTCTATAAAGAACAGTAGGTATGTACTTTCCTTTAGAGCAGGGTTGTCCAACCTCAGTCCTCGAGGACTGCAATCCAGTCAGGTTCTCAAGATTTCCCTAATGACTAGCAAGATGAAAGAAAGATTTAAAGAATGGGGGTATCCAGGTAAAGTTGTTCAGAAAGCGTTTAAGAGAGCATACAATGCTCAGCGTCACTGGCTGTTCCAGAAAGGCCATGAGGAGAAGAATACTAACCTTACATGCATTTTGCCTTATGTCCCCCAGTTACGACAAGTTGTTAAAATTATATGTAAACATTGGAGGCCTGTTGGTTTACATTCAGTGTTATAGAAAAACCTATGTTCTCGAAAAAAGAGGGGGCAAAATCTTGCAGAAAAATTGAGGAACAAGGGCACTAAGCAAGTTGAGAATATAGGGCACAGTAGATGCAAGGGGTGCACATACTGTAAATATGCCATTGAAACACCAAAGTATAGAAACTCCAATCAGAAACGAAGCAGATGGTTTCGGCTACAGTCCTGCACCGATTGAGATACTTCATTGTTATATACACTATTGTTTGTCCTTGTGGTCTGTTTTATATGGACAGACGGTTTTAAAAAGTTAAGCATAGAATTGCCCAGCATCTTAGCAATATACGATTTCAGAAAATAGAGACACCTCTGGTGGGACATTGGGTGCAGGAAACACATGATATTGAAGAGTTGAGATTTTGTAGTGCTCAAACATATAGATCCAAACAAAGGGGGTAATGTGCTGTATAGAATGATGCAAGTGGAGCAGAGGTTGATTTATGAATGGAGAACAGTGACTCCTACAGGTCTCAACAAAAGAAGTAGAATGGGCGGGGTTTATAGATAGCTGGGAGAGAGAGGGGGGCTGTATGCTTCTGGTCATGCTTGGCGTCTGGGTAGAAGCCTAGACATGTACCTGCTAACCTAACGGGTGTTCAAGCTGACGTATGCCACAATGAGGTAAGAGAAAGTGGAGCATAAGTTGAGCTTGTAAATTGTTTAGTTGGGTTTTTGCAGGTGTGAAATGTTGGTATGTGCAGTTGGCATGTTTTTTGGTGTATAGATCAAGCCCTTAGGACGCCGTATGGCGAAACGCGTTGGGCACAAGATCTAGAGGCGAGTGTATACGCATTGAATTGCAACAGTTAAAGATCTACATGGTTAACCCCTGAGACGGGGAAGATATTAGTGCACACGGAGCTGAGACACAGTTGGAGTTATTACTACTTGCTTAGTGCTAAGGCGCTTCGGTGAAACAATGTCTGCTAGTGCTTTTGGCACTGTTTGATGACGTCTACAGCCATCCGTGTTTAGGCAGCACTGTTGAGCGACACGCTGAACTTTCAAAATTACAGGATAAGTGAATGTTGCTTTTCCTTTTGGAGAGACGCACAAGACTGATTTTGTATAATTGGTTCAGCATCGGAAGAACGTTTTGAGAATGGACAGTTACTATGTTAGCAATGCTTATACAGTTGTTCAAAGCACTGGAAGCATACATAAAGATTGTTATAGCATAGTTGCAGCATGTTATTAGTAAGGTCTTGTGTTTTGTGAGCTTTTACATTGGTATATTTCAGCGGGTACCGTTTAACAGTGTTATTTGTAGTATGATTGTGAGAGTGGTTGGTATGAATGGATCTTGGACAGGGCATTGTGCATTGCAGTGTATTAGTAATAATATAAAATGTTGAGTATATTAGTTGTGATTTAAAATTTGTTGCGCTGTTATCAGTAGATATAGTAATGACTATGCATGAGATCTATTTGCATGCACTGCCTCCATTGTATGCAAATACATCCCTGCATATTCCACTGGGGAAATCCTGAAAACCTGACCTGACGAGGGCCGAGGTTGGACACCCTTGCTTTAGAGAATACTAGTGTAGCAGAGCAAATATTCAGATTTTATTTATACAAACTTGTAATGCACCACTGATCGCATTAAGTAGCAAAGTGTGTATAGTTTCACAAAACTGTCTATATATTAAAAAAAGCAAAAAAGGGTAGAGCTGGTATAAAATGCTTGTGCCTAGGTTGCTAATAAACACATATGAATTGTAGTACTCTATAATTTACATGTGCAACTGTGCACTCGGCCCAGACTCCACCCATGTGTACACACCGTCACATTTAGGTGCCATCTTATCAAAAAGATATTGCTGGGATCTATTTGCATACAATGTTATGCATGTTCTTGGTGCCTAAATGTTGGTGCCCTCTTTATAGAATTACTCCTATAATGCAGAATGATGCCTGGCATTGTTGTCGTTTAGCAAGGATTAGACCATGGATTTGTGCATGTTCTCATTCTGATTGATATTTCCGAATTCTTTGATGCAATAAATCATAAGATTCTTCTAGAGAGATTGGAGGCTACTGGAATAACTGGGGCTGTATATAACTGATTTTCTTCCTACCTACCTAACCATTGTCAACAAGTACGAATAGGCAGTGTCTATTTGTCTATATTATCTTTGACAGCTGGAGTGCCACAGGGTTCATCTGTGTTAGTTAATATTTATTTGGCACCTTTCTGCAAGAGATTTACTGAACTTGGAGTTCATTACCATGTACACACCGATGAAACCCAATTTTTTTCCTGTCACTTCCTCTGTTAGTCATACCTCTGAATCAGTAACTTCTTTCACTTGAAGAGAGGATGTCAGCTAACTGAATAGTGATTATTTTGGGCAAGACAGAGGAAATGGTACTGCACTGAGGTAACCGATTGTCTTAATTGTACTAGATTGGGGAGATGTTCTGATTCCAGTTTCACCTCAGATTCATTGCCCAGAATGATACTTGTCTCTGTTCTCTCAGTAAAACTTCAAATTCATGATGCTGTACAAAGACTAGGGGATGCTAGAGGAAGTTACATGGAAATACTTTAAAAACAAATAGGAGGAAATATTTTTTCACTCAACGAATAGATAAGCTCTGAAACTCTTTGCTGGAGGATGTGGTAACAGCAGTTTGTGTATCTGGGTTTAAAAAAGGTTTGGAGGAAAAGTCTATAGTATGCTATTGAGGCAGAGATGGGCAGCATAGCCGCCAAGAGGGGGGGGCAGGGGGGGGGGGGCAAAATTCCCCGGGCCTCCAAGGGGGCCCGGCGCCAGGGTCTTTCTCTCTCTCCTGCTCCTGACGGGACCTGAGTGATTGTGTCCCAACAGGAGCAGGAGAAAGAAAACTCTGGTGCCACAGCCAGGCCCCCCTTGAAGGCTGGGAAGGATCTGGTCCGGAGGAGCACCTCCGGCACTGCTCTTCTGCCCAGCTGAGTGGCTGCTCTTCCTCTCAGGTGCGCAGCCGCAGGGGCAGGCAATCGGCAGAGAAGCAGCGCAGGAGGAACACATTTTCTGCTGGTGGGGCCACGGGATCCTCGCCAGCGAAGGTAATTGGATTGTGTGGAGTGGGCGACAGTGATCTGGGGGGGGGGGGGGGGTGGGTGACAGTGATCCGGGGGGGGGGGGTGGCGCGGCTCTGTCCCGGGCCCAGTTCAGTCTCTCAGCGGCCCTGATGGGAAGCAACTGCTTGCCCTGGGATCTGTAGTATGGATTGTTGCCATGATTTGGGTTTCTGCCAGGTACTTGTGACTTGGCTAGGCCACTGTTTGGAAAACAGGATACTGGGCTAGATGGACCAAGTATGACTATTCTTATGTTCTTATGTCTTGGGCCCAATATTCAGAAAAGGCTGGACTCCTAAATTAGTGCCCTATTTTCAACCAAATTTAGGAGCCTAATGGGTCGATATTCAGCTGGTGGCGGTGAGCATTTTTTTAGCCACTAGCAATGTTATTCCCGGGTATTTATTTATTTATTTGTTGCATTTGTATCCCACATTTTCCCACCTATTTGCAGGCTCAATGCCAGGTCATGTCCGGGAACCAGCATTGAATATCCAGGTTTTTATGCAGCTGGCTATCTCTTATGCAGTTCGATTTAACCACTAAATTTAGGCGGTTAAGTGCTGAATTTCAGAACTTAACCACATTCATGCCGACTTCGTCAATGTGAATGGGCTGTGTCAGTATTAGCGTGTGGCTTAGTAAACAGGGGGGAAGTTAAGAGCATAAATCCTTTGAATACTGAACACTCTCTCTTTTTTCAGATTAAGAATGTTGCATAGATTGAAACCCTGATTGCTAATTAATGATTTTAGGGCAGTTCTACAATCTGATTTTATCACGTTTAGACTATTAAACTCATATTTAAGTTTGCAAGGTAACACTCTCAAGGCAGTACAAGTTGCTCAGATTGCATGGGGCTATCATTTTTGGAGCATATTACCCCATTGCATTGGCTCCCAATAGTCTGGAGAGTTAAGTTCAATGTATTGTCTCTGTGGAGATGCACTTCAAGATTTAAACTTGGTCTTAAAATATACTGTATAGACCTCTTTGCTCCTTGTTCAGATTTATTTTGCTGACTCCTGTAGCCATTCTTTTCTACTGCAGGTCCAGTTCAATGGAACAAACTACCAGTGGTGCTTAGAGTGATGGATGATGAGGTCTTATTTAGGAAAGAGCTACAAGCACTGTGGTCCATATTCAAAGGCACTTACCCAGATAAGAACCGCTCTCAACCACATAAATGCTGATGAGAGAGAGATTCGGCAGCACTGACCAGATAGTGCTGCTGAACAGGGCCAGGACAGTCTGCAGATGGAACTTGAGTTGGTTTGGAGTTTATCAAATTATCAGTGATGTTCAGCGCTGCTACTCAGATAATTATCCGGACAACTTAGGATTGCAAAAAAGCTGTCCTAAGCAGTGGCCTAGCAACAGGTGGCTACAGGTACAGGCCCACTCATTTTGGACTTAGGCCCACCCACAAGCAGCACAGCAACGATGTGGCTGACAGAGATCCCCAAGCCTCATCAGCTGAAGATTCCTGGCATCTCTTCCTCCAGGAGGTCGAAGGCAGAGGGGCAGTCACTAAACTCCACTTCCCTGACCCTCCCCCCTCCTGTACCCTTAAATTCTTTAGTTCTTCACCGGTAGTGAGCAGCAACACATTCTTTCTGCTTGTGCTGGGACCAGGAAGTTGCTTCAGAGGGAAGGCTCGGAGCTGGCATGAGCAAAGGGAATGAGTTGCTGCTTACTGCTAATGAAGACCTAAAGGATTTAAAAGTACCAGGGAGCTGGGGGATTGAAGTTAAGTGAACCCCTGGGGTGGGGGAAAGATGCTGGGTGGGCTTGTTGTGCCCACCTACTTTGGGCTCAGTCCCACCCAAAATTGTGTGTCTGGTTATGCTCTTGGTCCTAAGTGTACTCAGATAGCAGCAGAATATTACCGCTATTTGGATAGTGCTACCAGGTCACTGTAGGATATGGATATTTAGTGACAGCCACTTATCCTAGAAGAGCCCCCGTTGAAGCTCAGTCCTTGTAGCACCTGTCCTCCATCCCTCTCTTACAGTTTCTGTTTAAAGTATATGACTATCCACAGACTGCTTAATATTTACTTTAATTTGTGGAGGAGTAGCCTAGTGGTTAGTGTAGTGGACTTTGATCCTGGGGAAATGAGTTCAATTCCCACTGCAGCTCCTTGTGACTCTGGGCAAGTCACTTAACTCTCCATTGCTCCTGGTACAAAATAAGTACCTGAATATATGTAAACTGCTTTGAAGGAGTTGCAAAAACCTCAAAAAGGCAGTTTCTTGATCTTCTCTAGGCTGTTTTTCTGCTTTTATCCTACATGTTTTGAACAATAACAAGGATCTCTCTCTCTCTCTCTCTCTCTCTCTCTCTCTCTCTCTCTCTTGCTCTCTGCATCCTGCTCCTCAAGGGAGCCAGATTTTGACTGACAGTTTTTTTTAATGTATTCAACTCCCCAGTGGGATAGTGGACAATACCACTAATAAACAGGAAAACCCTACATTTTTACAGTTGGCAAACATTTAAAGTTTTGCCTAATGACTTGCAGAAATGCAGGATGGCTCAGGATCTCTCAGGGATGTAGGCCAATTAGAATTTTTTTTACCCTACTCTCATGCCTGACTTTGATAGAGTAATCCAATTAAAGTAGTTTTAATTCTTATTAGCAGAGGTAAACACAATAATCAAATTTTCACATAACCTAGTGCTGTGCTGACACACAACCAACAAATCTACAGCTTACTCTAAGTAAGCTTTTGTTTACTTGGAGTTTGACTTCAGTGGCGACTCATTTCACATGGTTAATCTTGTACCATGACTCGCCTGCCTTGTCATAGATCATTAAGTCCAACTTTATTCTCAGTTTTAGAATTTTGTTTAAAAATCTCCAATTGTTCTATATCAACAAATTATTACTTATAATTACACTTCAAAGGCATTTAATATGACTTAACTGTGATGTGAAAGACTGACATGTGCCATATTTTGCTATCCAATGCTTTAGGGTACGGTCCTCTGCCTGAGCCAATCGCTCAGAAACAAAGACAGAAAAGAAAAAGAAAATGGACAGGAGGCCCTGAAAACATTCAGAGCAGACAGAGAGGGAAGAAGAGCTAGAGATAAGGAACAAGATGATTAGAAAAATAAAATAACTAGACAATAAAGGTATCATAAATGATTTTATTTTCTGTTTACATAGTAACATAACTGTCAGTTAAAATCTGGTAGCCCTGAGGAGCAGGATGCAGAAAAAGAGAGAGAGAGAGAGAGAGAGAGAGAGAGAGAGAGAGAGAGATAAACACCTGTACAGTCCATTCAGTCTGCCCAACAAGATAAACGTTAAGTATAAGGTAGGATGTGATACTACATATGCATACTTGATCTTGATCTGTCCTTGCCATTTTCAGGGCAGAGACAGTAGAAGTCTGCCCGGCACTGGCTTTGCTTCCCAATTACCGGAGTCACCATCTAATCACCGCTAAGTTTGGTTCCATTCTTTTCATACAGGATTCCTTTATGTTTATCCCATGCATTTTTTAATTCCATAACCGTTTCATCTCCACCACCTCCTGTAGGTACTTTCCAACGCTATTCCTGAGTTGGACCCTCTGCAACTTAAATTCATGTCCTCTGGTTTTACCACCTTCCCGTCTCTGGAAAAGGCTTGTTTGTATATTAATACCTTTCAAATATTTGAATATCTGCATTATATCACCCCTGCCTCTCCTTTCCTCTAGGGTATACATCTTTAGGTCATCAAGTCTCTTCTTATACGTCTTGTGGTGCAAACCCCATACCATTTTTGTTGCTTTCTCTGAACCGCTTCAAGTCTTATTACATTCTTATCAAGATATGGCCTCCAAAACTGAACACAATGTTCCAAGTAGGGCCTTATCAACAACTTCTACAGGGGCATCAATATCTCCTTTCTTCTGCTGGTTATACCCCTCTCTATGCAGCCTAGCATCTTTCTGGCCATGGCCACTGCCTTGTCAGATTGTTTTATCACCTTGAGAGCCTCAGACACCATCACCCCAAGGTCTCTTTCCTGAGCTGTACTCATCAATCTATCACCTCCTATCTTGTACATTTCCTTTGTATTTCTGCACCCCAAGTGCATCACACTGCACTTCTTTGCATTAAATTATAATTGTTAGATCTTTGTCCATTCTTCTACCTTTTGGAGAACTCTTCTCATGGTTTCTACGTCCTCTGAGGTATCCACGCAGGGCCGTGCCAATACGGTAAGCGGGGTAAGCATGGCAGGGGGGCGCTGCACCATGCTTACCTCGCCCTCCCGCAGCAAGAAGATCCCTTTCCTTTTTATTTCTTTTAATTTTACCTCCGTCCAGCAGCGCAGCATCAGTGAAGGAGGCGGCACTCCCGACGTGTCATTTCCTTGGAGGGGGCAAGGGACAGATGGGCATGGATGGATGGGAGGGTAGGGCTCAGGGAGAGGGGGAATTGCTGGATAGGGATGAATGGAGGGGTCAGGGGACAGATGGGCATGGATGGATATGGATTGCAGGGCAGGGCTCAGGGAGAGAGGGGAATTGCTGGATAGGATCAGGGATGAATGGAGGGGGCAAGGGACAGATGGACATGGATTGATGGGAGGGTAGGGCTCAGGGAGAGAGGGGAATTGCTGGATAGGGATGAATGGAGGGGGCAGGGAACAGATGGGCATGGATGGATATGGATTGCAGGGCAGGACTCAGGGAGAGAGGAGAAATTGCTGGACATAAAGGGGAGGGAAGAGAGATGAAGGAGATGAAATGAGGGAAAAGGAATAGAGGAGAAAAACTGCACATGGATGAAGAAAATAGGCAGAAACTGAGGACCAGAAATGATGAAGAAAGGAGGAAAGGAAAGAAATAAATGGAAAGGAAGCCCTGGAAACGAAGTTAAGAGGACAGATAGCCACAGAATCAGATACTGGGCCAGCATGATCAGAAAAAGAAAGTCATCAGACAACAAAAGTAGAAAAAAATCATTTTATTTTCATTTTAGTGTTTGGAATATGTCCACTTTGAGAATTTACATCTGCTATCTTATTTTGCAATGTATAGCAATTTGTTTCTAAGAATATTGCTGACAATTCCTGTCGGCGTGGCAAGTGGTGAGCGATCATTTTCACCGGGGGGGGGGGGGCTAACTGATAGTCTGCAGGGGGGCGCCAGAGACCCTAGGCACAGCCCTGTATCCACGCTACTGGCTATCTTCATGTCTTCATATCTTCATGCTGATGACACAAAGTTATTCAAAATTGTTAAATCGCAAGAGGATTGTGAAAAATTACAAGAGGACCTTACAAGACTGGGCATCTAAATGGCAGATGACGTTTAATGTGAGCAAGTGCAAAGTGATGCATGTGGGAAAGAGGAACCAAATTATAGCTACATAATACAAGGTTCCACGTTAGGAGTCACCGACCAAGAAAGGGATCTAGGAGTCGTCGTTGATGATATGTTGAAACCCTCTGCTCAGTGTGCTGTGGCGGCTAAGAAAGCAAATAGAATGTTAGGTATTATTAGGAGAGGAATGGAAAACAAAATGAGGACATTATAATGCCTTTGTATCGGTCCATGGTGTGACCACATCTCAAATATTGTGTTCAATTCTGGTCACCGCATTTCAAAAAAGATATAGTGGAATTAGAAAAGGTAGAGAGAAGGGCGATGAAAATGTTAAAGGGGATGGGACGACTTCCTATGAAGAAAGGCTGAAGTGGCTAGAGCTCTTCAGCTTGGAGAAAAGACAGCTGAGGGGAGATATGATAGAGGTCTATAAAATAATAAGTGGAGTGGAAAGGGTAGATGTGGAGCATCTGTTTACTCTTTCCAAAAATACTAGGTCTAGGGGGCATTCGATGAAACTACAAAGTAGTAAATTTAAAATGAATCGGAGAAAGTTTTTCTTCTCTCAACGTGTAATTAAACTCTGGAATTCGTTGCCAGAGAATGTGGTAAAGGCAGTTAGCTTAGCGGGCTTTCTAAAGGAAAAGTCATAGACCATTATTAAAATGACCTGGGGAAAATCCACTGCTTATTTCTGGGATAAACAGCTTAAAATGTATTGAACTTTTTTGGGATCTTGCTAGGTATTTGTGAGCTGGATTGGTCACTGTTGGAAACAGGATGCTGGGCTTCATGGACCTTTGATCTGTCCCAGTGTGGCAATACTTATGTACTTATGTCATCCGCAAAAAGGCAAACTTTTCCTTCTAACCCTTCAACAATGTCTGTCACAAATATATTTAACAGAATTGGCCCCCAGTACCAATACCTGAGGCACTCCACTACTCATCGTACTTTCCTTTGAGCAAATTCCATTTATCACCACTTTCTGTCACCTGTCGGTCAACAAGTTTCCAATCCAATTCACCACTTTCGGTTCTAAGCTCAGCCCTCTCAGTTTATTCAGGTGTCTTCGTGAGGAACCATATCAAAGGCTTTGCAGAAATCCAAGTAGATTTTATCTAGCATGTGTCCTTTATCCAGTTCTTTGGACACCCAGTTACAGAAATCAATCAGATTCATTTGGCAGAATTTTCCATAGGTAAAACCATGTTGTTTCAGATCGTGCAACCCATTGGATTCTAGAAAGTTTACTATCTTTTCCTTCAGCATCAACTCCATTATTTTCCTACTACCGACGTGAGACTTAATGGCCTGTAGTTTCCCACTTCTTCATTGTCCCCACTTTTGTGAAGAGGGACCACATCTGGGCGTCTCCAATCTCGTGGAACCTCTCCCACCTCAAAAGATCTATTAAATACATCTTTAAGAGCTCCCTCAGTATTCTGGGATGTATCACATCCAGCCTCATATCTTTGTCCACTTTCAAATTTTCAAGATGTTTATAAACGCTTTCTACCATGAACAGTACAATATCCACTCAATTCCCAGATATACCCTTGCAGTCAACCATGGTCCTTCTCCAGGAGTTTTAGCACATTCACTTAATCCTCATCACTCTCCACATAGCCATTCTCAGCATCTTTCAGTCTTACAATTACCGTATTTCCCTCTTCGCTTCTTTGAGTTTAATCCGACAATCTTTTCTGTGATCCTCTTGTGTTCTGTATTTCTTGAATGCAGCCTCTTTTGCTCTTATTTTTTTGGTCACTTGTTTGGAGAACTATATAGGCTTCCTGCTTCTCTTGTTTTTGCTTTCTTTCCTTGTATAAAGATCTGTTGCCATATTTATAGCAGCTTTCAGTTTGGACAACTGCCGATATTCAACTGGGACCTGCATAAGATCCAGCAGCTAGCATCTTAAGAATTAAGCCAGGATAATCAACACAGTTAGCCAGACTTGGCCCAGCATTGAATATCTAGGTCTAATATTGACCAACCAGAGTCTTTTTGTGGAAGTTTGATTGAAATTTATTGTGAAAAGGAGATGGGCTCCTGGGGTCCTAGCAAGACGCCTACTGCAAAAACAGTTCAAGTCCTTGTGTGCAACAAAGACTGGGCCTGGGAACAAACAGCTTCCCCAGCACACCTTAAATCGCCTGTCTGGGGCTAACTTGTCACATTTTTAATGGCACATAACCAGATAGTGCCACTGAACATGCCCGGTTAGTGCCCAAGCTGAAACAGGCTATTTTGGGGGCAGCTGATGTTCAGCACTAACCGGCCATCAGCTAGCGCATAAAGATAGGACAGCTATCTATGCAGTCCTATTTATACGCTAACCTTGCCTGGTTAGTGCTGAATATGAGGTCCTAACTGTCACCCGCCCCCCCAGGATGCCCCCGAGATAACTGTCTCCCAATTGCGCACTAACAGTGAATATTCAGTGGCCATTGCTGACTAGTTAAATCACTTTGAATAATGGGCCTTTAGAGTTTAAGTATAAACTTTGTCTATTAAGTTATCCTCATGATTAATAAGGTAAGTATCCTCCTTAAGCAAACAAACCAATATCGGAAACATTTTATTCACGTAAAGACCTATTTAACAGGGCAAATACATTTGAACATTTCTCTCCCCGTATATGAATATGGCATGATGTACTGAAGAATGGACTCCAATATCAGAAATAAAACGGGACATTCAAAAATAAAACCAACACTGAGAGAGTATTAGCATCAATAAACTGTAAAGAGGATTTTTGAAGAGAGAGCTGCTAATATTGCTTTACCCGGCAAAATAGTTTTGGGCTTAACCTGTTTGCATTACTTGTAAGAGAATTCCTTCATCGCACTCTTCATGTCCTGCTATCATTATCTGCTTCCTCCACTTTGCATATAAACTGCTTGAAAAAGTCATTTATGTTTTTGCTTCAATTATTTTGCATCTCAAGATATTTTCAACCTACTCCAATCTGAATTTTGCCTTCTACATTCCAAAGAGATGGCTTTCATCAAGGTGTCCAGTGACCTGCTCATGGCCAAGATCAAGAGACTTTACTCTATACTAGGAGGTTCTTAAAATCGGGCCTTGGGATACACCAATCTGGTTTGCAAGATATCTAAAATGAGCGTGAGTGGGACAGATTTGTATGCAATGGAGATTCATGCAAATCTATTTCATACATCTTCATTGCGGATATCATGAAAACCTAACTGGCTGGAAGTGTCCCATAGATTGGCTTAAGAACCTTGCTCTATACTTATCCTCCTTTACCTACTTGCTGCTTTTGACGTAGTTGACCATCATCTGCTCCTTAGCAACCTGACCTCACTTGGGCTTAGAGATTTGGTTCCATCCTGTTTATCCTCCTTCCTTTCACAATGCAGGATGCTTATATACTTAGCCCCCTTGTGAGCCACCGAGGACAGTGAGTATCAGTCTCCAGTCCATCTATGAATTTTACTTATTTATTTTGATTTAGCTCATGCCTGTCTCCTCTCTCATGATGCCATGGGCTTTCCATTCCACTTTTCATAACTCACTTTGCCATTCTAACAGTGCCTGAGAGCCTGGTTGAAGTACCACGAGACTACCGCTAGAGGTTACGTCAGCCATTTTGAACAGTCTGCCACACCAGGCAGGAGCAAGTGGATATTGCTCCTGTCTGTTTCCTCCTAGACCACCCAGGACCCACAAAGGTAGGCCCGGGGGAACCAATGGGGGTAGAAGGAGTGGGGGGCTGGGGACAGCTTAGATTTTATTGGGGGGTGGGTGGGGGAATCTGTTCTTGGGGGGGTAAGAGGGGAGATCGGAAGGTGGCCAGAATTTTTTGTAGGTCCTGGCCAATATTCAGCTAGGACCCACATAAGTGTCTTATGTGGAATCCAACTGAATATCAGCTGGGACCTGCATAAGCCTCGGCGAACAGCACCTAAAGAATTAGCCCCAGATATTCAATGTTGGTGCCCGGACATGGCCCAGTATTGAATATCTAGATCTAATTATGCTCTCAGAGGTTAGCGTTTAAAAAATGCTGATCACTAAGAGCTGAATATTGACTGGTGAAAATGTATCTTAATTTATGAGCTTTATAATTATGCCTAATAATTTAGGCCTGGCACTTGTTTGTCTAGATTTATAAGTCTAATTTATGAGCCTAGAACTGAAAATCAGTGCTAAGCTCCTAATTTCTTTTCCCCAACCTAAATCCACCGCTGTTGCGAACCAGTTTTTATGCTCCTAAATTTAAGAGTTTAGTGAAATTTTGAGAAAAAATTATGCACTTAGCCCTAGTAAATTTTCAAAGAGGCCAATTTATGAGCATAACTCTCAAAGCTAGGAGCATAAATCCTTTGAAAATTGGGCCCTTAGGTGCCTATGTTTGGTTGAAAATAGAGCACAAATTTAGGAGCCTAACTTAAGAGCCTAAATTCAGCATCCCTGCAAGCAAAGATATTTGTAACACATGCGGGATGGGGAACAGGGAGAGGGGTCATGGGAGGAGGGAATGTGTTGCCTCCACCCAATCCACCCCTGGACCCCTCCAAAATTGGAGGGCTGGCTACGCCCTTGTTCACAATCAGTCTTTTTCTCCTGTGCAGTCTGACAGATGGCATTTTTAGAGGGAAGGTCCATTGTCCCTTCTCTTAAGCATACTGCTCTAGTTGCAAATTTATCAAAACTACAAGAGGAGAAAAGAAACAGGATACTGACCAACCCTCTAAAGCCGCAATAAATGACTGTCTGAAATTATCTTTATGTTGCGTTTTTTAATCAAGTAAGTAAACAGAATGATTTTACAATACACTTGGTATACATTACGGTGCAGAGGAAAGTGTATGCAAGATAAAATCCATTGCAGTTTCTGTACATATTGAAGCTATTAGCCAGAACAGGATACTTAATGTGAGAAATAAGGCACTAGGCTTGCTGTAGCTTAGGATACAGCAAAAGCAACAATCCAAAGCAAAAATACTGCTTCAGCTGGTGGATAAAAGAGGCTTATTCAGTGGGATAAGGGATAAAGCTTTCTATGAATAGGATATTGAAAATGAGGTCATATCATCCAGAACCAGGCATAACACCCAGACTTTAACCAGCATGCAACCTAATACTTTTATCTTTTTCTTTGACTCATGATTTAGATTGGTGTCAGTGTTGACCCTTAGGGATATATTTACGTATTTATTTGGATTTAGTTCAAGCCTTTTCAATAGTAGCTCAAGGTGAATTATATTCAGATACTGTAGGTATTTCCTTATTCTCACAGAGCTGACATTCTAAGGACTAGATTTACTAAAAGCAAATTATCCCGGGCAAACCTGTCTATAGAGACACTCAGCTACTCCCTCATGCACCCCTCTAAAAGGCACTACAGTGTGTTATTTACTACGCATCCCATTTTATGCAATGATTACTAATAATACATATTAACACACTTCAGTAAATCTAGCTTCAAGTTTGTACCTGAGGCAATGAAGGATTAAATGATTTATGCCCGATCACAAGGAGCATCAGTGGAAAAAGTGGGATTTGAACCATGTCTTTGCTGGTTCCTGGCCTACTGTTCTACTAGGCTACTCTTCCACTCTATCCATATATGTGTGTAGTTTAGCATTTCCAATTATCTTTGAATATGCCCATGTTGTCTTTGTTTTGATGTTATCAGTGGTGGCTGAAGGGGTTGTAGCACTGTAAGCCAACTGTTGCTCTGGTGCCACCCCCCACCCCTTCTGTATTAGCACCTCCCTACCCCCATCTCTGTCTTACACAGCAGTGAAAACATGTTGATTTGCTCTTACCAAGCAGGGAGGGAGTGGAAAATGGATCTCTGCTCTTCACAAACAAACCTTGGAACACAAAGTTGCACAAACGCTCTTTATTGGTGATACTTAGGGACTCGACAGGACATCATGTTTCATCTAAATGTGCCTGCCTTAGGAGTCTCTTGATGTAAGTGTGATGTAAATATTTAGTGCTGAAGATATAATGTTGTCTCAAAAGGCAAATAACAGCTGGTCTTTATAAAGACAATTGGACAATCCAAGCAGATACTCAGTAAGCTATACAGCTGATGTAAAGCATTTCCAATTATCTTTGAACATGCCTATGTTGTTTTTGTTCTCATGTTATCAGTGGAAGCTGAAGGGGTTGTAGCACCATTACCTCACCTGGCTCATGCTTTGAACCAGCCCTGGATGTTATAATAAACCTGGTGATGTGGCGATTTGTAAAGGCCCTACCCAGCTCATGACTGTAAAAAATGTGACGTGGACCATTACTTCTGTTCTTCATGATTCAATTTGTTTAATTTTGTTTGTTCAACCTATGCAGGTCAGTAATTGGCACTTGACCATGGCAAACAGCCAACTCACAAATTAGAAGATACAAACTTCTGGGGTGGTCACATCCAGTAAGAATGGCTACTGCTAGTGGGCAAATGAAAAGATCTAAAGATGAACATTGAAAATAAATAAATAAAAAAGTGATATAATAATGACTTCTGAAGTCTTTTATACAGTTCAATGTCATAATTTAAACGTTGAGGAAAGCAAACCACTTTGCATGTCCTATAGTGTTGGATCACACATGGTAAACAACAATTCAGCACCATTTGGACTCAGGCAACAAAATTGAAAGACGGCTGCAGATGGGGTGTAAGGAAATGAGAAGGTCAAAAGAAAAACTCCAAAAAGCTAGAACAACATTTAAGAAGACAACTGGGAGCCAAGAGGCACAACATTTATTTGCAATGGAACTTCTTAATGGTTTTGCAAGCACTAATATACTGTTAGAAAAATGTAATCACAAAAAGCTCTATAGATTCTTACAATGTATAGGTTTTATGATTTTATGCATTAGGGCCCATTTTACAAAGTGGCGGTAAGCCCAATGTAGGCTTAACGCTCGCTAAACAGGAAATACCGCCGGGCTACCACAGCAGCCTGGTGGTTCTTCCCACCCCCAGCGCACCGTCATATCCGGCTCTACAAAAATATATTTACTTTTGTAGCACCGGGGTGTACCCGGCAGTAATCGGGCAGTGCTGCTTGCTGCCCGGTTACCATCAGGTTAGCGCGGGAGCTCCTACCATCACTTCAATGGGTGGCGGTAATGGCTACCCCCTAAATGGCCGAGCAGCAAGTGCTTTACTTGCCACATGGCCATTTCCTGCAAAAATAAAGACTACCCTTTTACCAGCTGTGGTAAAAGGGAGGCTTCATAGCACGCCAAAAACACACACTAATGCCAACGCAGGCCCCCTTTTGCCATAGCTTGGTAAAAGGGACCCTTATTTTTTGTTATTGATGGTCACATTAAGTGAGTTATATGTCATTATGGGGGTAATTCTACTACTTGGGTAGTACTGCAAGGCTGTCGCTAGAGGACAAGATAGCCATTTTGAACAGGCGTTGCACCAGGCAGGAGTGGGGCTCATGCAAGCCTATTTGCTCTGCTAGACCACCTGAGACCATCAAGGTAGGTCTGGGGAAGGGGACTTGAGTTTCCCATGACCTTTCTTCAGAAGTTGGGAAGGAGGGTGCTGCAGGTCTGGGGGTGGGGTGGGGGTGGGTGGGAGGAGGGATCGGAAGATAGTGCTACAGCTCTGGGGGTGGGAAGGGAGATTGGAAGGGGGTATGCTTTTTTGTGGAGTAGGAGAGAGGATCAGAAGGGGGCTCCAGACTTGGATAGATACCTTTTTTTATGGCTCCCAGCCAATATTCTGCGGGGATTCACATACATTTCTTATGTGGGTCCCAGCTGAATATTGGCCTGCACCTGCATAAGCTCCAGCAGCAATTACCCCTAAATATTTAATGCCAGTGCCCAGACATGGCCTGGCATTGAATAGGGCTAATTCTACCTGTGACTGTCAGTGTTTAAAAAATGCTGACTGGAAGGGGCTGAATATCAACCAGAAGATATTTAACATCATTTGTACCAAAAGGGGGTATGAAACCACCAACTGCCACTAGGGGGGCACTAAATAGAATGCTAGAATACCCAGGTATTGATGTGCCTCACATTTTGGCACTGACACTTATGCCGGTCATAGAGCTGGTGTAAGTACAAGCACCTAAATGTAGCAGGAACATGTATAATTTTTGTAAGTTACGTGCATAAGTGGGAGCCCCACCTATGTCCTGCCTATGATTCACCCGTGTATGCTCTCCTTGCAACTATGTGCTATGTATGTTAAGCGGGTATTTGCAAAATAGCACTTAGGCATCATGTTATCAAATACACACATAAGTGCTAGTATTCTAATCAATTATGCACACAACGCACATGCAAATGTGAGCACCTAGGTTATAGAATTGTCCTGATTGTTTTTGATGGATCCACCAATAAGCAAGACAATTACTGTACGTACTTTATCTTGTGGGGTTTTATTTTCTTCTGACAAGCCAAAAGATTTGCTGCCAAGAAGGCATATGTCTGTGCTAACAGAGTGTTTACTTGGATCCATTATGATTTCTGAAATTATCATTAAAAATAGTTTCAAAATACAATGTGGACTTTGGTAAACGTTCTGCTTTCTTAAATGACAAGTGTATCTTAAATAATAAAATGTTTCAAATTTATTCTTAAAAGTACAATGCCAGTGCTTCAAACACACTACTGGAATTTGACATATTTCGACCTGGACATCTCAGTTCTGATTTTTATGTTCTATCTCAAATCTGTTTTCACATTTCTTTTATTGCATATTTTGTACAAGTGAATTGTAAACACCTATTAATGGAAAGGACAGAGAAGTTCTTTACCGGTTGAATATTGTTTCCTGAAAATATTGCTGACTTACCTGTTACCTTGATTTTTGATCTGCAACCAAATACCATCCTCCCACCTACTGGAAGGAGAGAAATAAATTTGCTTTAATGCATCCTTTGGGTCAGGTTCTTGAAACTGATACAATAATACCATCTAACCCTTCAACATATCTAACCCCTCCTCCCTATCTTTGCACTCCAGGTGATGAGGGGACAACTTGAAGCATCTGGCTCAAACTGAGAAGCTTGATACCATGAAGTGGGAATATCCTATGTCCCCCACGGTGTTACATTTTGTGAAATGCTTGGGAAACTGCACAATCTGACATTGGTATCCTATATGCTTCCTAAATGCCCTATTCAAAATCAGTCTTTATTTATTTTTTTTTTTACCAGGAAGGTTGATGGAACCGAATATTACACTTTCTACATCCAGGCTTCAAAGACTAGAAGCACGATGTTGGGATGAAGAAGTATACTCTGATTCTGTATGATGACAATTAAGGAATTCTCCAACCAAACTGGTTTCTCGATAGATAAATTTCACAATAGTGGAAGCCAGATTTGTCTTGGCCAATACAGGGCTACTAGGATCATAGTCCCCTGATGTTTCTGGGTTGTAGCAAAGTTTGCTACTAAAGGAATTAGAGGATACACATACAGAAAGATCCTATTTCCAATCTTGGTAAAATAGTATGGTTACCATGTTATTGCATTTTAAAAGTAATAAATAAAAATAAACATTTCTGAGGAAAGATCTTCTTTGCATACAGAACTCTAACATTTCTGTTCAGAAGAGATACAAGCAGATCCACTATAGATGTTTGCTACTTGCAGAAAATCTGGTTAGTTATTTTGTCAGCCATTCATGTTCTCCACTGCCAATACCAAAAAAGCAGAATTCCTTGCTTTTATCATGTGGGAGGAGTTAGTGGATATATTACCTCCCTGACCTCTACTGGGGCAGTGATTCTTTGATACACTACTAATGTTTCATGCAGCTCCACAGTCCTTCAAGGTCGATGTTACTGCAATGTTTGCACTTGCATCTCTTCATCACTCCAAACATGCCTCACCAGGAAGACCATGCTCTGGTGGCAAAACAATGGCCACAGCTGACATTATTAACTTTCACTCATAAACTCAACGAAAAACAACTAGAACACACATTAACCCAACACAAACATCTTGTTCCTCATTTCTTTTCCCATCAACCCTTTCAGTTAGTTAGTAGCGATCTAGCTGCACTCCCTTGTTTTCCTATCCTCGAGGACTATGGTGCCACCAGACCCTCTTAGCACTTAATGCAGGTGACACCCCATGAGCTTCTAGTCCCCCATTTCACTCCTCTCCCCCAGGAAAACCCCATCACTAACATCGAAGATCAAAACTACTGACAACCAGCTGTGGCCTCACCAGCTCCCCCCCCCCCCCTCCATCCCAACACCTGCCCCACCCCCTCACCACACATTAAAACAAAAATCTTATATTTTGCTCTCAGCGCTAAGGATGGGAGGATGGATGCGCAAAGCAACACATTGCCACTCTTCACCTCCTTCACCACCTGCCCATTTAATGAATGGCTAACCAAAATTCTCTGCCTCTCCTCACATCTTTGCCCCTCCCCTTGCCTCCACACAGCCTATCAGTGATCCCCTCATCTCACCAACTCCTTTCCAACCAACCCTCCTATAACTTCTCTCTCCTCAAACCATTCCCCTACCCTCCCTTAGTCACCCTTAATCTACATATAATCCAAATCCCTCACTCCATCACTCGTCAGAGAGCTCTGCCATATTGTCCAAAGGTATGCCATTATCATATTTCTGTTACATGGTTGTGCTGTAGTGCTGTTAAAACTATATATTTTGATAGTTTCATTATAGTCCTATTATTAGGTTCAATTTGCTGTCTACAAGTTATCTCATTTATTGTATAGATGTTGCATTTTACTATTGTAATGCTGCTAAGAAAATTGTAAGTTTTATATATACTGTAGCTGGTACACGCCTTGGGTGAATCTCTTCATATAGACAGTTAATAAATCCCAATAAATAGCATACCATGCCAGCTCTAACAACATAAGAACGTAAGTATTGCCATACTGGGAGCAGACCAAAGATCCATCAAGCCCTGTTTCAACAGTGGTCAATCCCGGGTCATAAGTACCTGGCAAGATCCCAAAAGAGTAAAACAGATTTTATGCTGCTTATCCCAGGAATAAGCAGTGGATATTTCTAAGTCCGTCTTAATAATGTTTTATGGATTTTTTCTTTTAGGAATGTGTCTAAACCTTTTTAAAACCCTGCTACTCTAAATGCTTTCACAACATCTCTGGCAAAGAATTCCAGAGTTTAATATACGTCGAGTGAAGAATATTTTCTCCAATTTGTTGTAACTTTCAGGAGTCACACTACAAGAGCCTACCTAGGAAAAGGCAGTGCAGTGCACCTACTGGAAAACTAAATAAACCTTATTTGTATAGATTAATAATCCTACAAGATAGTCAGGGGTTTTTTTTCTTTACAAAGTCACACTAGTGATTCCCACGTGGCAAATGAGAGGGAAGCCCATAGGAATTGAATGGGCTTCCTCTCATTTGCCACACGGGAATGGGTAGCGCGGCTTTGTTGAAGAGGCCCTCAATGATTAACAGAAAACCTGGTCTCTTTCACACATGCAGAACACAGACTCTCACCAAGTAACCACAAAACTAAAAATAGAATATATACACAAAAATTAAATTGAACCCCCAAGAAGTCACGACTCTGCTTATAGGGGCCCTTTTACAAAGCCGCGGTAGAGATACCAAGGCAATGGTACATGGCAAATTGGCCCTACCTCCGGGCTACCTCAGGAGCCTGGCAGTAGTTCCGGCATGTGCCATGCACCATTTCCGATGCTCAGAAAATGTTTTCGCACTAGGGGCTTGACTGACGGTAATCAGGCAGTGCTGTGTACTTCCCAGTTACCGTCAGGTTAGCAGGGGCTCCCCCAGGAAATGGCCACTCAGTAAGTGCCATGTACCAACACCACCACAGGGGTCCTTTTCACAGCTTGGCAAAAGGATCCCGTAATGCAGCAACCAGGGAAAGAGAAGCAGTGAAGCATTATCCCTCTGCTGTGAAAATATAAAGATAACAGATGTAAACTTCAAAAACTGGCATATTCCAATCACTACATTACAGATTAACAAACAAAACAAAAATGGAAAATAAGATGATACACTTTTTAATTGAACTAACTTAATAAAAGTTTTGATTAGCTTTCGAAGGCCAACACCTTTTTTTGTAGGTCAGGAAACTATACCACAACAGAAGTATACTGTTCCAAACTGAAGGAAGCTTTGGCCTCTGAAAGCTAGAAAACTAGTCAAAAAGGTATCTTCCCCTCCGAAGGGACACCACCTTGTAGTGGTGGAGGGGCTTCTGTGTTTCAATGACTCAGAGGGCTATGCTGAAAGGTTACACATATCAGACAGTCCTCTGAGGAGAAACCAGGCTGGGAGAATTAGGCTGCAGCAGCTTGGTGACCAGTGCTCTTGGGCCGATGAAATAACGCTGCTTTTGAGGTGGCTCACAAGTAGTGTTATTTTTTTATCATTGTAGTCAGCAACATGTGGTACAGATACCAAAGTTGGTGACTCCTATGGTAACTCAAGATGCGGAAAAAAAGCCCACCTTTTACTAGACCTTCATAACTACCAGCCCCTCACCATAAACAACAGGAACCCCTAAGAAATTACACATTTACCACAATAAAGTTGCCTTTTAGTGAATAAAGTAACTGCAATGGAATACAAAACTTCAGATGATTCTTGTAGTGCTTCCTCATTTAAATAAATTGACATTAGCTTAAAGGTTTGTGTAAAATCATGGGCTTGTCCACAAAAACTTAACTATGGATGTTTTACAGAAAAAGCAAGGTTGTGAAAAATTCTACACAAAATTTAACTTCTCCTGATTTGCATGATGTCTCCATTCATTAGCAATTTTGTATAAGTTTAGCAAACAGAGTCACAAAAACAAACTGTCTCTGCAAATTCACTAAGGGCTTCTTTTACAAAGCCGCACTACGCAGCAAATGAGAGGAAGCCCATTCAGTTCTTATGAGCTTCCTCTCATTTGCTACATGGGAATAAATTATTATTTACAACATATCACATTGCATTTGGCATTTTTGTACATGCCATCACTTTTGTGAACCTCTTTACACTTATGGTCTGCATGTCTCAAAGCAGTCACATATGAAAAACCTGAATGTTTCATTTCTAGAAAGTTGCTTTTGTTGCTGGATGCTTGCTTTAAGATACAGAGAGGCCTTTTTACTGAACTTCTTTAAGAACACAAGGTGCAGTTTACTGCATGGAAACTGCTAGTACACAACCACATTTAGTAGGTTTGTGGTATTTTTGCAGTACCACATTTGATTTTCTGTTGGGGAATGTCATGAGTGGAGAATAGAATATGGAAGCCATTTTGTGATTAGCACACCTGCAAATAATACATGCTAATTACCACTGCTACAGTTAGTGCAGGACACTTACGCATCCTAAAAGGACGGGGCTAAGTGCTTCCATGCTAACTCCACACAACAATACTGCACGCTATCTATAAATTTAAACAAGGCATCTAACTGCAAATGCTGGGAATGCCCCCAACAGTTTGCTGAATGGTAAATCTCACATTAAGCGTGGTAACTGCAAATTTTATCAGAGTCCCAAAGAGTCAGATTTTAAAGACTGGGGAAAATGCATAAACCAAACTGAGCTTTTCACACAAGGCTTCTTGAAACTTCTGTATGAGAAGAAAATCTAACAAATTTGTGGGAGTAAAATCTTTGGCAAAAATCAGGGGATGTTCGTGCTCAAAGATTAGGACTGGGCTAAAGTTTACTAAGGCATTTGTTACAGATTTTTCCTTTTCAGGCACTGGATGAACTAAAGTTCTGGATAA
This sequence comes from Microcaecilia unicolor, assembly GCF_901765095.1. Classification (NCBI taxonomy): domain Eukaryota; kingdom Metazoa; phylum Chordata; class Amphibia; order Gymnophiona; family Siphonopidae; genus Microcaecilia; species Microcaecilia unicolor. The sequence continues at coordinate 75,834,778 of NC_044034.1, forward strand.
AATATGTTATTTCAAAAACTGAAAAGTAATTTATAGGATTTTTGCTCATCATTTCCTTAGGTTTGTACAATCTTTATAATGGGTCCTAAAACTCCCTTAAGCTGCCACATTTAACTTTGTAAGACATAAAAAAAACCCCAAAAATACGTTTACAATACACACTTCCAGATTGGCTATTTCTCAACATAATTGTATTATTTATTTCAACTGGACACAAGCATACTTAAAATTTAGAATTATACATCAGTTGTAAATTTAACTGGACCCTTGATACAAAAAAAAAAGAAAGAAAAAGAAGATCTATATCAAACTTTTTGCAGTGCATATAGTAAAACAGCAATTCAACGATCAGATCGGATGGAGCCTTTTTTTCAAGATACCCTCAACTGCTTATCTTTATAGCAGCTCAGAAAACTTTAAGCAGGTTCAAAACACACAGAAGTATAGGATGGATGTTAAGTTTTCTTATGAACACAGAATAGGACAAACCCACAGATAAAACAAAGTTATAGTTCCATTAAAAAACCACATACACAATGGCTTGAATGTGTGACATCTGCAAGCCATTAAATTATGAGCATCTGTGTTCTAATAAAAACAAGGCTGCTGCATCAGGGCGTTTGTAAGACCTACTTTCTTTTAAAAAATGTTTTAGATACATAGTGATAATCTTGTATTTTTAGAGTCTAGTGCGTATGACAAAGAACTTTCTTTACATACGACTTCAAACATGTGGCTGAGACAATTCAATGTCTTTATTGCTTTAATGTTTTTTGTAACTATTATACTGTATGCTATCCATTTCACTCTTTAGATTTATATATATATACTTTATTGCCACCTTATCCATCATGGCACTATTCTGATCCCTTTCTATATCAAGATTGTCTACTTCAGACAGAATACCTGCATGCCAAAGCATTGTTGTTTTCAATGGTGTCACTGTACCTGGAGTTTTTATATTATATTACTGCAGGGGAATCAGTATTTCACATATCAGAAAAAAATAAATTTTATTATTTCATATAAAACAATTGTACTCCCCTATATTGCAGTCCAATTCCTACTGCAAGAACAGGTGTCAAGTTTTTTTTCCAATATTACCCCACCTATACCAATTACAGTTCCCATACAGTACAGTTCTCCAGTACTATTTTGTCCCTGAATCCAATTTTCAAATACACCTTTTTTTTTTTTTTGTTTTACTGTGAAGTGATATCTTCACTTGCAATGTATCATGAGAATTGCATCTCTGGAAATTGAATGACACCTGCCTTTATCCTGCCTTATGTGTATATATATTTTTCCAAATATAGTATACGAAAATTCAAGGATGAGGGTTGTGATGAATTGCAGTTTGAAAGAGCAACTCTAGAAAAACCAACTGAAAGAGGAATTACATGCAGCCCAAGTACAAAATCTGACCCCCCCCCCCCCCCCCCAAAAAAAAAAACATTGTATTTTGTTACCAAGTTACATACTGCAAAGAGCGACCACAACAAAAGTCAGATTCTAAAGAACTTCTTTGCAGGAGGTTTTAATTTGATTCTGTGAGGGGTCCAGTATCCTCCTCAGTCTAACAGCCCAACAGCACTGAAGGTGTAGGATTTAACCATGAATTTTCAGTAATGTTTTGCATACACTTGGAATAAAAAGCCTGTTTAATGTATATATTTTGGTAATCCAGTAGATAACGCAATATTGAAGACTGGAGTTACAACCCCTGTAACTATGCTCTGGACAAAGACCCAAATCAACTCTCTCCCCCCTCAGATTTCAAATGAAATTTTCAAAATTGTTTACAAGAAAATAACAGCATACAAGTTGATACTAAAAACTGTGTTTTAGTTCAGTAAGTTACTGGAGTACGACACTGTTTTAAGGCATATCTATTTATAACAAAAGTAAAATTTAGTTTCAGCATGACTGGGCACAACTCTTTCTTACCATAACTTTATTATAGCATGGGAGTAGACCATAGATTTTATTGCTAACCATCAAATATGAAATCTGGTAAACTATGAGATTCTAAATTGCATACAGATAATGCAAAGCTGAGTAACTTTTATCCCCTGCTCTCTACTTCAAACATATGCCCTATTTGAAAGGGACAATTGGGCAAAAAAAAAAAAAAAAAAAGGAAAGAAAAACATGTTACTCAACTGTAGCAGGTGTTCTCCAAGGGACAAACAGGCCAAGTGTTCTCACAGATGGGGTGATGTAATTCAACGGAAGCCCAGTGCTGGACGCTGACTAGCAATAGTACTTAGAACTTTCTAGCAGCATCACATCACGCATGCGCTGATGCCTTCCCGCCCAATGTGCCTATGTGGCAAATCCAAGACTCTAAATTCTATGCTCTCAAAATCCAAGCTGTGAGGGCCAGGGATTGGAGGTTGAGATGCAGAAATGATCCCCCATTCTGCATGATGAGGGTTGGAAAATACTCCAATCTCCACAGATCTTCAGAGGACAACTCCAGAAGAGTAAACTAGATCTGCTTCAGCCAGTAAGGAGCGATTAAGGATCATGGTTCTCTGGTCTTGCTTGAGTTTCAGTAAAGTCTTCTCTATGAGAGGTACTGGAGGACACGCATACAGAAGTTCCTTCCCCCAATGAAGGAAAAAGGCATCCAACACTAGTCTGCCATTTGTTCTGAGCTTAAAAGGGGGACCTTGTTGTTGAGATGAGTGACAAAAAGATCCACCAAGCGGGTGCTCCACTCTCAGATCTTGTGGATGATGCCTACATTAGGAGACCACTTGTGCGGTTGAAAAGCCCTGACCAGTATATTCACCAGGCAGTTGTCCTTTTCTGGTAGGTTTGCAGCTCGGAGAACCATTCCATGAAGGAGAGCCTACGACCACATTCCTACTGCTTCCTGGCACACCAGCCCCTGCTTGTTGGCATAAAGCATTGCAACCTGTTTGTCTGTTTAAATAAGTAGGATTTCATTCTGTAGCCAACCTCTGAAAGCCTTTAGAGCATTCCAAATGGTCCTTAGCTCGAGAAGTTGACATGGAGATCTGTTTCCTGAGCAGACCAGGTTCCCTGGGTGTGATGCCAATCCATATGAGCACCCCCCCCCCCCCCCGGCTTGGATGTATCCATTGTGAGCACCTTCTGAGGAGGTGGCATTTGGAATGGTAGTCCCACAGTCAAATTTATCCAAATTGTCCACCAGAGAAGGGCGCGAGTCAACTCTAGAGGAATGTGCACAACATCTGCTAGATCCCCAGTCAGCTGGGAAGCTAGAGTCCACTTGGACCTCTCTCAAGTGGAGATGTGCCATAGAAGTGACATGCACCATTACGGCTATATGGCCCATCAGTCTCAACATCTGAACTGTGACCTGCTTGCTTCAGACTTGCGAGATGAGTGTTAAGGTCTCCACTCTCGCTTGTGGAAGAAAAGCCCGAGCCTGCAATGTATTGAGGAGGGTTCCTATATACTCCAATTGCTGGACCGGGAGTAAGTGGGACTTGGGGTAGTTTATGACGAACTCTAGTCTAAACTCCAACACCCAAATAGTTTGGTACATTGATTCTGATGCCCCCCTCCTGTAATGTACTCTTGACCAGCCAATCATCCAGATTAGGAGTGTATTTATATGTTTCCCTGTCTGTGCAAATGTGACGCAACTACCATTAGACACTTGGTAAATACCCTGAAAGCTGATGTGACGCTAAATAGCAGAATGTGGTACTGGTAGTGGTGTTTCCCTATGTGAAATCCGAGATATGTCCTGTGACTGGGAAGTATCAAAATGTGGGTGTAGGCATCATTTAAGTCCAGAGAGCATAGCCAATTGTTTTCCTGAATCATGGGGAGAAAAGTGTTTAGGGAAATCATCCTGAACTTTTCTTTGATCAGGAATTTGTTCAGGTCTCTTAAGTTTAGGATAGGATGAAATCCTTCCTTATTTTTGGACACACGTACCTGGAATAAAATCTCTTCCCTTCTTCCCCTGGTGCTATGAGTTCAACTGCATTGGCATGTAGAAAGGCAAAGATTTCATCTATAAGTATCTGCTTGTGCTGACAGCTGATGAACGATGCTCCTGGTGGGCAATTTGGTGGTCTTTAGTGTCAATGCAGGGTGTAGCCAAGACAGATTATTTGAAGAATCCACTGGTCGAAAGTTACAAGGGCCAACCTGTGATGGTAAAAATTTAGCCTCTTCCCTACCGGTAAGCTGTCTGGGATGGTTACTTTGAGTGTGTCTATGCTCTCCTGGAGCCAGTCAAAAGCTTGTTCCTTTCTTCGACTGGGGGAGCTGGCTGGGGCTTCTGTGGCGGGACTGGCGAGGCTGTGAATGCTGGGCCTGAGGAGTCTGGGCAGAGTGGGAAGGCATGGAAACCTACACCTGTGAGAGGAGTAGGGCTGCCACATAGGCCCATTAGAAAACCTTTGTGAGAAAGAGGAAGCAGCTGGAGGGTGCCGAGACAGGGTTTGGATTGTATCTGTATGTTTTTTAATAAGGTCTGTGACCTCTTCTACCTTATCTTCAAAGATTGTCACCTTGGTATGGAACATCCACTAACCTCTCCTGAACCACTGGTTCCAGGTCAGAGACACATATCCACAAGAGTGCGCCTACCCTACACCCATGGCAGAGAGTCTGAATGCTATGTCAAAAGAGCTGTAAGGCACCCATGGCCAGATACATTCTGCACTCCAGTTGGTGAAGCTCTGCAGCTTGCTCCTATGGAAGGGAATCCGCAAGACTAAGTGTACTGCGGGCCAAAGATTAAAGTAAAGGCTCGTGAGGAGCTGGTAGAACTAGATGCAGGCAATGAGTATAGAGCCCGGAAAACTTTTCTTCCAAATGAGTCTAGTGACCAGCCTCTCTACCATAGGGTGACAAGGCAAGGGTCCTGGAGCTCCTAGCTCATTTGAGGCTGGATTAGACAAGTTGGGCCCTCTTGAAACCAGGAGCCTTCTGGATACAATACTGTGTAATCACCTTCTTAGGTGCGACCTGTACTGACAGTGGAGAGTCCCATTTCCTCATCAGTGAATCCTTAAGGAGCGTGTGACCCCTTCCTTAGAAGGAGACTTCTAGAACAGGACAGTTAACATCTCTGGCCTGGGCTCTTCCTCCATCTCTAACTTAAATGGGATGGCAGATGCCATCTCCCTGACAAAACCAGTGAAAGAGATCCTCAGGTGGAGATTTAGGTCTCTCGAGGTAGGGAGGAATCAGAAGGTACCCCATAAGACTCCTCCTCTGAGAAGTAATGTGGGTCCTCTTCCGAGTCCCATGAACAGTCACATTCAGACTGCTCACCACATTCAGACCAGGCAGAGTGAAACTTTGCCTGCCTTGGCTGAGTGGAACCCTGTCCACATCCCGAAGAGCGCTAAGGTACAGTCCTACTTTCTGATTCTGGGGAAGTTCCTCCCCTAAAATCGAGAATGATACTCTATGTGTCAAAGTGCTGGCTTCGAGAACCTTTGCACAAGCATGGCGCTTCAGGAAGATTCTAGGGCTAATCCACAGCTGGTGAAAGCGTTCTTGATGCCTGAGCAGATTGTAGCAGCTCCTCCCTGAGCATGGCTCAGAACCGCTCAAAGGAAGGCATCGGCAAAGGCGGGGGCAGCCAGGACAGAGGAAGCCTGAGGAAGTTTCAGTGCCAAACCGATAGCAGGGGCCTTACTGCCCGGAGACTTGCGCACCAACGCATCTTCCCAAGAAGGGGAGCACTCTTTCCAGTGCCAACACTTCTTGGGTACCAGTGATGCAGATACCCAGGTGCTCTTGGCACCGTGCTTCAATGAGGGCCGATGCTTATGCTTCTTGTTCAGCACCCCGGTATTTCAGTGCCAAGGATGATGTTGAACCAGTATGTGCCCTTGGTGTCTGGTCTGATGCTGACCAGTCCTGGGGCTTACTTTCAGTGGCTGATGTCGAGAGAGGCAGAGACCTGCTCGATGCCAGCGCACTCCCAGTGGATGCTGAAGTCTTGGCAGCCAACAAGGTTGAAACTTCCGGTGCCGATGATCTACCGGCCTTTGAGGAGCCAAATCGTTGGACCTGCTGCACCCTCTGTGTCCTCAACTGCATGTTTAAACAAAGAGAACAGGAGTTAGGGTCATGGTCAGGCCCCAAGTCACAAAGAGTATGGGTCCGTCACAGACCCACCCAGTTAAATTCGGTGCACAAGTGCAGCCAAATTAAACTCCTAAATTGTGAGCTGGAAAAGGGGCAGCGTTCAAATTGAGGTTGGTGCTCTGGCCTAAACTGGCCTAGCAACTTGCGAAAAGTGCCAAAAAACTACTACAAATAAAAAGAAATAAAATGCACTGAAAAAGAGAAAAATTATTGAAAACATGGGGAAAAATACCCGCACAGGAAGGCGCAGCAAAAAAAAAAAAAAAAAAGAGAGAAACGTACACACTATGAGAACGGAAAGATGTGTCCTCCCTGCTCCACGAAAAAACAAAGAATGAGGGACCCATGCTCACGTGTCTGGCAGGAAGGCACCAGCACATGCGCAGTGGGACACTGCTATTAAGTTCCAAGTATTATTGCTAGTCAGCGTCCGTACCAAGCTCCTTTGGATGACATCACTCATCTGTGAGAATACAACAGCCTGCTTGTCCTCAGAGAAAATATATTTACTTTGAAGCATTCAAGAACATCATTAGAACAGCTGCAACTTGCATTTTGCAATTACAGAGTGGTATTCAGTTACACAATCATTTTTTAATGATGCAAATACAACTGAAAATGGAAACCAAACTATATCCCTGTAACTAATTTGTGCTGTGCACCAACAAGAACCTGCTTCAACTTTCATGCAATTTACAACCCCCTTACTGTACCAGGCAAATTTAGTGGCTACTGAAATACCACTAAAGAACAGGGCTACTTAAAGACACGTTTGGTAGTGTGTTAACTATACAAAAAAAAAAAAAAAAAAAAAGAGACACTGTACAGTTTAAAAGCAAATCTTACACAGCCTTACATTTGATTTTTTTTTCTTTAAAAAGGAGTGAATTGTGTACAGGGGGTTAAATGCTTTATAGACAAGAAAAAAAATGCTCTAGTAGAGACTTATTCATCATCATCCTCCTCTTCCTCTTCCTCCTCCTCTTCATCTTCCTCCTCTTCTTCTTCATCTTCCTCCTCCTCTTCCTCCTCCTTCTTCTTGCTCTTTTCAGGCTTGGCAACAACCTTTTTCATTGCATCCGGTTTTCCTTTTCCCCGATAGGCGGCAATATCCTAGAAAGCCAGAGAAAAGATAATTTAAAGATGTGCTCAAATGATCCAAACAGATCTACAACAGGCATCCACTGAGGGTTCTAAGCGAGACTTTATCTATGAAATATTTTAAGCTTGAAGAAATAATGTACACATTGTTAAGCGCTATGCATTTTCACACTATGAAGCATATATTCACTAATAGTACAGGAGCACGGTACATTAATGATTTATTTGTAAATTTATACCTTGCTAAGTTAACATTTTAATAAGTTAGATCACCTTTGGTATGATCAGAAAAGCATAGCATTATCAGAAAAACCCAGCAATGTGGATTATAGGGTACACACTGCCATCTTCTGAATCAAATCTGTATCAGTTCTAGGGTCTCTCTATTGAAGTGCACAGACCTTTGGAAAGGAGACTAAAAAATCCCAACAAGAGTCATTAGCCTTACTTGTTGGATTGTTATTCAAACAATTGACAGGTTTTATATCCTACCATTATAATACATAAATACAGTAGTAAGTATATAGTTTGAAATACAGTAGGATTTTCTGAAATACTTTATGAAAAAGTATATGAACAAAGCAGAGACCTAGCACTTAAGAATATCAGTGATATTTTGCAAATCTCATAATCCCATTGGGCATGAGAAATAGTCTTCCTCATACCACTGAGTCAAAATTTCACCACTGCTCCCTACAGGGAAAAATGCCAAATTGCTGTTGAGCACTATGTTCCTTACAGTCCAGGGACCAAGCTGGGAAAATAATTAAACTTTTTAAAAATGCCAAATGGATGCTATGTGTTACACTACTCGGCTGACTTTTGGTCCTTGAACCATAAAACATGACAAACAGCCTACTTGAACTTTTTGATCCTACTTTCTTTATAGACGCTATAGAGAAAAGTGCCCTAAGTGTGATATACTATTTTATACATGCTGGTCAACAAACAAAGCACAGCTTTTTTGGGCATACCCTTGGCCCATTCCAAAGATAACCACATTTCAGGACTTGAAGCTACTCACAAAGACATACATTGCATCAATACTGCAATGCTGCCTTGCACCCAAATAGCCTTTCTAATCTTAACTGTGTATGTTTAGTTGTACCTCACCCTGAACATTAAAATGCTTGGGCAAGTTTATACATTTATTAAATATGTTTTTTCACCAAGAAATGACATGAGGGCACAAAACATCTTGCTCATTATATAAAAAATGGAACTCACTTGAATTCATTCTACTGGTGAGCTATATCAAGAGAAAATTCTGTTACAACCACTAGAAAATTCTACAGAGTTTCTGAAATTCTATGGCAATTATGTGGGACACCTGCACAAATTTCAATATTATAAATTAATTTAATAAAAGCATTTATATCCCGCTAAATCTTCATGTTCAAAGCAGGTTACATCGAAGATTAACAATCTTGGTTAGTGTATTAAATATATAAATTAAAAATCATCAAATCATTAATAGGATAACTATTTCTTGTCATGTTTTCAGTGCTTTCCTAAAAGATATTTATTGTGGAGTGCCTCCAAAATAAGATGGTAAGGCATTGAAAAGTTCTGGGGACTTCCCATACAAAGTCTTGTTTTTCGTACTAAGCAGCTGGCATGACTTAGCAGATGGAAACGCTAACAAATGCTCTTGTGAAGACTGAAAACATTGATAAGATTGCCAAGGCTGATAAATCAATATCATAGGATTCAGATAACCTGGACTCAATCCATATAATATAAAGTCAATGCTTTGAATTCTATTCTTGCTCGTACTGGCAACCATTTTCCAACCTGCTTTGTGCCTTAATATTTAATTAGGCTTTTTTTTTTTTTTTTTAAGTTTGATGGGTGGGGAATTTCAAGTATTGATGTGGAAGAGGAGAGGCAGAGTAGAGTGGACAGGAAGAGGGAGAGAAGAGACAGGACCTAGAGCTTGCAAAAAGAGAAAGATTTGAGGGATTTGGAGGGGGAAGAAGACTAATAGAAGATGGAGAAAAGAAAGGTTTTAGAATCTTGGAATAGGAATCCAGAAAGAGATATCCAGCCCTGTTCCTCCTAAAGTCCTATCTCACTTTCTCTCTCTACTACCAAGTCCCTACCCTTCTCATTCTCTTTCCTTTTCCATCCCCATTCTCCCTCTCTCCACCCCCAATCTTTTTTGTGTTTCCATCCTAGCTGCCCATATACACTTCCCACATTTCTCTCACACACACCTTGGTCCTGCCACACCCTCTTCAATACAATCATCATGCCCTCTATACAAGCAACTCCTCCTGTTCCCTCCATCACATCAGTCTCTCTCGTAACCCCTCTAGCTTACCCCAACTTCCATTCCATTGTCACAAAACTACAGACATTATATCCCAGTCCCTATTTCACATAACACTTAGACCTCCAGCATATCTGTCACAACTCCCTCTCTCCCTCCATTACTGATCATGCATCAAGAGAAAGAGCAGCAACATGCACCCCTCCTCTTCTTGCCATGTGATCAGCAGGGAGAGCGGGTCGAGGAAGGCTCTTCACCATCTCAGTCCCCCCCCCCCCTCCAGCCTCCCATAAGGACTAGAAAATTCTATAGAAAGGGGCATATTTTGTAGCTCTTCCCATGGTCATGGAATTGCAGGAGAACCTATCATACCACACCATACAATAAATCAACTAGATACTACGCTATGTAATATCATGCGTAGCACTATTACAAAATTTGATGCTCCTAGATATTTAGAAGAATTGAAGATAAGCTCAGTGTGCTGCTGCGGCTAGGAAAGCGAATAGAATGTTGGGTATTATTAGGAAAGGTATGGAAAACAGGTGTGAGGATGTTATAATGCCGTTGTATCGCTCCATGGTGCGACCGCACATTGAGTATTTTATTCAATTCTGGTCGCCGCATCTCAAGAAAGATATAGTAGAATTGGAAAAGGTGCAGAGAAGGGCGACTAAAATGATAGCGGGGATGGGACGACTTCCCTATGAAGAAAGATTAAGGAGGCTAGGGCTATTCAGCTTGGAGAAGAGAAGGCTGAGGGGAGACATGATAGAGGTATATAAAATAACGAGTGGAGTGGAACAGGTGGATGTGAAGCGTCTGTTCACGCTTTCCAAAAATACTAGGACTAGGGGGCATGCGATGAAACTACAGTGTAGTAAATTTAAAACAAATCGGAGAAAATGTTTCTTCACCCAATGTATAATTAAACTCTGGAATTCATTGCCGGAGAAAGTGGTGAAGGCGGTTAGCTTAGCAGAGTTTAAAAAGGGGTTGGACGGTTTCCTAAAGGACAAGTCCATAAACCGCTACTAAATGGACTTGGGAAAAATCCACAATTCCAGGAATAACATGTATAGAATGTTTGTACGTTTGGGAAGCTTGCCAGGTGCCCTTGGCCTGGATTGGCCGCTGTCGTGGACAGGATGCTGGGCTCGATGGACCCTTGGGTCTTTTCCCAGTATGGCATTACTTATGTACTTAGTTTCAAGCATAAATATAAATGCAAACTTTTTTGTTGTTGGTTCAGAGTAGATCTTTCTTACTTGCTGCATAGACTTTTGAAACTTCACATAGAACGTGCTGAGAGTTACTGAACTGGAATAAAAAAAAAAAAAGCTAAGGAAGATTCTATCAGGAACAACAGTAAAATGGTAGTTGTTTAGCTCATACAAATTTTGAAGCCTCAAAATGCAAATTGTTGGTCAAAAATGTAGCATAAAAACCAAATGATTTTTAACCAGTAAAACTAACTAGACCTAAAAGTCGCAGGACTATTACATACAGACAGACCATTTTCTCATTCCAGAGAGCATATTTTCAAGAAAAGAATAAAATCTAAATCTCAAATAGTCACAGCTAAATAGTAGCATTTACACATGTATGTCATATACATGTGTAAACAATGATTTAAGAAAGCCAGTATTTATATGTGAAGATCCACATCATGCACTGATTTCAAGGGGCTATGGTGGGGCATGTTTTTGGTGTAGCTTGGGTGAGACAATAGGAAATAAAGTTGCTTACCTAATGCAAACATACTTAGTACCTTCCTCTGCAGGCTATCTGCCCTGGACCACTCTCTAGCTTGGTAGTTAAATGTTTCAACCAATGATACATGTGACTGCCCTTCCTGTCTTGCTGACATCAGTCAGCGCTTCAGCTCAATTGTGTGTGCTCAATAGCAGTGAATTGTGAGTGTAAATTGGAGGCAGAATAATATAAGTCCCTTGACAGTATACTGCAGCATGGTGCCTCTTTTGTATTTGGTGTCTATTTTTTGAGAGGATGATGGGCAGCAAGTTGTGTCTGCATTAACCTAACATCCACAGAGAAAATGAAGATACATACCTGTAGCAGGTATTCTCCGAGGACAGCAAGCTGATTGTTCTCACTGATGGGTGACGTCCATGGCAGCCCCGAGATCGGAAAATCTCCCTAGCAACAAAAGATTGCTAGAGCCTTCGATCGCGCGCAGGTGCACGCACCGCGCATGTGTGGCCATCAGCTTCCTGCCCGTCGCGCGAGAGTCCCGTCAGTTTGATAACAAAGCAAAGAAGGAAAGACAACTCAAAAGGGGAGGCGGGCGGGCATATGAGAACAATCAGTCTGCTGTCCTCGGAGAATACCTGCTACAGGTATGTATCTTCATTTTCTCCGGACAAGCAGGCTGCTTGTTCGCACTGATGGGGTATCCCTAGCCCCCAGGCTCACTCAAAACAACAAAGAAAGGTCAATTGGGCCTCGCAACAGCTAGGACATAAGGATTGACCTACGAAGAAAACATCTAGCTCAGAGTGCAGCCTGGAACAGAACAAAAATGGGCCTGGGGGGGGGGGGGGGGGAGAGAGAGTTGGATTCTAAACCCCGAACAGATTCTGCAGCACCGACTGCCCAAACCGACTGTTGCGTCAGGTATCCTGCTGACGCAGTAATGAGATGTGAATGTGTGTACTGAAGACCACGTGGCAGCCTTGCAGATCTCTTCTATAGTGGCTGACTTCAAGTGGGCCACTGACACTGCCATGGCTCGAACACTATGAGCCGTGACATGACCCTCAAGAGCCAGCCCAGCTTGGGCGTAAGTGAAGGAAATGCAATCTGCTAGCCAATTGGAAATGGTGCGTTTCCAGAGAGCAACTCCCCTTCTGTTGGGATCGAAAGAAACAAACAAACAAACATTTGGGCGGGCTGTCTGAAGGGGCCTGTCCGCTCCACATAGAAGGCCAATTCTCTCTTGCAGTCCAATGTATGCAACTGACATTCAGCAGGGCGGGTATGAGGACGGGGAAAAAATGTTTGCAAGACAATTTACTGGTTCAGATGGAACTCTGGACACCACCTTCGGCAAGAACTTAGGGTGAGTGCGGAGGACTACACTGTTATGATGAAATTTAGTATAGGGAGCATGGGCTACCAAGGCTTGAAGCTCACTGACCCTATGAGCTGAAGTAACAGCCACCAAGAAAATGACCTTCCAGGTCAAATACTTCAGATGGCAGGAATTCGGTGACTCAAAAGGAGGCTTCATCAGCTGGGAGAGAAAGACGTTGAGATCCCATGACACTGGTGGAGGTTTGACAGGGGGTTTTGACAAAAGCAAACCTCTCATGAATCGAACAACTAAAGGCTGTACAGAGATAGGCTTACTCTCTACACATTGATGATAAGCACTAATTGCACTAAGGTGAACCCTTACGGAGTTGGTCTTGAGACCAGACTCTGATAAGTGTAGAAGGTATTCAAACAGGGTCTGTGCAGGACAAGAGTGAGGATCTAGGGCCTTGCTGTCACACCAGATGGCAAACTTCCTCCATTTGAAAGAGTAACTCTTTTTAATGGAATCTTTCCTGGAAACAAGCAAGACTCGGGAGACACCCTCAGAAAGACCCAAGGAGGCGAAGTCTACGCTCTCAACATCCAGGCCATGAGAGCCAGAGACTAAGTACATAAGTACATAAGTAGTGCCATACTGGGAAAGACCAAAGGTCCATCTAGCCCAGCATCCTGTCACCGACAGTGGCCAATCCAGGTCAAGGGCACCTGGCACGCTCCCCAAACGTAAAAACATTCCAGACAAGTTATACCTAAAAATGCGGAATTTTTCCAAGTCCATTTAATAGCGGTCTATGGACTTGTCCTTTAGGAATCTATCTAACCCCTTTTTAAACTCCGTCAAGCTAACCGCCCGTACCACGTTCTCCGGCAACGAATTCCAGAGTCTAATTACACGTTGGGTGAAGAAAAATTTTCTCCGATTCGTTTTAAATTTACCACACTGTAGCTTCAACTCATGCCCTCTAGTCCTAGTATTTTTGGATAGCGTGAACAGTCGCTTCACATCCACCCAATCCATTCCACTCATTATTTTATACACTTCTATCATATCTCCCCTCAGCCGTCTCTTCTCCAAGCTGAAAAGCCCTAGCCTTCTCAGCCTCTCTTCATAGGAAAGTCGTCCCATCCCCACTATCATTTTCGTCGCCCTTCGCTGTACCTTTTCCAATTCTACTATATCTTTTTTGAGATACGGAGACCAGTACTGAACACAATACTCCAGGTGCGGTCGCACCATGGAGCGATACAACGGCATTATAACATCCGCACACCTGGACTCCATACCCTTCCTAATAACACCCAACATTCTATTCGCTTTCCTAGCCGCAGCAGCACACTGAGCAGAAGGTTTCAGCGTATCATCGACGACGACACCCAGATCCCTTTCTTGATCCGTAACTCCTAACGCGGAACCTTGCAAGACGTAGCTATAATTCGGGTTCCTCTTACCCACATGCATCACTTTGCACTTGTCAACATTGAACTTCATCTGCCACTTGCACGCCCATTCTCCCAGTCTCGCAAGGTCCTCCTGTAATCGTTCACATTCCTCCTGCGACTTGACGACCCTGAATAATTTGTGTCATCGGCGAATTTAATTACCTCACTAGTTATTCCCATCTCTAGGTCATTTATAAATACATTAAAAAGCAACAGACCCAGCACAGACCCCTGCGGGACCCCACTAACTACCCTCCTCCACTGAGAATACTGGCCACGCAATCCTACTCTCTGCTTCCTATCTTTCAACCAGTTCTTAATCCATAATAATACCCTACCTCCGATTCCATGACTCTGCAATTTCTTCAGGAGTCTTTCGTGCGGCACTTTGTCAAACGCCTTCTGAAAATCCAGATATACAATATCAACCGGCTCCCCATTGTCCACATGTTTGCTTACCCCCTCAAAAAAATGCATTAGATTGGTGAGGCAAGACTTCCCTTCACTAAATCCGTGCTGACTTTGTCTCATCAGTCCATGTTTTTGTATATGCTCTGCAATTTTATTCTTAATAATAGCCTCCACCATCTTGCCCGGCACCGACGTCAGACTCACCGGTCTATAATTTCCCGGATCTCCTCTGGAACCCTTCTTAAAAATCGGAGTAACATTGGCTACCCTCCAGTCTTCCGGTACTACACTCGATTTTAGGGACAGATTGCATATTTCTAACAGTAGCTCCGCAAGTTCATTTTTTAGTTCTATTAATACTCTGGGATGAATACCATCAGGTCCCGGTGATTTACTACTCTTCAGCTTGCTGAACTGACCCATTACATCCTCCAAGGTTACAGAGAATTTGTTTAGTTTCTCCGACTCCCCCGCTTCAAATATTCTTTCCGGCACCGGTGTCCCCCCCAAATCCTCCTCGGTGAAGACCGAAGCAAAGAATTCATTTAATTTCTCCGCTACGGCTTTGTCCTCCTTGATCGCCCCTTTAACACCATTTTCGTCCAGCGGCCCAACCGACTCTTTGGCCGGTTTCCTGCTTTTAATGTATCTAAAAAAATTTTTACTATGTATTTTTGCTTCCAACGCTAATTTCTTCTCAAAGTCCTTTTTTGCCCTCCTTATCTCCGCTTTGCATTTGGCTTGGCATTCCTTATGATCTATCCTGTTACTTTCAGTTGGTTCTCTTCTCCACTTTCTGAAGGATTGTTTTTTGGCTCTAATGATTTCCTTTATCTTACTGTTTAGCCACGCCGGCTGACGTTTAGTCTTTTTTCCCTTTTTTCTAATACGTGGAATATATTTGTCCTGAACCTCCAGGATGGTGTTTTTAAACAGCATCCACGCCTGATGCAAGTTTTTACTCTGCGAGCTGCTCCTTTCAGTCTTTTTTTCACCATTTTTCTCATTTTGTCGTAATCACCTTTTCTATAGTTAAACGCTAGCGTACTTGATTTCCTAGTTTCACTTCCTTCAATGCCAATATCAAAACCGATCATATTATGATCACTGTTATCAAGCGGCCCTCGTATCGTTACCCCCTGCACTAGATCATGAGCACCACTAAGGACTAAGTCTAGTATTTTTCCTTCTCGTCGGCTCTTGAACTAGCTGTTCCATGAAGCTGTCCTTGATTTCATCAAGAAATCCTATGTCCCTTGCGTGTACAGATGTTACATTAACCCAGTCTATATGCGGGTAATTGAAATCCCCCATTATTATTGTGTTGCCCAGTTTGTTTGCGTCCCTGATTTCCTTTAACATTTCCGCATCCGTCTGTTCGTCCTGGCCAGGCGGACGGTAGTACACTCCTATCACTATCCTTTTCCCCTTTGCACATGGAATTTCAATCCACAGTGATTCCAAGGAGTGTTTTGTTTCCTGCAGAATTTTCAATCTATTTGATTCAAGGCTCTCGTTAATATACAATGCTACCCCTCCACCAATCCGATTCACCCTATCACTACGATATAATTTACCCCGGTATGACAGTGTCCCACTGGTTATCCTCCTTCCACCAGGTCTCAGAGAGCCTATTATATCTAATTTTCATTTAGTGCAATATATTCCAACTCCCCCATCTTATTTCTTAGGCTCCTGGCATTCGCATATAGACATTTCAAACTATGTTTGTTGTTCCTAAGTACATCATGCTTAGTACTTGACAGTATTAATTGGCAATCTTTTGTCTGATTTTTATTGTATTTAAAGATACCCGATCTACTACAATCTTTTGCAACCTCACTATCAGGATACTCTATCTTCCCTGTTATGGTGATATCTTTTGAAAGATACCTTATCCCGAACCATGCTCTTTTGAGCGACTGTCGGCCTTCCCCCCATTTCTAGTTTAAAAGCTGCTCTATCTCCTTCTTAACGCCGATGCCAGCAAGCCTGGTCCCCACTCTGGTTAAGATGGAGCCCATCCTTCGGAATAGGCTCCCCCTTCCCCAGAATGTTGCCCAGTTCCTAACAAATCTAAAGTCCTCCTCCCTGCCCATCGTCTCATCCACGCATTGAGACTCTGGAGCTCTGCCTGTCCTCTTGGGCCCTGCGCGTGGCACAGGTAGCATTTCAGAAAATGCTACCCTGGAGGATCTGGATTTCAAGCTTTCTACCTAAGAGTCTAAATTTGCTTCCAGAACCTCTCTCCCACATTTTCCTATGTCATTAGTACCCACATGTACCAAGACAGCCGTCTCCTCCCCAGCACTATATAAAATCCTATCTAGGTGACGCGTGAGGTCCGCCACCTTCGCACCAGGCAGGCAAGTCACCAGGCGATCCTCACGTCCACCAGCCACCCAGCTATCTATATGCCTAATGATCGAATCACCAAGTACAACAGCTGTCCTAACCTTTCCCTCCCGGGCAACATTTGGAGATATATCCTCGGTGCGAAAGGATAATACATCCCTGGTGGGCAGGTCCTGGCTACAGGAGTACTTCCTACTTCACCAGGGTGATGCTCTCCTTCTAGGAGACCTCCCTCCTCCAAGGTAGCACAGGGGCTTACCTGACTGGAGGTGGGACTTCTCTACAACATCCCTGTAGGTCTCCTCTATGTACCTCTCTGTCTCCCTCAGGCTCCATCAAGTCTGCTACTCTAGCCTCTAGAGAACGGACACGTTCTCTGAGAGCTAGGAGCTCTTTGCATCGGGCACACACATATGACACCTCACCAATTGGGAGATAATCATACATGTGACACTCAATGCAAAAGACTGGATAGCACCACCTCTCGCTGCTGGACTGCTGACTCCATCTTAGTGTTTTTTTAGTTTTTCCGTAATTTAAAACTTGCTAAAGTATTAAGGATATCAGCCTATCACTAACTTACAGTTCCTCCTTTAAACCCCAATCTTCAAGTTCCGAAAGCACAAGCAAAATTTGTTCACTTACCAGAGTGGATCGGAACGGACCTGGGAGTCACTCCGGCGAAGGCTCCGAGGATATGCAGATGAGCTGCAAGTCCTCCACGGCACCTGAGAAGGCAACCGGTGGGAGAGCTGGGCACCTCTCAACCAAGAAAAGGCTTACCAGGGGTTAGGCCGAAGCCAGCATTCCTCCCCCTGAGGGTCACCTGATCCTGGCTAAGACTGGAGGTTGGGATGCAGAAGCACCCTCTCGTTCTGAGTAATGAGGGTCAGAAAACACTCCAATCTCCACGGTTCTTCGGAGGACAACTCCAGAAGAAGAGGGAACCAGATCTGACGAGGCCAAAAGGAGCTATCAGAATCATGGTCCCGAAGTCTTGCTTGAGTTTCAACAAAGTCTTCCCCACCAAAGGTATGGGACGATATGCATACAGGAGACCCTTCCCCCAATGAAGGAGAAAAGCATCCAACGCTAGTCTGTTGTGGGCCTGAAGTCTGGAACAGAACTGAGGGACCTTGTGATTGGTCTGAGTGGCAAAAAGATCCACCGAGGTGGTGCCCCATGCTCGGAAGATCTTGCATACCACGCCCGAGTTGAGCGACCACTCGTGAGGTTGCATTATCTTGCTCATCCTGTCGGCCAGACTGTTGTTTACGCTTGCCAGATACGTGGCTTGGAGAAGCATGCCATGAGCACGAGCCCATAACCACATCTGGCCGGCTTCCTGGCACAAGGGGCGAGATCCGATGCCCCCCTGCTTGTTGACGTAATACATGGCAACCTGATTGTCCGTCTGAATTTGAATAATTTGATTGGACAGCCGATCTCTGAAAGCCCTTAGAGCATTCCAGATCGCTCGCAACTCCAGGAGACTGATCTGAAGACCTGATTCCTGGAGGGACCAAGCTCCTTGAGTGTGAAGCTCGTCTACATGGGCTCCCCACCCCAGGAGAGATGCATCCATAGTCAGCACTTTTTGAGGCTGAGGAATTTGGAAGGGACATCCCAAAGTCAAATTGGATCGAATTGTCCACCACTGAAGGGAATTGCAAAATTCGGTAGACAGCTGGATTGCATCCTCTAGATCCCCTGCAGCCTGAAACCACTGGGAAGCTAGGGTCCATTGAGCTGATCGCATGTGAAGACAGGCCATGGGAGTCGCATGGACTGTGGAGGCCATATGGCCTAGTAATCTCAACATCTGCCGAGCTGTGACCTGCTGAGACGCACTGACCAATGAAATGAGAGACAGAAGGTTGTCCGCTCTCGCCTCTGGAAGATAGGCATGAGCCGATGGGAATCCAGCCGAGCTCCTATGAATTCTAGTTTCTGAACTGGAAGAAGATGGGACTTTGGGTAATTTATGACAAACCCCAGTAGCTCTAGGAATTGAATAGTCATCGGCATGGACTGCACAGCTCCTGCCTCTGAAGTGTTCTTCACCAGCCAATCGTCGAGATAGGGGAACACATGCACTCCCAGTCTGCGTAGCGACGCTGCAACTACTGCCAGGCATTGGTAAACACCCTGTGTGCAGACGCGAGACCAAAGGGCAGCACACAATACTGAAAGTGCTGTGTTCCCAGACGGAATCGTAGATACTGCCTGTGAGCTGGCAGTATCGGAATGTGCGTATAAGCACCCTTTAAGTCCAGAGAGCATAGCCAATCGTTTTTCTGAAGCATGGGAAGAAGGGTGCCCAGGGAAACCATCCTGAACTTTTCTTGGACCAGATATTTGTTCAGGGCCCTTAGGTCTAGGATGGGATACATCCCCCCTGTTTTCTTTTGCACAAGGAAGTACATGGAATAGAATCCCAGCCTGGTGGAACGGGCTCGACCGCACTGGCGCTGAGAAGGGCGGAGAGTTCCTCTGCAAGTACCTGCCTGTACTGGAAGCTGAAGGACTGAGCTCCCGGTGGGCAATTTGGAGGTATGGAAATCAAATGTGAGGGTGTATCCTAGCCGGATTATTTGGAGAACCCACCGATCGGAGGTTATGAGAGGCCACCTTTGGTGAAAAAATTTTAACCTCCCCCAACCGGCAGATCGTCCGGCACAGACACTTTGATAGCGGCTATGCTCAACTGGAGCCAGTCAAAAGCCCATCCCTTGCTTTTGCTGGGGAGCTGCGGGGGCCTGTCTAGGCGCACGCTGTTGACGAGAACGCTGGGGTTGAGCCTGAGAAGGCTGTTGAGAAGGTGGATTGTACCTACGCTTATTGTAAAGCATAGGGAGCACTCCACCATCCCCGGAAAAAACGTCTACCTGATGAGGTAGATGCTGAAGGCGCCCGGTGGGAGAGATTGTCCATAGCGGTTTCCCACTGGTTGAGCTGTTCGACCACTTGCTCGACTTTCTTGCCAAAAATATCATCCCCCGGCAAGGGACATCCGCCAGCCACTGCTGGACCCTATCGTCCAGGTCAGAGGCACGCAGCTATGAAAGTCTGCGCATCACTATACCTTGTGCAGCGGCTCTGGATGCAACATCAAGAGAGTCGTAAGCACCCCTGGACAGGAATTTCCGACACGCCTTCAGCTGCCTGACCACCTCCTGAAAAGGTCTGGCGTGCTCCACAAGGAGCTTGTCCACCAAGTCCACCAGTTGCTTTACATTGTTCTGCATGTGGATGCTCATGTAGAGCTAGTAAGACTGAATTTTGGACACGAGCATAGAGGACTGGTAGGCCTTCCTCCTAAAAGAGTCCAGATTTCTAGATTCTCTTCCCGGGGGCGCCGAGGCAAAATCCCTAGAACTCTTGGCCCTCATGAGAGCAGAATCCACAACCATAGAGTCGTGAGGTAACTGCGACTTCATCAACTCAGGCTCCCCATGGATTCGATACTGGGACTCAGCTTTTTGGGGGATGGTGGGATTAGATAGAGGTTTCATCCAGTTCTTCAGCAATGTCTGCTTAAGGACATTATGCAGAGGAACAGTGGACGACTCCTTAGGTGGTGAAGGATAGTCAAGGACCTCGAACATCTCGGCCCTGGGCTCATCCTCAGAAACCACCGGGAAGGGAATAGCCACAGACATTTCCCGCACAAAGGAGGAGAAAGAAAGGCTCTCCGGGGGGGGGGGGTGGGGGGGGGGGGAAGTTTCCTTTCAGGCGAAGGAGTGGGATCAGAAGAAAGACCACAAGACTCCTCAGAAGAGAAATATCTGGGATCCTCCTCTTCTCCCCACGAGGCATCCTCCTTGGTGTCGGACAAGAGTTCACGAACTGCAGTCCGAAACCGGGCCTGTCTCGACTCGGAGGAACCACGTCCTCGATGACGTCAAGAAGTTGACTCCCATGCCGGCGGCAATGAAGCTCCCTCCAGCGATGTCGACAGGGAGTCGACCTGGGTGGCAGCCGAAGCCGCAAGCGGCATCGGGAACCACACCATAGGCACAGAGCTCGCTGCCGCTTCCATCAACGGTACCAAAGGCGCAAGCACCCCCCAGGTACCAGAACAGACTGGCGCAGCAGCCCCTCCAGGAGACCTGGAAGAATGGCTCTGAGGCGCTCGTCAATAGTGTCTGCTGAGAAAGGCTGTGAGGCCGGTGCAGGAGCCGGAGGCAGAACCTGTGCAGAGGAAAGAGGCGGTACCGGACTGTCCGAAGACCGACACCTCTTGGATGGAGGGTGAGCGGTCCTCAGGGCGTCGACGCTTCTCGGGTGCCGAGTCCCTTGACGCCCCGGAGCACCCGGTACCGTGTGTAGAAGGAGATCGATGCCGATGCTTCTTAGCCTTCATTCGATGCACGGCATCTGTACTCCTCAGTACTACTACTATTTAGCATTAGCTCTACAAGTACTGACGAGGAGGACGTGGAATCCACACGCCTCCTCGGGGTCGGGTCGGAAAGTGGTCGGTCCCGATGAGCCTTTGCAGCAGGAGCCTTCGAGACAGGTGGAGACCCACTCGACGGCTCACTGCTCCCAGCGTGCGGTAGTCTCCGGACAGGTATTTACCTGCTCTCCCGATGTCGATGCCATCTCCGGTGCCAATGCCGCCACCGCCGACCTCAGTACTGCTGTTGACGTCAACGCCGAAGTGCCGGGCAAGGCTCCAAACAGATGTTCCCGCTGAGCCTGTCTCGACGCCTGTGTCCGCTTTTTTTTTAAGACGCAACTTACACGCATCTGGGCGATGGTCAGGCCCAAGGCACTGGATACACCACGAATGGGGATCGGTACCTGAGATTGTCCGGCTGCACCGACCGCACTTCTTGAAGCCGCTGGGAATCCTCGATGTCATGGATGGAAAAATAGTGGTGGCGAAGTCAAAATTCGCGATGGTGCCAAGAAAAAAGGGCACAAAAAGAGAACCGCGAATGTGCAACCCAAAAGGGCCGCGACAACTGTGAAAAAAAACTTAATAGGGCCCAACTAAGGGAACTACCAGAAGTTTTTTTTTTTTAAATATTTACTTTCTCCAAGATGAGATGGAAGAAAAAAAAAAAACGCGAACTCATGACTAACAACGAAGGCTTTTTCTCGGGCACAGAGACAGCTATCAACACAATCGCTCTCTACCGCGGAAAAAGAAAAAACTGACGGGACTCTCGCACAACGGGCGGGAAGCTGATGGCCGCGCCCGCGCACGATCGAAGGCTCTAGCAATCTTTTGTTGCTAGGGAGATTTTCCGATCTTGGGGCTGCCGTGGACGTAAATCATCAGTGAGAACAAGCAGCCTGCTTGTCCTCGGAGAACACCTGTTACAAGTAAGCAACTTTCTCTGTGTCTACAGGATAACGCAGACACACTTGTTGACTCCCAAGCTGAGGGTTACTGTGAATACAATAAAGTGATTTTTGCAACCCAGGCATGGAGAAAAAAACAGGAGTGGAGGAATTCACACTCTAAGCAAATATATTTTTGAAGGACAGTCTGTTCAAATTTTGCACCATTTCAAGTTAAAGTGTCAATCTAGTGAAAGTGAGTGGTATGGACCATACAGCAACTTTGTAAACGTCCAACAGACAGAGCTGTAGAAGTGGTCATGATGCGTAAGGAATGTGATCCAGGCCTAGGAGGAGGATCAAGCTGTGTTTATTGATAGCAAAAAGATGCAGTCTGCTATCCACAAGGATAATGCATTCTTTGAAATTGCAAGTAATAATGTTTGAGGATAGAAAGGAAAGAAAAGAGAAAAGCTGGGAAGATATCCTGTGAGTTTTGGTCCAATCTAGATAGAAGAAAGCTACAATCAAGGCTATGTTTGGGAAGAACACAAGCAGAACATCTTAACTGAGATGAAAAGTCAAAACCACCTTGGGCAGAAACTTAGGATGAATTCGTAGAACCACCTTCCTAGGAAAAAAATATTGTGTAAGGGCCAGTGTACTAGTGTTTGGATTTAGCCAATCCGCTGTGCTGGTGAAGAGAGTTTTCTAAGTGAGAAACTTTTAATGATGTAGAAAAAAGGGGTCCAAAAGGGAAGTAGGAGCAACTTCAATAAAACCAGGTTGAGGTCCCATGAAAGAGTTGGAGATTGGATGAATGAGATATAGGAACTAAATCGGGAACTGCCATGGCTGCTACCATGGCACCCGATAATTTATATGTTGCTGTATTTGAGGATTCTTCTTTAAAAGAACATCATCTATTCCAAGACTGGCTTTATTGTGCTTAACATTTTGAAATGGTAATGTAACAAATGTTTTGGTTGTTAATAAATAAGAATTAAAAAAAAAAAAAAAAAAAGAACATCTATAGTTACAGTTCTTCCTGCTCCATCTTTTTTTTTTTTTTTTAAAGACTTGAGAACCCTACCCACAAAAAACATGGAGATATAATCCAAAACTGCAACAATCAATTGATCATAAGTACAGATAGTACCAGCACAACTATCAGCAAAGTTCAAGAGGCCGCGAGAGAAGCAAAGGTTTCCTAATGTCCCATCATCAGAGTTGGAAACAGACATACCTATTTTTAACCTTTCTTCATATGCTTTGAACGATACTGAAATATCAGTTCTACAAAAGGGACTTGTCCTTTGTTCCCACTACAAAATAGAATGCATTTCAAACCAGAATAGATCTATTCAAGTTTAATCAGAAATTACAGACAGCTCATACATTTTTAAAAACTGGTACTACACATATCGATATGTCCATTTTAAAGAAACCCTCCATCTGGATACCACCTGGCCCAATTGACCCTTTCATAAATGCCTTTATTCGATGTGTGCAGAGAGGTTTCCATAATAGAGGGGAAGAAAAGGCAAAGATTCTTTAATTTCTCATCAAATGAACTTAAAGCGATGCAATTTTTACTAAGAACAAAGATGTGGTTCTCAAACCAGAAGACAAAGGAGATAGGCTTGTCCTTTTGAATAGGACTGACTATGTACAAGAGGTCAAGAGACAACTGTCAGATCGGTTATATTATACTCTGCTTCAGCGTGATCCCACACAAAAACTTTACAAGAAGAGATAGCTGAGTTTGTTGATATAGCCACTGGGGCGAGTTTCCTTACACTAAAAGAAACAATTTCTAAAAGCTAAATCTCCAGTAGTCCCAATAATATATGTTCTACCAAAAATACACAAGTTTACTACTCATCCACCTGGAAGGCCCCATGTCTTTGGGAATGAGTCTGTTCTGGAGCCTTTGTCACAATTTGTTGATTTCTTTTTGCGTCCACATGTACCATTAATAGAATTGTATATCAGGGATTCCTCTCATTTTACTAACATTTTAACCAGCATAGGTGATGATTTGTCAGATACCCTATTGGTAACCAAGGATATCGATTCATTGTATACCAATATACCACAATTAGAAACTGCTAGTCATTGAGAACACTTTAAGAGGGAGGTTGACTTACTGTCAGATACCAAATTATCATTTGCAACTATAGTCCTAAGAATTATTTTCGTTCTGAAGGTCAGTACAATAAAGAGATCAAGGGCACCGCCAAGAGTGCCACCATGGCGCCCGATTTAGCGAATTTATGTTGCTGCATTTGAGGATTCTTTTCTAAAAGAACACCTGTTTAAAAATGAAATATGCCTTTATAAGTGTTATAATGATGACATCATCATCATTTTGAGGGGCAGCACTGAACGTTTAACATTTCATCAAGGGTTAAACTCTAGGAACTCCCATCTTAAGTTTAAAATGAATTATCACGAGAATGAAATTAGTTTTTTGGATGTATTGGTTAAGAAAACTGGTAAAGCGAAGATACTTAGCTGTAGCAGGTATTCTCCGAGGACAGCAGGCGGATTATTCTCAAAGTTGGGTCGCCGATCCACGCAGGCCTGGGAACCGGTATTTAGTACAGCAAAAGTTTGCTGGAGCCTTCCAGCGCGCCATGCGTCCGACTGCGCATGCACCATGTGCCTTCCCGCCTGCTACACAGCCGTGCTCTTCAGTTCAGTCACGAGCAAAAGACAGATAGAGGAGACAACTCCAAGGGGAGGTGTGCGGGTTTGTGAGAATAATTAGCCTGCTGTCCTCGGAGAATACCTGCTACAGGTAAGTATCTTCGCTTTCTCTGAGGATAAGCAGGCTGTATTATACTCACAGCTGGGGTATCCCTAGCATCCAGGCTCACCCAAAACAACAAAGGTTGGTCAACTGGACCTTGCAACGGCGAGAACATAACATACATGAACTTGAAACTATATACAACTAGCTGAGTGTGCAGCCTGGAACAGAACAAAAAGAGCCTAGGGGGGTGGAGTTGGATTCCAAACCCCAAACAGATTCTGCAGCACTGCCTGCCTTAACCGACTGTCGTGTTGGGTGTCCTGCTCAAGGAAGTAGTGTGATGTGAATCTGTGGACTGAAGACCACGTTGCAGCTTTGCAAATCTCTTCAATGCAGGCTGACTTCAAGTGAGCCACCGATGAAGCCATGGCTCTGACATTATGAACCATGACATGGCCCTCCAGAGTCAGCCCAGCTTGGACATAAGCGAAAAAAATGCAATCTGCTAACCAACTGGAGATTGTGCGTTTTCCGATGGCGACTCCCCTCCTGTTGGGATCAAAAGAAACAAACAACTGGGCGGACTGTCTGAAGGGCTTCGTCAGCTCCATGTAAAAGGTCAATGCTCTCTTGCAGTCAAAGGTGTGCAAGCTGCTTTCGACAGGGTGGGCATGAGGACGGGGGAAAAAATGTTGGCAAGACAATTGACTGGTTCAGATGGAACTCTGACACCACCTTTGGCAGGAACTTAGTGTGTGTGCGGAGGACTACTCTGTTGTGATGAAACTTAGTATAAGGTGCATCCACTACTAAGGCCTGAAGCTCACTGACCCTACGAGCAGAAGTAACAGCCACCAAGAAAACAACCTTCCAGGTCAAGTACTTCAGATGTCAGGAATTCAGTATCTCAAAAGGAGCTTTCATCAGCTGGGTCAGAACGACGTTGAGATCCATGACATTGGCGGAGGTTTGACAGGGGGCTTTGACAACAGCAAACCTCTCATGAAGCGAACTAAAGGCTGTCCAGAGATAGGCTGGCTTACCTTCTACACGCTGATGATAAGCACTAATTGCACTAAGGTGAACCCTTATGGAGTTGATCTTGAGACCAGACTCTGATAAGTGTAGAAGGTATTCAAACAGGGTCTGTGTAGGATAAGAGAATCTATGGCCTTGCTGTCACACCAGACGGCAAACCTCTTCCATTTAAAAGAGTAACACCTCTTAGTGGAATCTTTCCTGGATGCAAGCAAGACCCGGGAGACACCCTCCGAAAGACCTAAGGAAGCGAATTTTATGCTCTCAACATCCAGGCCTTGAGAGCCAGAGACTGGAGGTTGGGATGTAGAAGCAACCCCTCTTTCTGAGTGATGAGGGTTGGAAAACACTCCAATCTCCACGGTTCTTCGGAGGACAATTCCAGAAGAAGAGGGAACCAAATCTGATGCGGCCAAGACGGCGTAATCAGGATCATGGTTCCAAGGTCTTGCTTGAGTTTCAGTAAAGTCTTCCCACTAGAGGTATGGGAGAATACGCATACAGAAGGCCTGTTCTCCAATGTAGGAGAAAGGCATCTGATGCTAGTCTGCCATGGGCCTGAAGTCTGGAACAGAACTGAGGGACTTTGTGATTTAGTTGAGTGGCAAAGAGATCCACTGAGGGGGTGCCCACACTCAGAAGATCTCGCGGCCCATGCCCATATTCAGCGACCACTCGTGAGGTTGCATAACCCTGCTCAGCCTGTCGGCCAGACTGTTGCTTACGTCTGCCAGATAAGTGGCTTGGAGAAACATGTTGTGACGGTGCACCCAAAGCCACATCTGGAAGGCCTCCTGACACAGAGGGCGAGATCCGGTGCCCCCCTGCCTCGCAACCTGATAGTCTGTTTGAACCAAGGTAATTTGGTTGGACAGTCGATCTCTGAAAGCCTTGAGAGTGTTCCAGATTGCTTGGCGCTCCAGAAGGTTGATCTGAAGATCTTTTTTCCTGGGGGACCAGGCCCCCTGGGTGTCAAGCCCATCTACATGAGCTTCCCATCCCAAGAGACATGCATCTGTCATCAGCATTTTTTGCAGCGGAGGAATTTGGAATGGATGTCCCGTGGTCGAATTGGATTGAATCATCCGCCAGTGAAGAGAATGCAGAAAATCGGTGGATAGAAGGATGGCATCATCTAGATTCCCTGTGGCTTGATACCACTGAGAAGCTAGGGTTCATTGAGCAGATCTCATATGCAGACGTGCCATGGGCGTAACATGAACTGTGGAGGCCATGTGCCCCAAGTCTCAACATCTGCCGAGCTGTGACTTGCTGTGACGCTCGAACCTTGGCCACTAGGGACAGAATGTTGTCTGACCGCACCTCGGGAAGATAGGCTCAAACTGTTCTCGTGTCGAGCAATGCTCCAATGACCTCCAATTTCTGAACCGGAGTGAGATGGGACTTGGGATAATTTATTACGAACCCTAGTAGTTCCAGCACCTGAATAGTCTTCCGCATGAACTCCCAAGCACCGTCCTCTGAGGTGCTCTTCACCAGCCAATCGTCAAGATAAGGGAACACATGCACTCCCAGCCTGCGAAGTGACGCTGCAACTACCACAAACATTTTGTGAATACTCAGGGAGCTGACGCTAGGCCAAAGGGCAGCACGCGGTACTGGAAGTGCTGCATTCCCAGTCGAAAACAAAGATACTTCCTGTGAGCTGGAAGTATTGGGATGTGCATATAAGCATCCTTCAAGTCCAGAGAGCATAGCCAATCGTTTTCCTGAATCATGGGAAGAAGGGTGCCTAGGGAAACCATCCTGAACTTTTTTCGAACTAAGAATTTTTTCAGGGCCCTTAGGTCTAGGATGGGATGCATCCCCCATTTTCTTCTGCACAAGGAAGTACCTGGAATAGAATCCCAGCCCTTCTTCCCCTGGTGGAACGGGTTCAACCACATTGGCCATCAGAAGGACAGAAAGTTCCTCTGCAAGTACCTGCTTGTGCTGGGAGCTGAACGAATGAGCTCCTGGTGGACCATCTGGAGGTGAATAAACAACCTCCATCTGACCGGCAAGTCGTCCAGGCACTTTTAGTTTGGCTATGCTTTCCTGGAGCCAGTCAAATGTTCGTCCCTTGCTTTTGCTGGGGAGCAGTAGGGGCCTTGGGCACACGCTGCTGATGAGAACAAGCGCACCGGGGCTGAGCCTGAGTAGGCTGGCAAGATGCCGGAGTGTACCTACGCCTAGAAAAGGAATAGGGAGCACTCCGAAGCCCACCAAAAAACCTCCTAGTTGTGGAGGTGGTAGTAGAAGGCGCCTGGCAGGAGAAAGAAGCCATAGCATCTGTGTGCTTCTTGATCTGGTCAACCAGATATTCTACCTTCTCTCCGAAAAGATTATCCATCTGGCAATGAACATCCGCTATCCTTGACACGCAGCCATGAGAGTCTGCGCATTGCTATACCTGGAGCAGAGATCCTGGATGCTACATCAAAAGTGTCGTAAGCGCCCCTGGCCAAAAATTTATGACACACCTTCTGCTGCCTGACCACCTGGCGAAAAGGTTTGGCCTGCCAGGAGGGAGGGTATTGACCAAACTACACAGCTGCCGAACCGAGTTTCACAAGTGGATGCTCGTGAACAGCTGGTATGATTGTATACGGGCAGCGAGCATAGCGGCCTAATTCATTTTCCTCCCAAAAAGAGTCCAAGGTCCTAGCTTCTCTGACTGGGGGCGCCAAAGCATAGTCCCTAGAACTCTTGGCTCTTTTGAGGGCACAGTCCACCACCATGGAGTTATGGGGTAACTGAGACCTCATCAACCCAGGTTCACCGTGGATCCGATACTGGGAATCTGTCTTCTTAGGGATCACGGGATCAGACAGAGGGGACGCCCAAATTTGCATAAGGACTTCCCTTAGTACCTTATGCAAAGGAGCTGTCACTGCCTCCTTGGGTGGAAAGGTGTAGTCCAGAACCTCGAGCATCTCAGCCCTAGGCTCATCCTCCATGTCTACAGGGAATGGATTGGCCTGAGCCATCTCTCGTACAAAAGATGAGACAGAGAGGCTCTCAGGAAGAGACAGTCTCCTTTCAGGTGGAGGGGAAGGATCAGAGGGAATCCCAAAGGACTCATCTGAAGTACCTGGGATCTTCCACTGACTCCCACGAGTGTTCCTCCTCGGTATCGGAGAACACTTCCCTCAGTGACTTCCAAGACCAGACCCGCCTTGGCGCTGAAGAAAGACCAGTGGTCTCGATGGCGATGTTGAGGAGCCGACTCCGCACAGACTGCGGCGAAGCTTCCTCCAATGGGGAATCGACCTGGGTGGCAGCTTATACCGGAACCGCAAGTGGCACCGAGCTCGGGGACCTCACCGCGGGTGGAGGGTCAGACACAGCTGCAGCAGTCCTTCCAGAAGTTCTGGAAGTAAGGCCCGAATGCACTCATTGAGAGTAGCCATTGGAAGAGACTGCGGGACTGGTGGAGCAGTCAATGACAGAGATGCTTGGGGCTCGGGAGCAGGAACTGGGCTACTGAGAGACCGACGTGCTGGCACCTCTTGTATGGAGGATGAGCAGTCCTTCCGGTGTCGATGCTTCTCGGGTGCCAAGTCCCTCTGCACCCTGGAGCTCTTCGCACCATACGTCAAGGGAGAATGGTGTCGGTGCTTCTTCGCCTTTGCTTGATGCACCTCACCGAGGCTCCTCAGTGCTGACAAGGACGACATCAAATCCCCACGTTGCCTCAGGCTCGGGTCTGACGATGGACGGTCCCGAGGGGCCTGTTTAGAAGAAGGCCTTGAGGCAGGTGGAGACCCACTTGATGCCTCGCTGCTCACAGTGTGTCGTGGCCTCTCAGCAGCCATGCCTACCTCCACTTCCGACGTTGATGTGTTCCTCGATGTCGACACCACCGACCTCGGTACCGATGTCGATGCCAACATCGAAGGACTAGACCGAGCCCCAAAAAGTTTTTCTCTCTGGGCTACTCGAGCCAGTTGAGTCCTTTTCTTCATACAAAGACAAAGGGCACAACAAGCCGGGCCCAAGGCACTGAATACACCAGGAATGGATATCACTCCTGAGATGGTCCAGTTACACTGAGAACATCGTTTGAAGCCACTAGGAGTCTTCGATAACATGGAAGGGAAGACTGCCCTGGCCAAATCAAAAGACTCGATGGTGCCAAAAAAAGTGCACCAAAAACAAAGGGAAAAACCCCCGGCCGAGCAGGCCTAAGAACGGTCATGACTAAAATGAAAGAAAACTTATACATGGGCTGAAAAACTAACATCTATAAGGAAAGTAAAGAAGAAAATAAAGAAAAATGAAGAGAAAAAAAAAATTTGCAAAAATGGCACTAAGGTTCTCCTGGGCGACAAAGCGAGGCCAGGTAAATTAGCTGCCGCTTCTCAAGTGGGAAAAAAAGAACTGAGGAGCGCGGCTGTGCAGCGGGAAGGCACTTGGTGCATGTGCAGTTGGACGCACGGCGAACTGGAAGCCTCCAGCAAACTTTTTTCCTGTACTAAATGCTGGTTCCCGGGCCAGTGCAGATCGCCAACCAAACTGCGAGTATAATACAGCCTGCTTGTCCTTCAAGAATGTTACTCACACCTCTATATATAAAAAATTTAGACTGCAATACCTATTTACAGTACAACAGTTATTATAGCAGAAACTTTAAGAAAAATCTCCCTTATGTCAGTTTTTTCACTTACGTAGGTTGTGCAGTGACCAGTTAGATTATGAAACGCAAACAATAAATATGGCTTTGAGAATTAAAACAAGAGGTTATCCTGATAGGTATACCCTAGAGGGTTTTCACAAAGTGAAAGTTGCCGATAGGGCAACACTCTTGACCACAAGAAAATAGAGGGCCACTCCGGAATTTGTGTGCACCTTACAATACTCCAATTTAGCCCTGAAGTGGAAGGTTATTGGGCAGTCAGAGAGGGAGTGAGAGAGACCTGGGGCTCCCCTGGTATGGCACCCCTAAACTGAACACTGCAAACAAACCTTGAGCACAGAGAAAAAAGGTTGAACTGGTATCTGGTTTAGTCTTTATTTTTATTTATTTGCTGCTTTCCCCAGTTATCAAATTAGAAGTACTGGAACACCCCATTTTTGTTTTAAACCCCAAACAGTTGATTCCTACCAGACCAGTCTGGGCTTCACAAGGACCAGACCTACTGAAGACTAAAAAATACCGGGTGTCAGGGGGGCTACACAGGGATCTTATGGTGCGACATCACAGTTAATTCTGTCTCCACTCACTGGTATCAGAACATAGATCAAGTGTGTCTGGTCTGGTGAGACAATAAGAAAATGGATCTTCACATGAACTACCACCAAGACAATATTTCAGTATAGTGTGTCTCTGGGCACATAATAGTAGCAAACTGACCAAGTAAAGACCTGTATGCATGAGGAATCTCTTCATGATATATTTGCTACTGCATTGCCCCCTTATAAGTCTAATGACAGCATTGTTTTTTTGTTTTTTACCTTTTCATATTTTTCTTTCAGTTTGGCAGCCTTCCTTTCATAAGGTAATTATCCTCTGAAGCTGTGTTATTCCACATCTCACCCAGTTTCTTTGCAACATCGCCAATAGTCAAACCAGGATGCTCTCCTTTGATTTTGGGGCGAAAATCAGAGCAGAACAAAAAAAATGCAGAACTGAAAAGAAAAAGCTGCAGTTATTTTAAGACATTTCACAACATATTATTTATGTGCTATATTAAAAAAAAGGATAACACTGAGCTCCTAGAAAGTGCAATTCATAAAGTCAATTATAATTGAGATGAACCAACATATGTAAAAAAAAAAAAATAATAATAATTAAGAACAGAGTCTCTACTATAATAAAGAATGGTTAGTTTAATACTATAGAAACTTACCCCCCCTCCCCCCCCCCGATTGTTAGCCAGCAATGGGCAGCATAGTTAAAGCCCACCGCCGGTGCTGAACCCAGATATTCAATGCCAGGCTGTTTCCAGAGACGGACACTGAATATCCCATTTCATTTTTAGCCACCAGCCGATAACCAGTTAAGCTGATATTCAGAGCTAACCTGTCATCAGCTAGAGCATAAAGATAGAACAGCTATTTATCCGGTCCTATTTATCCACTAACCTTGCCTGTGACCCACTCTCAAGATAGTTGGCTCCCGGTTATGCACCAACTGCAAATATTCAGCGGAGATAACTGGTTATCACCTGCTATTTGTGGATAGCCAGTTATGTGCGATTTAATTGGTCAATGGCTGCTACTGACTAGTTAAAATCACTTTGAATATCGAGCCCAAGATGTTAAAGATTCTGCAGGACTGCTTGTCCAAACCGGCTATCCCACCTAGAATACTGCTCTAGCTAATAATGAGCAGTGAAGATGTGGATAGAAGACCACGTAGCCGCCTTGCAAATTTCTTTCAATAGAGGCAGAGTGGAAACAGGCTACTGATACTGCCATGGTTCTGACATTTTGAGCAGTTACCCGACCATGAAGGGTCAGCCCAGCCTGAGTATACGTGTAGGATATAGGGTCAGCCAGCCAGCCATCCAAGTAGATATAATATGATGAGTATCCCTAATCTGTTAGGAATGAAGGATACAAAAAGCTGGGATGAATTTCTATGAGATTTTGCATGCTTCAGATAATGTGCTAGAGTACGCTTGCAGTCTAAGGTATATGGTGATGCCTCTCTAGGATTAGTGTGGTTTAGGAAAGAAGGCAGGTAGTACAATGGACTGATTGAGATGAACTCAGATACCAGTTTAGGAAGGAATTTGGGGTGGGTTCGGAATACAACCCTATCATGGTAGAACCTGATGTAAGATGGGTCTGCCACAAGGGCTTGGAGTTTGCCAACTCTTCTGGCAGAAGAGCTATTAAGAACACAACTTTATATGTAAGGAACTTTAGAGAACAGGAATGAAGTGGCTCAAATGGAAGCTTTATGAGAGCTGTTAGGATGGCAGAGATCCCCATGCCACTGGAGGTGGTTTGATAGGAGATTTGAAATAACCCTTTCATGAATCTAACTATTAAAGGATGAATTGAAACTGGTTTATCATAAACTTTAGAATGAAAAGTGCTGATGGCACTCAAGTGTACTCTGAGTTAGTTTGGGGCCAGAATCCGAAAAATGGAGGATGTACTCAATAAGGGAAGGCAGAGAGGTCGTAGCAGGATCGAATGCTCTGGCTGCGCACCAGAGAGAAAACCTTTTCCACTTTAAAGGGTAACATTTTTGTGTGGAAGGTTTCCTAGAAGCTAGAAGTATTCTAGAGACTGCCGTAAGAAAGGTTTAAGGAACGTAAGTCTGTTGTCAGGAACCAAGCTGTCAGGGCTAGAGAGCGAGGGTCTGGATGGAGGAGGGACCACTGGTGAGGCTGAAGGATTCTACTCAATTTGTCTGCTACAACATTCTATTTGCCGATTAGGTAAACAGCTCTTATAGAGATGTTTCAAGAAGCTGTCTAAGTCCACATCTTTATGGCTTGCTGACAGAGAAGGCAAGAACCTGTTCCCCCTTTGTTTGTTCAGATAATACATTGCAACCTGGTTGTCTGTGGAAACGAGTACTATCTGATTGAGAAAGTGGTCTTGAAAAGTCTTGAGAGCATTTCAGATTGCCTGCAATTTGAGGAAATTGATATATCATTTCTCCTATGGGAACCAAGAACCTTTTGTGTGGAGACGGTTGAAACGGAAGGCCTCAGGTGAGATTCTGGGAAACCATCCACCACTGTAGTGGTGTAGCTGTGGAATAACTCAAATTTGAGCTGAGAGCAATCCTGTGGCTTGGGACTTCTGAAGTGTGTCCACTGAGGAATTGGGAAGTGGAGATGAGCCAACGGCATTACATGGACTGTGGAGGCTCATGTGACCAAGTAGGCGGAACATCTGACGAGCAGATACTTGGGTGGATTTGAACATCTGAGTGACGAGAGAAGTATGCTGTTTGCTCTTGGTTGAGGAAGGAAGGTTTGGTCCCGAGTTATGTCCAGGAGAATTCCAATGAAATCTAAGTTCTGAACTGGTTGAAGATGTGATTTTGGGCAACTGATCACAAACCCAAGAACTAGGAGCTTTATGGAAGATAGAATGGAGGTGTGTGCTGACTCCTGGGAGTCTGCTTTGATTAACCAGTTGTCCAGATAGGGGAAGTGGATGCCCATGTGTGAAGTGTTGCAGCTACTATCAGACACTTTGTGAAGACTTGAGGAGCCGAAGCCAAGTCAAATAGTAAGACCTTGTATCCGATCAACCTTCCTACCAGTTGAATTGTTAAGATATCTTGTGGTAATACTGAACTCCCAATTATCATTCACTCCTCAAATCTCTAATGTTATGTAAAACAGGTTTTTTCATACTTCAGCAATTACGCGCAATTCATCAGTTCTGAAATTTTCCATTTCTTACTTCTCGCTTTACTCGTTACTAGGCTGGACTGTTGTAATATAATTTACCTAGGTTGCACTCAAGCATCAATTAACAGTCTACACAAACACAGCCATTCATCTCTTATGTCGTGTGCATCGTTTTGATCTACAAAAATATCATTGGCTTCTGATTTCTCAGCGTATTTTGTTCAAGCTATTGGTCCTTACTTTCAAATTCCATCGAACTGGTTTACTTCACTAATCTTTCCTCTTTTACTATCCCTTAACTTACCAGTCTGCCTGCTCCATTCAATAAATGACAACCGTCTAGTGTTACCAAGTCCCAAATTTGTACATTTAAACTCCACCAGTCATGCTGCCTTTTTTTTCGCTGCGTAGAAAAGAAGTGGGGAAGGTAGGCTCTTTCCAAACAGTAAGGAAGACGTATGATAAAAAGTTTTATTGATAGAATACAAAAGAAGACTTCCTGGCAATACTACAGTAAACTTTTCTGGCCACACTCGCTGCAGGAAGTCCAGCGTATGTCAACATGCCCGAGATCAAGCAGTTCACTAACCCCGGCAACACAGAGTATATACTTTGAGACACAACTCGAATTGTACAACATCTAATGTTATTTATATCATACTTTGCCCATGCCCTCAGGTTTATGTAGGAATAACTAAGAGACAAATTAAAACCCGAATTATAGAACATCAGCCTCTTTTTATGTAACCCTTCACCCACTATTGGTTATTCTCTTGCATTTTAATTTTTATCATCCTTTTTATTATCTTTTTATATTTCAGTTTTCATTAGCATCCACATATACAATTTTTTTAAAATCATTTTTATAGAGTTTTCAAGAAAATTTAAATCAACATACAACAACAAAACCAAATGCATTACATATAGATAAATGTGACAATTTAAGTATAAATATAAAAATCTAATCTCTAGGAGATGCTGATGTTTTGATGTAATGATCCAAAGGAGCCCAATGCTTCTTAAAAGTAGGCAATTGATGAAATTTAAAAGCTGCAGATTCTTCATAGTACAAAGATGCCTCCACCATTCACAAAAGTTCAAATGCAAATTATTTTTCCAATGAAATACTATGAGTGGCTAGAGCCATCATTATATCAAAACATTTTTGATATTGATCCTCAAGTGTAAGTTTAGGGGTTGAAGAACAAAGTATTATCACACCATATGTCAAACCAACAAGCGAAGGGGAATTATTGAACACTAGTAAAAAAGGCCCGTTTCCGAAACCAATGAAACGGGCGCTAGCATGTGGTTTTTTGTGTGTGTGTGTGTGTGTGTGTGTGTGTGTGTGCAGGTTGTTGATGTGTGTCTTTTTTTTTTGTTTTGTTTTTTTGCTTGGGGGGTTGGGGGATGTGCTGTGCTATGCTGGCAAAGTGGGATGGATTGGTGTGTGGCTTTGAGGGTGTGTGTCTGTTGTATTGTGTGTGTGTGGTTTTGTCTGTCAAGGAGGTTTGTGGAGGGGGGTCTTTCTGTTGGTGAAATGTAAATGTGGTTGTAGGGGGGGTCAGCCTTTGCTGAGTGGTGGATTGTTTTTTTCCGTTTTTTTTTTTTTTTGTTGTTGTGCTGAGGCAGCAGTGTTGTTTTAGATGGGCGGAAGGTAGAGGAGCACGTTCTTGGTCTGTCGGTATTTTTTGGCCGTTTCAGGGCTGCTGTAGGGGAACACTGGAAGAGAAATGTGCTGTGGGAAGCAGCGCCGCGTTTTTCTGTTGGGCTGGGGTTCTGGGCATCCTGGAGGTGGAAGACGGCTTTGCCTGAGGACGGGGATGGTTGTTTTAAGTTGGCGGGAGAGGAGCACGGTCTCGGGCCATCGGGTGGTGATCCGGTATGTTCGGTCCATTTCAGGCCGGCTGCAGGGGAATGCTGGAACATGCGCTGCGGGAAGCTGCGCCGTCTTTTTCCGAGGGCTCGGGGAATCCCCGAGGTGGGAGACGGCTTGCCTGAGGCTAGGGATGCTTGGGCACGGCCGCTTTGGCAAAAGGGGAAGAGGAAGGGGGTGGGGAGTTACCTGTAGCTGCGTGAGAAAACGGGTATTCTTTGTTTTGTATTATTAGTTTGCATTTCTGTTGAAGAAAGAGTGGATGCCTTTTGAATGATGGAGGTGATGCGTCAGTGTGCGGTTGTTTCGTTAGTTTGGCAGCCAGTCTCCAGCGATTCCTAGGCAGGGAAGGAGTAGGTTCCTTGGTCGCTGTTTGCTGCTGGCTGGGTCGCGGGTAATCCTTCCAGCTGGGCCGCAGCTTGTCCTGTTCGCCCACATCCCAGATGGTGACGGGCACGTTGTTTTCTGACTCCTCTGACTCCATGTCAAGCGATCCCAAATATAGTCTTTGCTATGGGCCCTCTGGCACTCTTCAGTACTGGCATTAGGCATTTAAAAATTTCTCCCCCCCCCCCCCCGGTCTATTTTTGCACATACCCACAGCAGGAATATTCTTCTCTCGTTCCAGCGGTGGTTCTGTGCTCTCCGTGCTGCACAGATAATGAGCCATTCTGCTGGGGAATGCTCCTCCCTTACTGTCACGTAGTTTCCTCTGATTGGTCCGTCTTACGTTGCCTAGTGTTGCCTGGGAACGGTATTGTGATGGTCCTTTGTGTTTCAGAATGTTGAGGGTGTTTTTTCTGATTGGTCCGTCATGCGAGGGTGGGGCAGAGAGACATGGTCAGTGTTGTGGCTTCACCACCATGAATCCATGAACCCTTCAGGGAGTGACTGAGTGACTTCAGAACGTTGTCTTCAGAACGTTGAGGGTGAGTTTTATCATGAATACGTCATGAATATGCATGATGTTCATTTGTTTTATTTTTTAATTCCATCTATAAGCATTTAGTTGCTTTACTAAATATATGCTATGGAATGTTTTGTATTTTGCTTCGGGGAAGTCTCTCAAAAAATATATTAAGAAACATCCATGTATATATATATTGTTTGGATTTGTTAACAGGCATGCGCATTGAAGCTTACCTTGTTTTTGGCATGCTTTTGAGCATTTAAAGGCAGACACGCTGTGAGTATTCTCTTGATACCTTTCTGCGACAACATATGTTGTGTTCGCAGAGCTTTTTCAATAGCCGCTACTTTTCATTCTTTTCACTCTCCATATTATCCTTCCTCCTTATGACCACAGCACAGGATGTTTTCTTTATCGGTGCTCATAGTAATCTTTTTTGGTGACATATACATAAATATTATAGGTGATATTTCTCTACACTGGTGGCTTCTCTGCGTTAGACCACCGCACCGTTCCACTCTCAATGTCATCGGTTCTTCTTCTTCTTGCAAGGGACTGTGGTCCCACCACACCTATACCTAGTTGGACTTTAACATCATATCGCAACACAAGGTCAGTGAGATACTATTTCCTAGACTTTGTATGATTAGTATTACCATACATTTGCCCTCTCTTCTGCACAGAATATGTTGATACATTACATATATTTTTATTTTTGTTACATTTGTACCCCGCGCTTTCCCACTCATGGCAACCTTCTGCTCAGTGTGCTGCTGCAGCTAGGAAAGCGAATAGAATGTTGGGTGTTATTAAGAAGGGTATGGAGTCCAGGTGTGCGGATGTTATAATGCCGTTGTATCGCTCCATGGTGCGACCGCACCTGGAGTATTGTGTTCAGTACTGGTCTCCGTATCTCAAAAAAGATATAGTAGAATTGGAAAAGGTACAGCGAAGGGCGACGAAAATGATAGTGGGGATGGGACGACTTTCCTATGAAGAGAGGCTGAGAAGGCTAGGGCTTTTCAGCTTGGAGAAGAGACGGCTGAGGGGAGATATGATAGAAGTGTATAAAATAATGAGTGGAATGGATCGGGTGGATGTGAAGCGACTGTTCACGCTATCCAAAAATACTAGGACTAGAGGGCATGAGTTGAAGCTACAGTGTGGTAAATTTAAAACGAATCGGAGAAAATTTTTCTTCACCCAACGTGTAATTAGACTCTGGAATTCGTTGCCGGAGAACGTGGTACGGGCGGTTAGCTTGACGGAGTTTAAAAAGGGGTTAGATAGATTCCTAAAGGACAAGTCCATAGACCGCTATTAAATGGACTTGGAAAAATTCCGCATTTTTAGGTATAACTTGTCTGGAATGTTTTTACGT
This sequence comes from Microcaecilia unicolor, assembly GCF_901765095.1. Classification (NCBI taxonomy): domain Eukaryota; kingdom Metazoa; phylum Chordata; class Amphibia; order Gymnophiona; family Siphonopidae; genus Microcaecilia; species Microcaecilia unicolor. Next base: position 75,873,116 of record NC_044034.1, read on the forward strand.
TTGGGGAGCGTGCCAGGTGCCCTTGACCTGGATTGGCCACTGTCGGTGACAGGATGCTGGGCTAGATGGACCTTTGGTCTTTCCCAGTATGGCACTACTTATGTACTTATGACTTGCCCAGAGTTCACAAGGAGCTGCCTGTGCCGGGAATCGAACTCAGTTCCCCAGGACCAAAGTCCACCACCCTAACCACTAGGCCACTCCTCCACATACTGTAATTCATCTTTGACTATTAGCAACATGAATTTTTCAACTTTTTATTTTTTTATATCCAGTACCAGTGTTTTTTAATATTTTGGCTTTTTTTAATAAATATACATACACATGAATATACATTCTAAATTATACAACATGTTTTCATAATAGTTTTACTTAAATCGTATCATATCCCACGTAAGTAACCTCTTAGATGCATTTTTTTTTGTTTCGTTTTTTTTCCTTTTTTTTGTTGGTTATTTTATTTTTTACTTTTTTTTAATTATAATTTTATTATTATATATTTTTTATTATTATGTATTTTTTTTGTTCTAGGACAATGTGTTAATCTTTCATATATACATACTTTCATCTGTTCATCTGTGAAACATTTTACCATAACGGTTTAACAACCTTACATCCTTTATATTGTGACCTGAAGAATGATACTCTTACTTTTTTATATATTCATTGTATGGTCCACGGTTGAATTCTTTTGTATTTTATATATATATATATTTTTTATACATATGTAGTTACATTTTTGTCAGTATAACCTTATGTTTGTATGGTATTCCATCAGGCTGTTATCACAAAGAATGTATGCTTATATGTAGTATTTTTGATTTTACTTTATTTGCATTTTTATCTCTACACTTGGATATGCATATATTTCTCTGTTGGTTGCACAATAATCAATATAGCCACCCTGCTTTAGTTATTACACTTATTTTTAGATTTTTATTGTCATTATTGTATTTATATTCATTGTTTTTCAATAGTATACTTTGATATATTAATTCGTTTTTTATCGATTTCAGTTTCATTAATACGTGTTATTTTTTGTGTTCTTATTTATGTTGATTTTTATATTTAATTTGCAGACTCCTGAAGAAGGTGCTCCAGCACCGAAACACTGCTGTGTTGTCTTTTTTTGTATTCTATCAATAAAACTTTTTATCATACGTCTTCCTTACTGTTTGGAAAGAGCCTTCCTTCCCCACTTCTTTTCTACGTTGACTTGACTTTTTCCGTGGGGATCTAGTGCACCTCCACACTTGGTGTGGTCTCTCTCCTGCTTTTTTTTTTCATTGCCCCATTTCACTGGAATGCTCTTCCTCTTGATATCTGTTCTGAATCCTCATTTAAGAATCTTAAATTGAAACTGAAGACTTGGTTGTTCACAAATGCTTTCTCCTTACATTGAATCCTTGCCATCTTCAGCTACTTCCTCCCACTGGTTCCCTCCCCCTTTTCTTTTCTCCTCTCATTCATTACTTCTTTGTGTGTTTTGAGCTCTTGCTTTCCTGTCAATTTTTGTAGTTCCTTTCCTAAGTTACTTTATTGTATTGTAAACCGCTGAATACTACTAGTCAGTTCTAGCAGTAAACCAAATTCTAATAAACTGTAAACTATAGATAATGCAGAGTACCACAGCAGAAGCGGAGGAACTTTATGTGAAGGGAGAATAGGTATGTACAAGTATGCCTCTTCAAGATCTAGAGAACAAAGCCAATCGTTGAGTTGTATAATGGGAAGTAGTGACCCCAGGGATACCATGCAAAATTTTTTAGTAGAAATTTACTTAATCTCGTAGATCAAGAATGGGACGCATTCTCCCCGTCTTTTTTGGTATGAGAAAATATTTGGAATAGAACCCTCAACCCTTGTCTGGCAGAGGAACTGGTTCTACTGCATTCTGCCAGAAGAGGGCTGACAGCTCCTCTCAAAGTTGTTTCATTTGGAGGAAGTTGAAACAAGACTCTGTTGGTGGATGGTCGGGAAGTCATTGCCAATGCAGAGTGTAGCCTTCTTAATGCCATCTCTCCTGCTCTTATTCCTTTTATCTGTCACATTCTCAACCTCTCACTTTCCACTGCGACTGTCCCTGCTGCCTTTAAACATGCTGTGGTCACACCTCTCCTTAAGAAGCCTTCACTTGACCCTACTTGTCCCTCTAATTACCGACCCATCTCCCTCCTTCCTCCTTCCTTTTCTCTCCAAATTACTTGAGTGTGCTGTTCACCGCCGCTGCCTTGATTTTCTCTCCTCACATGCTATTCTTGACCCACTACAATCTGGTTTTCGCCCTCTCCACTCAACTGAAACTGCGCTTACTAAAGTCTCCAATGACCTATTACTGGCTAAATCCAGAGGTCAATATTCCATCCTCATTCTTCTTGATCTTTCCGCTGCTTTTGACACTGTCGATCACAGCATACTTCTCGATACCCTGTCCTCACTTGGATTCCAGGGCTCTGTCCTTTCCTGGTTCTCTTCCTACCTCTCCCTCCGCACCTTTAGTGTTCATTCTGGTGGATCCTCTTCTACCTCTATCCCTCTGCCTGTCGACGTACCTCAGGGTTCTGTTCTTGGTCCCCTCCTCTTTTCTATCTACACTTTTTCCCTTGGTTCATTAATCTCATCCCATGGCTTTTCCTACCATCTCTATGCTGATGACTCCCAAATCTACCTTTCTACCCCTGATATCTCACCTTGCATCCAAACCAAAGTTTCAGCGTGCTTGTCTGACATTGCTGTCTGGATGTCTCAACCCCACCTGAAATTAAATATGACCAAAGCCGAGCTTCTCAATTTCCCCCCCCACCAAACCCACCTCCCCGCTCCCCCCGTTTTCTATTTCTGTTGATGGCTCTCTCATTCTCCCTGTCTCCTCAGCTCGAAACCTTGGGGTCATCTTTGACTCTTCTCTCTCCTTCTGCTCATATCCAGCAGATTGCCAAGACCTGTCGTTTCTTTCTTTACAACATCCGTAAAATCCACCCCTTTCTTTCCGAGCACTCTACCAAAACCCTCATCCACACCCTTGTCATCTCTCGTTTAGACTACTGCAATCTGCTTCTTGCTGGCCTCCCACTTAGTCACCTCTCCCCTCTCCAGTCGGTTCAAAACTCTGCTGCCCGTCTCGTCTTCCGCCAGGGTCGCTTTACTCATACTACCCCTCTCCTCAAGACCCTTCACTGGCTCCCTATCCGTTTTCGCATCCTGTTCAAACTTCTTCTACTAACCTATAAATGTACTCACTCTGCTGCTCCCCAGTATCTCTCCACACTCGTCCTTCCCTACACCCCCTTCCCGTGCACTCTGCTCCATGGATAAATCCTTCTTATCTGTTCCCTTCTCCACTACTACCAACTCCAGACTTCGCGCCTTCTGTCTCTCTGCACCCTACGCCTGGAATAAACTTCCTGAGCCCCTAAGTCTTGCCCCATCCTTGGCCACCTTTAAATCTAGACTGAAATCCCACCTCTTTAACATTGCTTTTGACTCGTAACCACTCGCCTCCACCTACCCTCCTCTCTTCCTTCCCGTTCACATTAATTGATTTGCTTTGCTTACTTTATTTATTTTTTGTCTATTAGATTGTAAGCTCTTTGAGCAGGGACTGTCTTTCTTCTATGTTTGTGCAGCGCTGCGTACGCCTTGTAGCACTATAGAAATGCTAAATAGTAGTAGTAGTAGTAATGGTGTGTACCACCCAATGGTCAGAGGCAATGAGAAACCACCTCTGTTGAAAGAGAATGAGTCTCCTTCTAACTGGTAGGTTGCTTGGCACAGACAACTGTATGGTAGCAAGGCTCTCTAGGAAAGAGTCAAAAATTAGGCTGTTTAGACAGATTTGGGATTTTCGACCCCGCTGCTGCCTTGAACGTGACTGCTGGGGGTGTAGTCCTTTGAGGTGGAAGAAAAGGAGTGCAACGATGCTTAGACATAAAAAGAGGCTGATATTCAGCCCACGGGAGGCAGGCCAACTAGGCCCTGCGAACAGCACTGAGCCTGGATATTGAATGCTGGGCCATTTCTGATGACCGGCATTGAATAACCAGATTTTTATTTTGGCCGGCTTAAACTTAACTGGCCAAGTCAATATTCAGAGCTAACCAGTTAAGTTACACACTAATAGAAATGCATCAATACACTCTCTTCCCCGTACTTTCACCACACTTAAAACTCTACCCTCAGATAAAATTGCTATACCCTAATGCTCTCTTGCTATTGTTCTATCGCCCTATCATTTCCCCATCGATACACTGCATTGTTCTATCCACAAATGATATTTTGTCCATTGATACATTCCACTGTTCTACTTCCAAAATTACATTCTATCGCCCTATCATTTCCCCATTGATACATTCTACTGTTCTATTTTCCCAAATGATATTTTGATTTTGACTTTGCCTTCACATAACTCCTCACTATGTAACCATTAACAGTACTGTAACAAATTGTATTTCCATCATTCACAATATATTGTAAGCCACACTGAGCCCGCAAAGAGGTGGGAAAATGTGGGATACAAATGCAATAAAATAAATAAAAAATAAGTTTACAGCAGCCAGAGATAGGGCTGCTATTTAGGCAGTCTAATTTGGCTGTTAAACTTAGCTGGTGAAGCGCTGAATATTCACAGCTAGCCAGTTATATCTCACGACATAGTCGGTTAGCCACTATGCACCAATACTCAGCGGAAATAACTGTCTCTCTCATGCAGACTATTAGAGCTTAGCCAGCTAAGTGCAATTCAACTGGCCAGGAGCAAGGGGTGTTCCTAATCCTTATTATGTGAGGGTCCGTGGATGCAGACTTCACCATCTGGATTTCTGATATCTTTAGGGCTGATAGCACTTGCAAATTCAGAGAGGAGAACTCATCCCTGTGAAAAATCCTTACTACTATGGCATCTTCATTAGGAGGCACCTCCTCCTCATCCAAGCATTCCTCACAGGGACTCTTTGAAAGGATCACCTCCTGAGCACAGGGTTGTGTTCTTATCCCCATCTTGCTTTGGAGGCAAACAATTTTAGTTCCTGCCTGCCTTCCTGTATCCATAAAGACATAAAAATAGCCATACTGGGTCAGACCAATGGTCCAACTAAACCAGTATCTTTGTTTCCATCACTGGCCAATCCAGGTCACAAGTACCTAGCAGAAATCCAAACAGTCATAAGATTCCAATGCTACCAATCCCAGGGCAAGCAGTGGCTTCCCCATGTCCAGCCCCTGGAGCTTCCAATCTACCCCTCCACCACCAGGCCCCTTTATAAACAGATAGCCCGATGCATGAGGAGAATGAATTCCAGGCTAAAACAAGCCTGCTGAGCTCTGTCCTTATCACCAGTTCTTAGTACCAGATCCAGTACCAAAGACCCTGCTACTTGTGCATCTCCTGCTGCAGTTGGGCCCCAAATGGCATTTCCTACCAAAATTGGGTCCCCCTCCAGAATCAAGTGCATTGTTCCAAGCCACGTGCTGTTCCTCTTCAGGCCCACACACTGCCTCTATACTTCCCCCACCCCCACCCCACCGGCTGGCTTCCTGCATTATCCAAAAGGGATTCCCTCAAACCAAGTCAAGGTCCAGTTTTACATACTCACTTACCGGCTGCAAGTATCATGGAGGCTGTTTATTGTTTCAGTATGTGAAGTATCTTCAAAATTAACAGAATTAGTGGGTATGCACAGAGAATTCTCTACCACCAACTGAGCATGAAGGCATCTGATGCTATCCACAGCCTTGAGCTGGTCTTCTCAAACAGCTGTGGCACTTTGTAGATCTGTTCACAACTGACAAAAACAGATCAAGGGCCACTTAAGGCTTGCTAGACCAAGGGTGTGTAATCTAATTGTCTGCTTAGACTGTTGGCCAATTTATTATGATCTCTGGGAAGGTAGGAAGCTTCCAACATGTGTCCATATCTTGTAGACTTCAGTGAACCTGTTCTTATTTGTTGATGTAAAATATAATCACCACTTGATTGTCTGTTTGTACATGCAGCATCTTGTCTGTAATCCAGATTCTGAATGTCTTGAGGGCATAACAAATCGCTCCAAGTTCTAGAAGATTGGAAGTTACTTCTCTTTGTGGGACCATGTAGGTTAGGCGTGTAGTTTAAAATGTACCCCCACTACCCCAACCTTGGTTGGAGGCATCTGTAGTTCTTGGTATAAAATTAGACTACTCTGACATTCAGTAAATATATTTCTGCCTTGATTCACTCTGTCTTCTTTTGTTCTGAGGAAACTGAATACCACCAGATTTTTTTTCTAGCAGATGAGAAGCTCAAGTATTTGGGATACTTATAAGTTAGATTACTGTAATTTTTCTTTTTCTTGCTGGGATGGGGGCTTGCTCCTTAAAAGACTTCAAATGGTTAAAAATGCAATTGTCTGATTTCTGTTGAAGGCTAGAAAATATGATCATGTGTATTCTTTACTTCAGTCTCTTCACTGGCTATTTTCTTTTGTGTTCAGTTTAAGATTTTTCTCCTGACTCACTGAGTGCTATATAATGGTCTTCCACATTATTCCACACAGCCACTTAGATCTCAATACCAACATCTTCTTTGTCTTCCTTCAGTAACAGTTATCCAGTTGGACACCACCCGCTGGTCACCATTCATGTATACGCCTCCAGATCTTTGGAATAATCTCCTGCTGGCAATTAGAACCGAGTCCAATTATTTATGATTCCACTGGCCAAGACCTTATCCACCCAAGGCCTTAACCCATTTATCTACGCTGATGATGTTACATTATATATCCCCTACAAACATGATTTGGCAGAAATCAGCAACCAAATCGAGCTCAGCTTAAACATCATGAACTCATGGGCAAATGCATTCCAATTAAAACTCACAGAAAAAACACACTGCCTCATCATCTCATCCCAATACAATACATACAAACCCACAAACATTAACACCCCAGGATACACCCTCCGTATCTCAGACAGCCTGAAAATTCTCGGAGTAACAATCGACTGTAACTTCTCACTAGAGACCCAAGCAAAATCCACCATAAAGAAAATGTTTTTCTCAATGTGGAAACTCAAAACGCATGAAACCATTCTTCCCGAAGGAAACATTTCATAATCTGATATCAATGGTACTAAGCCACGCAGACTACTGTAATGGAATCTATGCGGGATGCAAGGATCAAATCATTAAAAAACTCCAGACTGCTCAAAACACAGCAGCCAGGCTTATATTTGGAAAAACACGTTTTGACAGCGCCAAACCACTCCGAGAAAAACTGCACTGGCTACCAATCAAAGAATGTATCACTTTCAAAATCTGCACGACTTCATAAAATTATTTACGGCGAGGCACCTGGATACATGACAGACCGTATCGACCTGCCAACCAGAAATACCACAAGATCTGCATGATCTTACCTAAACCTCCACCACCCATCCAACGAAGGACTCAAATACAAATCCACCTATGCATCCAGCTTTTCCTACTTAAGCGTACAACTATGGAACGCACTGCCAAAAGCAGTAAAAACTACGCTAGACCACCTAAATTTCCAGAAAGCACTAAAGACAGTCCTAGTCAGAAGAGCATATCCCACCGACCCGACGTAAAAAATACCTGGACACCTGTGACACAATATAACCGAAGACCGTAATGGACATTACCTGACACTTCCTCCCCCTCTCCCTCTCTAAACTCCCCCAATTACCTACCACACATGTACCTTTATCTACCATAATATCACCTTGCACTCATTCATACCTTATATTTATTCAGACCGAAACCGGCTAACACCACATTGAGCCTGCAAAAGGTGGGAAAATATGGGATACAAATGTAACAAATAAATAAATGCTTAAATTTCTCTAAAACATGGATGTTTATGCATACTTCATACTTTATTGATTCTGTTGATTTTGGGTTGCTCACTCAGTCTGCGTTTCATTTGTTTATATATAGCGTTTACTTTTATTATATACCCTCTTTATATCATTATTTATCTGTCTATAATTGTCTGGTAATTGTTTTTATTGATTCTACTCTTGAATTACACTTTGACAAAGGACAATTAATCAAATAAGTTTAAAGCCTTTACCTAAAGAATTGCAAGCTGTTTCCTCTCGATGTGGACTTTGTACTCTTACAATTTTGTATTACTGTGCAGTGATTGTTCTTATAGTATTTTCTTGTATTGTAGTAGTAACCATTTTTTTTTTATTTGCAGTTTATGCAAATTAAAAAAAATGTAATAAACCAAACCATAATACTAACTGAAATTGTAGTTGGTGGAATAGGCAACTATGAAAAAGACATGTACAGTTGGACCACCTTACCAGTGAATGGTACACATGATGTGAATATTGTGGTATAATGGTTGCATATGCCAACTCTATTGGAATTTTAGCTGCCACTATAGGTGTTGCATGTGCAGTTTTAATAGGACAACAAGTAAACACAGGAAATCCAATATGTTAGCATTTACCTTTCAAAAAGGAGACTATGATAAAATGAGAAAAACGGTGAAAAAAAAAATTTAAGAGGAGCAGCTGTGAAGGTCAAAAATACCATCCTGGAAGCCCAGGCCAAATATATTCCGTTTATTAAAAAAAGAAGGAAGGAATACCAAACGACAGCCAGCATGAGTAAAAAAGTGAGGTGAAGGACGCTATTAGAGCTAAAAGTAAATCCTTCAGGACATAGAAGGATCCAACTGAAAATAGCAGGAAACTACATAAAGAATAGCAAATCAAATGCAAAGCGCTGATAAGGAAGGCAAATAGAGACTTTGAAAAGAAATTTACGTTGGAGGCAAAAATGTATAGTAAAACATTTTTATATATATTAAAAGCAAGAAGCCGACAAAAGAATAAGTTGGACTACTAGATGACCGAGGGGTAAAAGGGGAATTCAGGGAAGACAAGGTCATAGCAGACAGATTAAATTAATTCTTTGCCTTGGTCTTCACCGAAGAAGATGTGGGAGAGATACTGGTGCCAGAAATGGTACAATGCTGACAAGTCAAAGGAACTGAATCAAATCTCTGTAAACCTGGAAGATGTAATGGAGCAATTTGACAAACTGAAGAGTAGCAAATTGCCAGGACCGGATGGCATATGTCCCAGAGTATTGATAGAACTGAAAAATGAACTTGCAGAAGTATTGTTAGTAATATGTAATTTATTTTTAAAATCAAACATGGTACCGGAAGGTTGGAGGGTGGCCAATGTAAGGTAAAAATTATGTATCATACCTGATAATTTTCTTTCCATTAATCATAGCTGATCAATCCATAGACTGGTGGGTTGTGTCCATCTACCAGCAGGTGGAGATAGAGAGCAAACTTTTGCCTCCCTATATGTGGTCATGTGCTGCCGGAAACTCCTCAGTATGTCGATATCAAAGCTCCATCCGCAGGACTCAGCACTTAGAGAATTACACCCACGAAGGGACACTCTGCCCAGCTCACCACCGCCGAAACGGGGGAGGGGAATTAACCCAGCTCATCCCCACACAAGTGGGGGAGGGGAATCCGTCCAGCTCATCCCCGCGGAGCGGGGGAGGGACACCACACCCGCCGATGCGGGGGGATCTGGCTTATCCTGCAACCGCAACCGCGGGAGGAGCTGACTGACCCTAACACCGCCGAAGCGGGAGGGGTACAAAGCTGCCCTACAGCCGCACGAAGCGGGAGGGAGTGCCGGCAGAATTTAAATCTCAATCTAGCCCCGTAAAACGGAGGGGAGAGGAATGCAGCAGCTCACTGTAACACAAACTCGTCTCAACTCTTGAAGAATCCAAGTGAAAGAAGAACTTGAACACGAAGTCCTCCTGAAGTAACTGAAGGCTAAACTTGAACCTAAAATTCAACCAGAATATAAACAGTACAGATATCTGGGAGGGGCTATGGATTGATCAGCTATGATTAATGGAAAGAAAATTATCAGGTATGATACATAATTTTACCTTCCATATCATCAAGCTGATCAATCCATAGACTGGTGGGATGTACCGAAGCAGTACTCACCCAGGGCGGGACATAGAAATCCCTGACCGCAACACTGAAGCTCCAAACCGGGCCTCCGCCCGAGCAGCCACAGTCAAGCGGTAATGCCTGTCAAAGGTATGGGCCTTCCCCGCGGCCACCTAAGCCGCTGCAATGGCTTCCTTGCCCATCTTGCCACTGTAGGCTTAGAATCCTGCAGATCCTTACGAGGACCTGTAAACAGGACAAACAGATGATCCGATTTCCGGAAATCATTGGTCACTTCCAAGTATCTGATGATGACTCGTCTCACATCCAGAAATTGAGAGCAGAGTATTCCTCTGGGTAGACCTCCCTACGAAAGGAAGGGAGACAGAGCTGCTGAATCACATGGAAGCGAAAACAATCTTGGGCAGGAAGGAAGGCACTGTGCGAATAGTCACTCCTGCCTCAGTGAACTGCAGAAAAAGCTCTCGACATGAGAGTGCCTGGAGCTCGGAAACTCTTCTGGCTGAAGAGGTAGCCACCAAAAAGACTGCTTTCAACGTCAGGTCTTTCAGAGATGCCCTCGACAAGGGTTCAAAAGGCGGCTTCTGCAATGCTCTTAGCACCAGGTTGAGATTCCACGCAGGCACCACTGAGTGCAGAGGAGGGTGCAGGTGATTAACTCCCTTGAGAAAGCGCACCACATCTGGCTGCGAAGCCAGGGAAGCACCCTTCAGGCGGCCCCTGAAGCAAGCCAGAGCCGCTACCTGAACTTTCAGGGAACTGAGCGACAGGCCTTTGTCCAGACCTTCTTGCAGGAACGCCAACACTGAAGAAATTGGAGCAGTGAAGGGAGAAAGTGAGCCTGCTTCACACCACGCTGCAAAGATACGCCAAACCCTGGCGTAAGCAGTAGAAGTAGAGCGCTTCCTCGCTCTCAGCATAGTGGCGATGACCTTGTCTGAGAAGTCCTTCTTTCTCAGACGCTGCCGCTCAATAGCCAGGCCGTAAGACCAAAGGGGGAGGGATCCTCCATCACCACGGGACCCTGATGTAACAGGCCCTGCTCCGCTGGCAGCCGCAGAGGATCGCCGACTGAGAGCCTGATCAAGTCCGCATACCAGGGACGTCTGGGCCAATCCGGACCCACCAGGATTACCCTGCCGGGATGCTTTGCCACCCGGTCTAGCACCCTGCCCAACATGGGCCAGGGCGGGAACACATAGAGAAGCTCTTGTGTCGGCCACCGTTGGAGAAGAGCATCTACTCCCAGGGATTGAGGGTCCCGCCCTCTGCTGAAAAAGCGCGGCACTTGGCAATAGGCCGATGACGCCATCAGATCTAGGCTCGGCTGGCCCCAGCGCTTCGTGATGCCCAAGAACGCCTGAGCAGATAGCTGCCACTCTCCGGGCTCCAAGGTATGGCGACTGAGAAAGTCTGCCTTGACATTCATGACTCCGGCAATGTGGGCCGCTGACAGCTGTTCCAGGTTCGCTTCCGCCCACTGGCATAGATTCATGGCCTCCTTGGCTAGAGGGGCGCTCTTGGTACCTCCCTGGCGGTTGACATAGGCCACAGCCGTGGCATTGTCCGACAGGACCCGTACAGGCTTCAACACCAGTACCGGGATGAACTCCAACAACACCAACCGAATGGCTCTGAGTTCCAGGAGGTTGATAGACCACTTGCCTCTGCAGGAGACCAGAGCCCCTGCGCTGTCCTTCCCAAGCAGTGGGCTCCCCAGCCCATCAAAGAGGCGTCTGTCGTGACAACAATCCACTCCGGGGTCACCAGAGGCATTCCTGCAGACAACTTGTCTGTCTGCGTCCACCAGCTCAGCGCCTTGCGCACTGCTGGGTCCAAGGGAAGGCGCACAGCATAATCCTCCGACATCGGAGTCCAGCGCAGCAGCAGAGAGTGTTGTAGTGGTCTCATATGAGCCCTGGCCCAGGGCACTACTTCCATCGTGGCCGTCATAGAGCCCAACAGCTGCACGTAGTCCCAAGCCCGAATAGGAGAGGCTACTAGGAACTAGTCCACCTGAGCCTGAAACTTGACAATCCGATTGTCTGGCAGGAACACTCCGCCCACTTGGGTGTCGAATCGAACTCCCAGATACTCCAGGGACTGAGTCGGGCGCAGCTGGCTTTACTCCCAGTTGATGATCCACCCCAGGGAGCTCAAAAGAGCAACCACCCGGTTCACAGCTTTGCCGCACTCTGCATAAGAGGGGGCTTGGATCAACCAGTCGTCCAGATAAGGATGGACTTGAACTCCTTCCTTCCTCAGGAAGGCCGCGAAGACCACCATTACTTTGGAGAAGGTCCGCGGAGCAGTAGCCAACCCGAACGGGAGGGCTCTGAACTGGAAGTGTCGGCCCATTACTGCAAAACGCAGAAAGCGTTGATGAGGAGGCCAGATGGGAATATGCAAGTACGCTTCCTTGATGTCCAAGGATGCCAGGAACTCTCCTGCCTTCACTGCCGCTATAACAGAGCGGAGGGTCTCCATGCGAAAGTGCCGAACTTTCAAGGCCCAATTGACCCCTTTGAGGTCGAGGATAGGCCGTACAGAACCTCCTTTCTTTGGAATCACAAAGAAAAAAGGAGTAACATCCCTTGCCAAGCTGATTTTCTGGCACCGGAACGACCGCCCCCAGGCGGATCAGATTGTTCAAGGTCTGCTGCACTACCACAGCTTTGACCGGAGACTTGCAGGGAGAGAGTACAAACCCGTCTTTTAAGGGTCGGCAGAACTCTAGCTTGTAGCCGTCTCTGATGACTTCCAGCGCCCAAGCGTCTGAAGTTATTGTGGTCCACTCGCCCATAAACGAGGACAGCTGTCCTCCAATCTGCACTGGGGCGTGGACCAAGGCCCCGTCATTGGGTACGAGACCCTGGGGGAGGACCGGAGGGAGCACCTCCGGGACGGCGGTCTCTGCGAAAGGAATGCTGCTTGGGGGAGAAGTTCCTCTTGAAGGAAGAGGGGGCAGAGGAGCCCGACCTGCCCCGGCGGTACCGACGGGTTTCCTGAAACCGTCCTCTGGAGGTACCAGGGCGAGTACTAGCCCGAGCCCTGACCTCTGGTAACTTCTTGCCCTTAGACGTGCCGAGATCGGTCACGATTTTGTCCAGCTCGACCCCAAAGAACAGCTTGCCTTTAAAAGGCAATCTAGCCAGGCGGGATTTAGAGGCATGGTCAGCAGACCAATGTTTCAGCCAAAGCCACCGCCGCGCAGAGATTGTCTGAGCCATGCCTTTCGCTGAGGCCCTCAAGACATCATACAGCAAGTCTGCCAAATAGGCTAAGCCCGATTCCAGGGCCGGCCAATCAGCCCTCAAGGAAAGATCCGAGGGGAAAGCCCGCTGCACCATAGTCAGGCACGCCCTGGCCACATAGGAGCCGCAAATTGAGGCCTGCAAACTTAAAGCAGCTGCCTCAAAGGACGACCGTAAGGCCGCCTCCAATCTTCTGTCTTGGGCGTCCTCTAGGGCCGTGCCACCTTCCACCGGCAACGCCGTTTTCTTAGTCACCGCAATGATTAAAGAATCCACGGTAGGCCACAGATAGGCCTCACGTTCACTTTCAGTCAAAGGATAGAGGCGGGACATAGCCCTAGCCACTTTAAGGCTCGCTTCCGGGACATCCCATTGAGCCGCAATTAAGGTGTGCATGGCATCATGCACGTGGAAGGTTCTAGGCGGGCGCTTCGTCCCCAGCATAATGGCAGAGCCAACAGGGGCTGAGGGAGAGACGTCCTCCGGAGAGGAAATCTTCAAAGTGTCCATGGCCTGTACCAACAGGTTGGACAAATCCTGAGCTAAAAAGCCGCGCTGCAGAGGGGTCATCCGCTCCATCCGAGCGGGGATCCGTCTCCTCCAAGGAATCCGCAAAGGACCGTTGGGAGACCTCAGATACGCTGCCCTCATCTACATCGGAGGAGACAAAGTCCTCCAAGGCCTGTGAATCAACCCGAGGGCGTTTACCTCTGGGAACCTCAACCTCTTTACCAGACGAGGGAGCAGGGGCAGCGTTTTGCATAAGGAAGGCCTGATGCAGCAGCAAAACAAACTCGGGGGAGAAACCCCCCAGACTGTGTACTTCCGCAGCCTGGGCAACAGCCCTAGACGCACCCTCAACCGGCGCTCGCAAGAGCGGGGGAGAGACATGCTGCGCATCCAAGATGGCGTCCGGCGCGACACTCCGCGAAGGAGCCGCGCGGGAAGAACGGCGCTTAACTTTAGCCGCTTTTGTGCCGTCGCCCAAATTAAGGGCGTTTATGGCATTAATGTCTCCAACCTCAAGGGCGGCCCAAGAAGAAGCCGTCCGAGCCGCGTGGCCGGCCAAGATGGCGGAGGCGAGCAGCAGGGGATGGGCGTTTATGGCGGGAAAAATCGCCACGCCGGAGGAAGGACCGGGACATTCATCGGCCACGAAACTGTCACCCAACAAGGGCGAATCAGGCTTTAAGACCCCCACATCCCCTCTAGAAGCGCCCAAGCGATCCGGGGAGCGACTCTTTACGCCCTCGCCCTCCGACGCCATATGCCACGTGGAGATAAATCGGGGAACCCCCTGCCCGCTATAAAAAGGTAAAAATTACCTGCTGTCCGCTCCAAGCTGTAACGACCTGGTGTCCCAGTGAGTAGCTGCAATAAACGTTTAAATAAACGTCGAAATAAACGCCTTTAAGGATGTTCAAAATTTTTTTTTTTTTTTTTTTTTTAACGGAGCCAGCGGGAGAAAAGGAGGGACCTGGCACCACCAGGTTTGCACTTGCTCAAAAGAGCCCTCAACCCCAGGCACTCAACAAAACCTAAAAATTAGGCTTGGAGGCCTAGCCAGAGCTGCTGCTGTGTGTGACCACCACCTGCTGAGATAGAGAACATACTGAGGAGTTTCCGGCAGCACATGACCACATATAGGGAGGCAAAAGTTTGCTCTCTATCTCCACCTGCTGGTAGATGGACACAACCCACCAGTCTATGGATTGATCAGCTTGATGATATGGAACACTGAATTTTTAAAAAGGTTTCAAAGATGAACCGGGAAAGTACAGACTGGTGAGCCTGACGTCTGTGCCGGGCAAAATGATAAGAGACAAAGAACAAACTTACAGAGCATATTCAAAAGAATGGATTAATGAGACAAAGCCAACATGGATATAGTGAAGGGAAATCTTGCCTCACCAATCTATTAAATTTCTTTGAAGGGGTGAACGAACATGTGGATAAAGGCGAGCCGGTCGATATTGTGTATCTGGATTTTTAAAAGGCATTTGACAAAGTACCTCATGAAAGACTCCAGAGGAAACTGGAAAGTCATGGGATAGGAGGTAGTGTTCTATTGTGGATTAAAAAAAAGGCTAGAAAACAGAGAGTAGGGTTAAATGGTCAGTATTCTCAATGGAGGGGTCTGTGTTGAGGCCACTGCTTTTTAACATATGTGTAAATGATCTACATATAGGAATAACTAGTGAGGTAATTAAAATTGCCAACAACACAAAGTTATTCAAAGTTGTTAAATCGCAAGAGGATTGTGAAAAATTGCAAGACGACCTTACGAGACTGGGAATCCAAATGGCAGATGATGGTTTAATGTGAGCAAATCCAAAGTTATGCATGTGGGAAAGAGGAACTTGAACTACAGCTACATGATGCAAGGTTCAACGTTAGGAGTCATCAATCAGGAAAAGGATCTGGAAGTCATTGTTGATGATACTTTGAAACCCTCTGCTCATGTGCGGCGGCGGCTAAGAAAGCAAATAGAATGTTAGGTATTATTAGGAAAGGAATGGAAAATAAAAACAAGGATGCTATAATGCCTTTGTATTGCTCCATGGTGAGGCCGCACATTGAACACTGTGTGCAATTCTGGTCACATCTCAAAAAAGATATAGTGGAATTAGAAAAGGTACAGAGAAGGGCAACAAAAATGATAAAGGGGATGGGACAACTTCCCTATGAGGAAAGGCTGAAACGGCTTGGGATCTTCAGCTTGGAGAAAAGACAACTAAGGGGAAATATGATAGAAGTATATAAAATACTGAGTGGAGTGGAATGGGTAGACGTGAATCACTTGTTTACTCTTTCCAAAAATACTAGGACTAGGGGGAACGCAATGAAGCTACAAAGTAGTAAATTTAAAACAAATCTGAAAAAATATTTCTTCACTCAACATGTAATTAAACTCTGGAATTCGTTGCCAGAGAATGTGGTAAACAGTTAGCTTAGTGGGGTTTAAAAAAAAGCTTTGGATAGCTTTCTAAAAGTCCATAGACCATTATTAAAATGGACTTGGGAAAATCCACTGCTTATTTCTGGGATAAGCAGCATAAAATGTATTGTTGGTTTTGTCTCATTAATCCACGCTTTCGAATAATGCTCTGTAATTTTGTTCTTTATAATAGTCTCTACCATTTTGCCTGGCATCAACATCAGGCTCACCAGACTATTATTTCCCGGATCACCTCTGGAACCTTTTAAAAAAAAAATTGGCGTTACACTGGCCACCCTCCAATGTTCTGGAACCATGCTTGATTTTAAAAATAAATTACATATTACTAAGAATAGTTCCGCAAGTTCATTTTTCAATTCTATCAGTACTCAGGGATGAATACCATCCGGTCCAGGAGATTTGCTACACTTCAATTTGTCAAATTACATTCTCCAGGTTTACAGAGATTTCATTGTTTCTCCGACTCATCAGCTCTGAATACCATTTCTGGCACCAGTATGTCTCCCAAATCTTCCTCGGTGAAGACCAAGGCAAATAATTCATTTAATCTCTCTGCCATGGCTTTAACTTCACTGATTGCCTCTTTTTCCACTCGGTCATCTAGCGGTCCAACAGATTCTTCTGCCAGCTTCTTGCTTTTAATATATCTAAAAAAAATTTTTACTATGTGTTTTTGCCTCCCACACGATCATTTTTTTCAAAGTCTGTCTGCCTTCCTTATCAGTGCTTTGCATTTGACTTGACATTCCTTATGCTGTTTCTTATTATTTTCAGTCGGTTCCTTCTTCCATTTTCTTAAGGATCTTCTTTTAGCTCTAATAGCTTCCTTCACCTCATTTTTTAAACCATGCCAGCTGTCGTTTAGTCTTCCTTCCTCCTTTTGTAATACAAGGAATATATTTGGACTGGGCTTCCAGGATGGTATTTTTAAAAAGCATCCAAACCTGATGTAAATTTTTGACCTTCGCAGCTGCTCCTCTAAGTTTTTGTTCACCATTCTCATTTTATCATAATCTCCTTTTTGAAAGTTAAACACTAACATATTGGATCTCCTGTGTGTACTTACTCCAAAGCAGATATCAAATCTGATCATATTTATGATCACTGTGAAACAAGGCACAGGAGCAGGAGAGTCAGCCTTCTGCCTGCTTCCCTTCTCGATCACTGCAGCGGTGGGGGAGGGGGTAGCCAGTGCTGGGCTCCACTTGGAGGCTGGACCTGGGGGAATCTTGCCTCCCCCCCCCCCCCCCCTCAGTGGGTCTGTTTGGTCTCATCACTGTCCAAAAAGGGATGCATTTTACAAAGTATAGATGTATCCAAACAGTAACTGTGCTTTACATGGCAACTTGTTCAGAAACCCTTTCACTGCAGCTGCTGTCTCAGAAAACACAGAGCAGAATTAACACAATAACCTGGCACAGGAGCAGGAGACCGAGCCAGCCTTCTGCCTGCCACCAAAAACCTCCCTTTACACCCAGGGATGTAGGGGACCCATCTCAGGACAGGAGCAAAATTGGTTTGGCGGCCCTTAAGATTGTTTGCCCGGGCCCAGCTTTGTCTCTTGGCAGCCGTGGAAATGAATCGGACTGAGCGATCAGGTCTAGCCATGTGGCCAGCCATGGGAAGGTTTGCAGGACTACTTGGACTGTGTTTATTTCTTGCTTTGCCATTATTCAGTGGTTACTGAAGGTTGTTTGATTTTTTTTTTTGTTATTACAGTGTGGTTGTGTTTGGGGTAATGGAGAATTGGATAGCATTAGGGAACAAAATGTTGAGGGTTTGGGGGAATATGGGTGTGGAGAGTGCAGACAAATGGGTCAGGGGTCATAACTGAAATTTACAGGGGGGTTTTTTAACACTGAAACAGAGGGGTGGGCCATTATTAGAAACAATACAGTAAGTAAAGTACATAACTAGCAGTAATCTATAATCTGCACATTCAATTTTGCGTGCTAAGCAGGAAAATGGGTATGCAAAACTATGGAATTAGGAGGCATGTACATAACTCATCCAACAGTATCATCTGATCTACTCTAGAAGTATCTATCTGGCTCAAGAACGATAAATGTCATCTGTGTAAATAGAGATTTATGTTGTATTCCTCCACCCTAAAGCCCACAATCCCTGGCTTGAACTAATGGCTCCCTAGCCAAATCAAACAACTCGGGATATAGAGGAGACCTTTTTCTTGCCCCACAATGAATTGTAATGGTGTAAATAATAACCCATTAATGAGGGGCTGAGCCCTCAGAGAGGAGTAAAATGCTGAGACCTGGCCTTAAGCTCTGCAGGGATGCCCATCCTGCTCAAAATCATGAAAAAGAAGATCCACCTCAGCTGGTCAAATGTCTTACTAGCATCTAAGGCAAGTTCAGGTTCCATAAAATGATCCTGAACTACCATCTGTAAAATACTGAAGTTTCCTGGTATTTATCAGTAGAGGTCCAATCCCAGAAATACTCATCTGGTTAGGATGTACTCACATGGAGATCAGATTCTTTAGTCTCCTTTGTAAAGCCTTAGCTAGCAATTTCATGTCCTCATTTATCAGAGAGAAGGAGCAATATGAATTGACATTATCTGATTCCTTATTTTGAGTGTAATAATACAACCATGGCATCTAATATTTCACCAGCCACCCTGGGGTATGATGAGACCTGTAACATGGGGGAAAACTCCTCTTTTAATTTCTTACAAAAATCATTAGTGAATCTATCAGGCCCAGCACACTTCAGTTTTGCAGCCACCGTGACCATCTTTACCTCTAGCAAAGATAGGGCCTATACAGGTCCTCCTGATAAGGCAACTGGATGATCCGACATTTGACAAGGTAAAATTCCAGTCAAGCACGGAAATCCTAGAATGCACACAGAAGTCAATTTAACTAAAGTATTATGTCTAGGTGAGAAAAAAAGTGTAGTATTTGCACCCTGGGTGTAATGCTCTCCAGATATCTTCCATATCAAGGTGATCTACCAACTCTGCTACACAGTGACCGAGTTTTATTCATGCCAGTACTGCAAAATAGCTTTTTATGCACAGATGATGGCACATTAGTATTTTCTAACTTCTTGAGCATTGCGGGGGGTGATACTATGATTAAGATGTTCTGTGCTAAGATGATAGACGTTTGCGAGTGAGACAGTGCAAAGACATTTGCACTTTTTGTTGAAAAGTCTCAGTTGAGATAGATGCCCTTTCTAAAGAGTTATGGCACTGCCTCTTCATAGAGCCAGTTGAGCTTATTCTTCCATGCTAAAAAGGACATGTTTCCACATTCACAGCTGTTCTCCTGGTGATGTGCTGAACCCAAACAAAATGACAAATTATGCAGGAGTCATTATTGGCTATTATTCTCCCACAGAGATTGGCTAGGGCCTGAAGCTTGGCTTTGACTATGCTATGGTCCAATGGCATTAAAAACAAAAATATTTTTAAACAAACTATGGGGTCCTGCAGTAGTGTAGGTGCGTGTATTGGGCACATGCCGGGTCAGTTTTTACCGCAACTACAAAAAACGTTTAGTTTTTTTTAATAGGACGGGAAAAGGGCCTGCAGTAAAAATGAAATCAGTATATGCCCAAAAACGGTCTGAGCCCTTAACGTCTAATGGCAAAGGCTCACATGCTACACGCGCAGTGACTGGCTGGTGTGCGCCAACTGCCAATTACCGCCGGAACCGGCGCACGTAGGAGGAAATAATTCATCCAGGCGCGCACCAAATCTGAAATTACCACCAGAAAGGCACGCTGGCCTGGCGGTAGTCTCATTTTGATGTGCACTGCACGTGTGTACAGCCTACCGAGGCTTAGTAAAAGGGCCCCATACTTAAATAGAGGTCAGAAAAACCAAAGAGAAGATTCTTCAGTGCAAAGTCAGAAGAGTTTTGTTCCAACATCCATTTGGCACAGCAAGAAGAAAAGCTAGGAGATTGAGGACTGCTGAATATAGGAAGGGATGTGTATGCTCAAACGTTTACACTAGTTCTGAGTTCTGGGAAATCTGTTCTGTTCTTGCACCACTGGATGACATCACCTGCTAGTAAGCCCGATTCAGTCCTGCTCAAAGAAAGTAAAGCAATTAGACGAAATGACAATAGCAAACTAAGCAGGGATCCAGCACCCCTTTATGGCAATTATAAACTGGCCATCAAATCCACTTGTAGTTGGTGTTGTTTAAACATCAGTTCCCAAATTAAATGATCATGATCAAATGGGGTGCTAAAGTATCAACTGGAGAAACGTGTCTCAGGTGAATTAAAAAAAAATATCAGGCAAAGTAGTTATCATGTAGCCAGCTAAAGTAAGCAGTAGTCCCATACTTCTCTGATCAGCTATGCTGGCTGAAGAGTAGCTGCCAAGTACCATTGCACTAGACAATACTACTGTGCTGTCATCAGTTTGACATGTGAGTACGTTCCCTTACCTGCAACTGTAATGATCACTGCCAGGACAGCTAGCAATGCAAGTTCTTTCTAAGTCTATTTCTTCTCCTGTGGTCAAGATTGTTGGCAGTGGTGGTAGAGATGCCCCAAAGCACTCCAACTCTCCATCTCCTTTGATCTAAATCCATTTTTATTTATAATCCACTCTTAGGTTGACTGGAGTAGTGTAGTTAGAGAGTTTGGGAAGGGGTGCCAGCAAGAAAAAAAAGGGTAAAAAGAAAAAGAAGACATGAGAGTCTGAAGGGAGTGAGAAAAAGAAAGGGGAGTCTTTGGGGGAAGGAACATGAGTCAGAGGAAGTGTGAAGAGAGGGAGATGAGACAAAGTTGAGTATGGAAGATGAGACAGAGCCTGAGAGTGAGGTTCAGAGATGATTAACTGAGGAATAAACTTGAAGGAATGAGAAAAAAAAAGCTGGTGGGGTATGACAACGTGATTTTGGGGTGGCATATGAATCTGAAGGACAACATTTGCTGCAGCGGGGAGGTTCAGAGAGGAAATCAGCTGCAGGGGCAGTTGAGAGAGACAATCGGGTGACTAGCTAGTGGTGAGGGGAGGAGTAGAAAAGGGGGTTTCTCTACTTTCTCCCTACAGTCCCTATCAAGTTGTTTTCATTGTCCCCTGGGGTCATGACAATTTGCATATGCTAGGTAATGCTGGCTAAATGTTTCAGAAGAAATGGGCTAGATGACAGAGCTGCTGGAAGAAAAAGTTAGGAGACAGAAAGGTGAAAAAAGAGAAATGAGAAAGACCGCAAAAGGTGGTAAGAGATGGATTCCCCTCCACACTCTGCAGTGTTTGAGGTGTAAGTGGACTCACAGGTCACAAACAACATTGCTACCCAGACTCCAGGTATCCCAGTATCAAAAGGGAACGCTTTCAGAAGACGAAGCAAGAATTATATTGACAAACTAGTAAAAAAGCCCCGTTTCTGATGCAAATGAAACGGAGGGCTAGCAAGATTTTCTTCAGAGTGTGCATGTGGGAGTGTGTGTCCCTGCCCTTTGCCCTCTCTCCCTCCCCCTCCCCCCTTGGAGTCCAGTCCTTCAGTGTTAAGTTTCCTGCTGTTCTGTGTTACAGAGAGAGTGAGGGCATCTCTCTCCCCTCCCCCTCTGAGTCCTTCACTGTTACAGAGAGAGGGATTTCGTGCTGTGCTGTTTTCCTTCACTCATGGGGAAACCGGATATCTCTGGCGCTTCACACTTCCGGCTGGAGGCTTCATAGAACGTTGGTCTTGCCTTTTATATATATAGATGATACTCAAGATACTGGGTCATCCAGATTCATGCCATAGAGTGGTAGTTTTCAAATCAGTCCTTGAGGCACATCCAGTCAAAGTTTTCAAGATATCTATACCAAGGCCTAAATTTTATAAATAGCATCCAAATTTGGGTGCCAAAAAAACCCCCAAACAAATGCTAAGCACTAAGTTGGGCACCGTTTATAGAATAGTGCTTAGCGCTGGGATCCACGCCCAATTTTAGATGTGAGGATTTATACTAACAAACTAAATTAGATATGGATCTGCCTTATTCTAACACACTGTGCACAAATTATAGGAATGCTCCTTACCCGCCCATGCCCCTCCCATGGCTATACTTCTTTTTTGGATACACGGATAAACTTTATAGAATACCAACCACAAAGATGCGTGCGTAAATTCATATTAGCGCCAAATGATTGTCGGTGCCCAATTACTAGTACTAATTGGTTTTGTTCAATTCAGCACATAAATTGGGCACACGCCCAAATTTGCATGCAGAATTTTGAGCGCCATATATAGAATTAGGGGGTGAGTATGCAACAGATAGATTGGCATACCAAGGAGGAAAAGTACTTGCAAATCTCTCTCAAGCATATTCATTTCATAAGAGTATCCATACTGGGTCAGACCAATGGTCCATCTAGCCCTTTACCCTGTTTACAACAGTGGCCAAGCCAGGTCACAAATACCTGGCAGAAACCCAAATTGTGGCAGGATTCCATTCTACAAATCCCAGGGTCAGCAGGTGCTATTTAACCGACTTAAATAGCATCTGCATGCATGCAGTTGCTTCCCCGTGTCTGTCTCAACAGCAGACTATGGACTTTTCCTCCAGGAACTTGTCCAAACCTTTTTTAAACCCAGATACACTAACTGCTGTTATCACATCCTCCGGCAAAGAGTTCCAGAACTTAACTATTCGTTGAGTGAAAAAATATTTCCTCCAATTTATTTTAAAAGAATTTCCATGTAACTTCCTTGAGTGTCCCCTAGTCTTTGAACTTCTGGAACGAGTTTAAAAAAAAATCAACTTACTTCTATCATTCCACACCACTCAGGATTTTGCAGACCTCAATCATATCTTCCCTCATCTGTCTCTTTTCCAAGCCGAAGAGTCCTAACCTCTTTAGCCTTTCCTCACAAGAGAGGAGTTCCATCACCTTTATCAGTTTGGTCGCTGCTCTTTGAACCTTTTCTAATTCCTCTATATCTTTTTTGAGGTACAGCGACCAGAATTGAACACAATACTCAAGGTGCGGTCACACCATGGAGCGATATAGCGAATGCTACATACCTGTAGAAGGTATTCTCCGAGGACAGCAGGCTGATTGTTCTCACTGATGGGTGACGTCCACGGCAGCCCCTCCAATCGGAATCTTCACTAGCAAAGTCCTTTGCTAGCCCTCGCGCGCCCGCGCGCACCGCGCATGCGCGGCCGTCTTCCCGCCCGAAACCGGCTCGAGCCGGCCAGTCCAGTATGTAGCAAGACAATACTCTTAAGGGAAGACACAACTCCAAAGGGGAGGCGGGCGGGTTTGTGAGAACAATCAGCCTGCTGTCCTCGGAGAATACCTTCTACAGGTATGTAGCATTCGCTTTCTCCGAGGACAAGCAGGCTGCTTGTTCTCACTGATGGGGTATCCCTAGCCCCCAGGCTCACTCAAAACAACAACCATGGTCAATTGGGCCTCGCAACGGCGAGGACATAACAGAAATTGACCTAAAAAAATTTACCAACTAACAGAGAGTGTAGCCTGGAACAGAACAAACAGGGCCCTCGGGGGTGGAGTTGGATCCTAAAGCCCAAACAGGTTCTGAAGAACTGACTGCCCGAACCGACTGTCGCGTCGGGTATCCTGCTGCAGGCAGTAATGGGATGTGAATGTGTGGACAGAAGCCCACGTCGCAGCTTTGCAAATTTCTTCAATGGAGGCTGACTTCAAGTGGGCTACCGACGCAGCCATGGCTCTAACATTATGAGCCGTGACATGACCCTCAAGAGCCAGCCCCGCCTGGGCGTAAGTGAAGGAAATGCAATCTGCTAGCCAATTGGATATGGTGCGTTTCCCTACAGCCACTCCCCTCCTATTGGGATCAAAAGAAACAAACAATTGGGCGGACTGTCTGTGGGGCTGTGTCCGCTCCAGGTAGAAGGCCAATGCTCTCTTGCAGTCCAATGTGTGCAGCTGACGTTCAGCAGGGCAGGAATGAGGACGGGGAAAGAATGTTGGCAAGACAATAGACTGGTTCAGATGGAACTCCGACACGACCTTTGGCAAGAACTTAGGGTGAGTGCGGAGGACTACTCTGTTATGATGAAATTTAGTGTAAGGGGCCTGGGCTACCAGGGCCTGAAGCTCACTGACTCTACGAGCTGAAGTAACTGCCACCAAGAAAATGACCTTCCAGGTCAAGTACTTCAGATGGCAGGAATTCAGTGGCTCAAAAGGAGGTTTCATCAGCTGGGTGAGAACGACGTTGAGATCCCATGACACTGTAGGAGGCTTGACAGGGGGCTTTGACAAAAGCAAACCTCTCATGAAGCGAACAACTAAAGGCTGTCCTGAGATCGGCTTACCTTCCACATGGTAATGGTATGCACTGATTGCACTAAGATGAACCCTTACGGAGTTGGTCTTAAGACCAGACTCAGACAAGTGCAGAAGGTATTCAAGCAGGGTCTGTGTAGGACAAGAGCGAGGATCTAGGGCCTTGCTGTCACACCAGACGGCAAACCTCCTCCAATGAAAGAAGTAACTTCTCTTAGTGGAGTCTTTCCTGGAAGCAAGCAAGATACGGGAGACACCCTCTGGCAGACCCAAAGAGGCAAAATCTACGCCCTCAACATCCAGGCCGTGAGAGCCAGGGACCGGAGGTTGGGATGCAGAAGAGCCCCTTCGTCCTGCGTGATGAGGGTCGGAAAACACTCCAATCTCCACGGTTCTTCGGAGGATAACTCCAGAAGAAGAGGGAACCAGATCTGACGCGGCCAAAAAGGAGCAATCAGGATCATGGTGCCTCGGTCTTGCTTGAGTTTCAACAAAGTCTTCCCCACCAGAGGAATGGGAGGATAAGCATACAGCAGACCCTCCCCCCAGTCCAGGAGGAAGGCATCCGATGCCAGTCTGCCGTGGGCCTGAAGCCTGGAACAGAACTGAGGGACTTTGTGGTTCACTCGAGATGCGAAGAGATCCACCAAGGGGGTGCCCCACGCTTGGAAGATCTGGCGCACCACTGTGGAATTGAGCGACCACTCGTGAGGTTGCATAATCCTGCTCAGTCTGTCGGCCAGACTGTTGTTTACCGCCTGCCAGATATGTGGCTTGGAGCACCATGCCGTTCCGGCGAGCCCAGGTCCACATGCTGACGGCTTCCTGACACAGGGGGCGAGATCCGGTGCCCCCCTGCTTGTTTACATAATACATGGCAACCTGGTTGTCTGTCTGAATTTGGATAATTTGGTGGGACAGCCGATCTCTGAAAGCCTTCAGAGCGTTCCAGATCGCTCGTAACTCCAGAAGATTGATCTGTAGATCGCGTTCTTGGAGGGACCAGCTTCCTTGGGTGTGAAGCCCATCGACATGAGCTCCCCATCCCAGGAGAGACGCATCCGTGGTCAGCACTTTTTGTGGCTGAGGAATTTGGAAGGGACGTCCCAGAGTCAAATTGGTCCAAATCGTCCACCAATACAGGGATTCGAGAAAACTCGTGGACAGGTGGATCACGTCCTCTAGTCCCCCAGCGGCCTGATACCACTGGGAGGCTAGGGTCCATTGAGCAGATCTCATGTGAAGGCGGGCCATGGGAGTCACATGAACTGTGGAGGCCATGTGGCCCAGCAATCTCAACATCTGCCGAGCTGTGATCTGCTGGGACGCCCGCACCCGGGAGACGAGGGACAACAAGTTGTTGGCTCTCGTCTCTGGGAGATAGGCGCGAGCCGTCCGAGAATCCAGCAGGGCTCCTATGAATTCGAGGTTCTGCACTGGAAGAAGATGGGACTTTGGGTAATTTATCACAAACCCCAGTAGCTCCAGAAGGCGAATAGTCATCTGCATGGACTGCAGGGCTCCTGCCTCGGATGTGTTCTTCACCAGCCAATCGTCGAGATATGGGAACACGTGCACTCCCAGCCTGCGAAGTGCCGCTGCTACCACAGCTAGGCACTTTGTGAACACCCTGGGCGCAGAGGCGAGCCCAAAGGGTAGCACACAGTACTGGAAGTGGCGGGTGCCCAACTGAAATCGCAGATACTGTCTGTGAGCTGGCAGTATCGGGATGTGTGTATAGGCATCCTTCAAGTCCAGAGAGCATAGCCAATCGTTTTGCTGAATCATGGGGAGAAGGGTGCCCAGGGAAAGCATCCTGAACTTTTCTTTTACGAGATATTTGTTCAGGGCCCTTAGGTCTAGGATGGGACGCATCCCCCCTGTTTTCTTTTCCACAAGGAAGTACCTGGAATAGAATCCCAGCCCTTCTTGCCCGGATGGCACGGGCTCGACCGCATTGGCGCTGAGAAGGGCGGAGAGTTCCTCTGCAAGTACCCTCTTGTGCTGGAAGCTGTAAGACTGAGCTCCCGGTGGACAATTTGGAGGGTTTGATGCCAAATTGAGGGTGTATCCTTGCCGGACTATTTGCAGAACCCACTGATCGGAGGTTATGAGAGGCCACCTTTGGTGAAAAGCTTTCAACCTCCCTCCGACTGGCAGGTCGCCCGGCACGGACACTTGGATGTCGGCTATGCTCTGCTGGAGCCAGTCAAAAGCTCGCCCCTTGCTTTTGCTGGGGAGCCGCGGGGCCTTGCTGAGTCGCACGCTGCTGACGAGAGCGAGCGCGCTGGGGCTTAGCCTGGGCCGCAGGCTGTCGGGAAGGAGGATTGTACCTACGCCTGCCAGAAGAGTAGGGAACAGTCTTCCTTCCCCCGAAAAATCGTCTACCTGTAGAGGTAGAAGCTGAAGGCTGCCGGCGGGCGAATTTGTCGAATGCGGTGTCCCGCTGGTGGAGAGACTCTACCACCTGTTCGACTTTTTCGCCAAAAATGTTGTCCGCACGGCAAGGCGAGTCCGCAATCCGCTGCTGGATTCTATTCTCCAGGTCGGCGGCGCGCAGCCATGAGAGCCTGCGCATCACCACACCTTGAGCAGCGGCCCTGGACGCAACATCAAAAGTGTCATAAACTCCTCTGGCCAGGAATTTTCTGCACGCCTTCAGCTGCCTGACCACCTCCTGAAAAGGCTTGGCTTGCTCAGGGGGAAGAGCATCAACCAAGCCCGCCAACTGCCGCACATTGTTCCGCATGTGCATGCTCGTGTAGAGCTGGTAAGACTGGATCTTGGACACGAGCATAGAGGAATGGTAGGCCTTCCTCCCAAAGGAGTCTAAGGTTCTAGCGTCCTTGCCCGGGGGCGCCGAAGCATGTTCCCTAGAACTCTTAGCCTTCTTAGGGCCAAATCCACAACTCCAGAGTCGTGAGGCAACTGAGTGCGCATCAGCTCTGGGTCCCCATGGATCCGGTACCGGGACTCGATCTTCTTGGGAATGTGGGGATTACTTAATGGCTTGGTCCAGTTCGCAAGCAATGTCTTTTTCAGGACATGGTGCAAGGGAACAGTGGACGCTTCCTTAGGTGGAGAAGGATAGTCCAGGAGCTCAAACATTTCAGCCCTGGGCTCGTCCTCCACAACCACCGGGAAGGGGATGGCCGTAGACATCTCCCGGACAAAGGAAGCAAAAGACAGACTCTCGGGAGGAGAAAGCTGTCTTTCAGGAGAGGGAGTGGGATCAGAAGGAAGACCCTCAGACTCCTCGTCAGAGAAATATCGAGGATCTTCCTCTTCCTCCCACGAGGCCTCACCCTCGGTGTCAGACACAAGTTCACGAACCTGTGTCTGCAACCTCGCCCTGCTCGACTCAGTGGAGCCACGTCCACGATGGGGGCGTCGAGAGGTAGACTCCCTCGCCCGCATCGGCGAAGCTCCCTCCGCCGACGTAGTCGGGGAGCCTTCCTGGGAGGTGGCCGCGGTCGGTACCGCACGCGGTACCGACGTCGGGGACCTCAACCTGGGCGATGGGCCAGCCGGCGCCACGCTCGACGGTACCGGAGGCGCAAGCACCGCCGGTACCGGAGGGGTAGGGCGCAACAGCTCTCCCAGAATCTCTGGGAGAACGGCCCGGAGGCTCTCGTTTAGAGCGGCTGTAGAGAAAGGCTGTGAGGTCGATGCAGGCGTCGACGTCAGGACCTGTTCCGGGCGTGGAGGCTGTACCGGGCTGTCCAGAGCGGAGCGCATCGACACCTCCTGAACAGAGGGTGAGCGGTCCTCTCGGTGCCGATGCCTGCTGGGTGCCGAATCCCTCGGCGACCCAGAGCTCTCGGTGCCGACATGGGGAGGAGACCGGTGTCGATGCTTCTTCGATTTCTTCCGAAGCATGTCACCGGAGCTCCCCGGCACCGACGAGGAGGACGTCGAATCCATCCGTCGCTTCCTCGGGGCCGAGACTGAAGAAGGTCGATCTCGGGGGGGCTGTACCGCAGGAGCCCTCAGGGTAGGAGGAGACCCACCCGAGGGCTCACCGCCACCAGCAGGGGAATGGACAGCCCTCACCTGCACTCCACCCGATGCACCACCGTCCGACGACATCAGCAGACGAGGTCCTGGTACCACCGACGTCGATGCAGCTATCCGATGTCTCGGCGCCGATGCAGAGGCCCGATGCCTCGATGCACTCGATGCAGGGGCGGCCGAGGAAGATGGTCTGGACGCTGACGACGTCGATGCACTCGAAGATCCCGGTGCCGATGCCGACGAAGAGCCCGAGAACAACACGTTCCACTGGGCTAGTCTCGCTACCTGAGTCCGCCTTTGAAGAAGGGAACACAGACTACAGTTCTGAGGGCGGTGCTCGGCCCCCAGACACTGAAGACACGACGAGTGTCGATCAGTGAGCGAGATAACCCGGGCGCACTGGGTGCACTTCTTGAAGCCGCTGGAAGGCTTCGATGTCATGGGCGGAAAAATCACGCCGGCGAAATCAAAAGCCGAAATGGCGAAAATTGAAGCACCAAAAATTTAGAGGGAGAAAAAATCTCGACCGAGGCCGAAAAGAGGCCTACCCCGACGACGAAAGAAAACTTACCGGGGCAAAAAGCTGGAAGTACGGGGAGGATTGACACGAAACCCGGTCGAAGGGTTTCCGGAGCACTTCCCGACTAACAAAGCTTTCCCGAAGGAAAAAAACACGCTCAAACAGAATTTGGACGCGCGAGGTCGACTTTCCGGGGCTCGACACGGCGAAAACACGACCGTACCGAGTGCGGACAAAAGAAGACTGGCCGGCTCGAGCCGGTTTCGGGCGGGAAGACGGCCGCGCATGCGCGGTGCGCGCGGGCGCGCGAGGGCTAGCAAAGGACTTTGCTAGTGAAGATTCCGATTGGAGGGGCTGCCGTGGACGTCACCCATCAGTGAGAACAAGCAGCCTGCTTGTCCTCGGAGAAAGAGGCATTATAGTATTTTTGATCTTATTCACCATTCCCTTCCTAATAATTCCTAGCATCCTGTTTGTTTTTTTGGCTGCTGCCACACACTGACTGATTTCAGCGTACTATCTACAACAACACTTAGATATTTTTCTTGAGTGCTGACTCCCAAGATGGACCCTAGCATCTGGTAACTATGATTTGGATTATTCTTTCCAATGTGAATCACCTTGCATTTGTCCACATTAAATTTCATCTGCCATTTGTATGCCCAGTCTTCCAATTTCCTAAGGTCTTTCTGCAGTATTTCACAGTCCTCACGTGTTTTAACAACCTTGAATAGATTGTGTCATCTGCAAATTTAATCACCTCACTCACTGTTCCGATTACCATATAATTTATAAATATCTTAAATAGCACCGGTCCCAGTACTGATCCCTGCAGCACTCCACTGTTCACCTTCCTCCACTGAGAGAAATGACCATTTAACCTTACCCTCTGTTTTCTGTCCAATAACCAATTCCTAGACTACACCAGAACCTTGCCTCCTGTCCCATGACTCTAATTTTCTCAGGAGTCTCTGATGAGGAACTTTAAAAAGCTTTCTGAAACCTAGATATACTACATCAACCAGCTCACCTTTATCCACGTTTATTCACACCTTCAAAGAAAGGAAGCAAATTGGTGAGGCAAGACTTCCCTCGGCTGAACCCATGCTGACTATGTCCCATTAAACCATGTTTGTCTACGTGTTCTGTAATTTTGTTGTTTATAATAGTTTCCACTATTTTGCCAGGCACTGACGTCAGGCTTATCAGTCTGTAATTTCCCGGATCACCCCTGGAACCATTTAAAAAAAATCAGAGTCACATTGGCTACCCTCCAATCTTCAGGTACTGCGGATGATTTTAACAATCGGTTACATATTACAACAGCAGATCAGCAATTTCATGCTTGAGTTCTTTGAGTACCCTTGGATGTATGCTATCCAGTCCAGGTGATTTACTACTCTTTAATTTGTCAATTTGGCTCAGTACATCTTCCAGGTTCACCGAGATTTCTTTCATTTCCTCCGCATTATTATCCTTGAAAACCATTTCCAGTACAGGCAGATCTCTCGCATCATCTTCTGTAAAGACTGAAGCAAAGAATTCATTTAGTTTCTCCGCTACGGCTTGGTCCTCCCTGAGTGACCCTTTTTTTCCCTTCATGATCTAATGGTCCTACAGATTCCTTTGCAGGCTTTCTGCTTCTGATATACATGAAAAAGTTGTCGCTGTGAGTTTTAGCCTCTACGGCAAGATTCTCTTCATAGTTTCTTTTAGACTTTTTATTAATGCTTTGCATCCAACTTTGCCAGTGCTTATGTTGCTTCTTATTTTTGTCATTTGGGTCCTTTTTCCATTCTTTGAAGGACATTCTTTTGGCTATTAATAGCCTCTTTCTCTTCACCTTTTAACCATGCTGTTGTTTTCTCTTCTTTCCACCTTTGCAACTACGTGGAATGCATCTGGTCTGGGCTTCCAAGATGGTATTTTTGAATAACATCCATGCCTGATGTGGAGGGGCATTTTCGAAAGGGACGTCCCAAGTTTCGATTGGGACGTCCTCGCAAAATGTCCCAATCCAGGGGCAGGGAAACCTGTATTTTCTAAACAAGATGAACATCCATCTTTCGTTCAAAAATACCGTCAGGGACGTCCAAATTCTTAAATTTCGCCGTCCCTAGACATGGACGTTTGATTTTTGGCGATTTTCGAAACTAAAGACGTCCATCTCAGAAACGACCAAATGTAAGCCATTTTGTCGTGGGAGGAGCCAGCATTTGTAGTGCACTGGTCCCCCTGACAAACCAGGACACCAACCAGGCACCCTAGGAGGCACTGCAGTGGACTTCATAAAATGCTCCCAGGAACACTGCTCCCTTACCTTGTGTGCTGAGCCCCCCAAAACTCAACTGTACACCACTACCATAGCCCTTACGGGTGAAGGGGGGGGGGCAGCTAGATGTGGGTACAGTGGGTTTCTGGTGGGTTTTGGAGGGCTTGCTGTTTCCTCCACAAATGTAACAGGTGAGGGGGGGGATGGTGCTGGGTCTGCCTGTCTGAAGTGCACTCACCCACTAAAACTGCTGAGGCTGGCACGACATATTTTTACAGATGTTTTTTGAGGGTGGGAGAGGGTTAGTGACCACTGGGAGACTAACGGGAGGTCATGTCTCCGGTGGTCATCTGGTCATTTCAGGCACCTTTTTGTGCCTTAGTCGTAATAAAAACAGGTCCAGGTGAAAACGTCCAAGTTCTCGTCAGGGACGTCCTTGTTTTTTTTCGATTATGGGTCAAGGACGTCCAAGTGTTAGGCATGCCCAAGTACCGCCTTCGCTATGCCTCAGACAGTCCCTCTTGAACTTTGGCCATCCCTGCGATAGAGTGCAGTTGGGGGATGTCCAAAATCGGCTTTCGATTATACTGATTTGGACTTTCTGTGAGAAGGATGTCAATCTTCCGATTTATGTCAAAAGATGGGCATCCTCCTCTTTAGAAAATGAGCCCATTAATGTCCTAACCTTAGCAGCTGATCCTTTTAGCTTCTTTTTAACCATTTTCCTTATTTTATTAGTTGCCTTTTCGAAAATGAAATGCAGCTACAGTAGATTTCCTTTGCAGGTTTATCCATAATATTAGCTCAAACTTGATCATGTTATGATCACTGTTTCCCAGGGGACCCAACAGCGCAACCTCTTGCACTATGCCCTGCACACCACCGAGGATCTGATCCAAAATGGCTCCCCCTCTTGTTGGTTCTTGGACCAGTTGCTCCAAGAAGCAGTCGTTTATTACATCTAGAACTTTTATCTCCCTGGCACTCTTTGATGTTAACATTTATCCAGTCAATATTGGAGTAATTGAAATCACCCATTATTATAGTGTTGCCCAATCTTCCTGTAAACATTTCTTCATCTGTCTTTTCGTTCGGTCCCAGTGAATGGTACTACTTCTTCCCGTCACACATGGAATTTCTATCCATAATGATTCCACTCTGCTATCTATGGAACCATTATAGATTCATCAACCATTCTGGATATCCTAAAAACTTGATAGTGCAGAAGGACTCAGTTGACTGAGAACAGTTATACAAGAAAGGTCTATGAAAGAACAAGTTGAAGATATAGTAGTGGTCACAGGCAAAAAAAAAAAAAAAAAAAAAATCCTGACGTCATGTTACCTATATGATGGTGCTTACTAAGGGCTCACTTTATATTTCTCTTGCTGTACTTGGGCTCTTTCGCTTTTAGCAGCAACTACAGCAGCAAAGGCTCCACATTAGTGAAAATTCTTCCTGCCAAGTATGTGCCTTAATATCTGTTGCAATCTGTGATTTAATATCATCTTTTAGATGTTGTTTCCATAACTTTAAAAACTGTGTTAAGTACCATATCACTTACTGCACTTTATTGTATAGGGTGCAAATTCCTACACTGAGCACTACTAATTTGTTGTAATCAGGTCTTGAATGTCTGGATGCATTGGGAAGGCCTTATAAGAACCTCTAAGCCCATTCATGATTGACGAACAGGGTACTCCTGATGCCTAAGCAGAAGGCTCTTCAATGGAAAGCACTGTTGGTGAGTCAGAAATAAAAGTACCGAGTTCCTCTTTATGGAACAAGCACAGTACTTTCAGATCCACCACCTCCTCAGGAGGGAGCTCTCCTTCCTCTAACAGCTCCTCTGAATAGACTGAACCCATATATTAGATAAAGAATGAAAAGCAGAAATAGCCTCATCTGTCCACTCCTAGAGGTCTAAACGAGATCTCTTTGGGAAGCTCGCCAGGTGCCCTTGGACTGGATTGGCCGCTGTCGTGGACGGGATGCTGGGCTCGATAGACCCTTGGTCTTTTCCCAGTGTGGCACTACTTATGTACTGGAGGGGCAGCAGGGCAAGAAACTGAAGCACCTTGCAGCAACTCAGACTGTCCCCGCTTCAGTAAATAAGCCTGGTGTAAGAACAATATCAACTGTGGAGAAAACAAGATCCTGATGCAGCTGAATGCTCTGTTGGGCCCCGAGGTTGTAAAATGGCGACTGTGCTCCATGCATGATCAGACAGTCACTGTTCCTTATTGCTAGTCGGCTCCAGCAAAATGGCTCCTGTTCCTACACGTTTTGCATCAAACTGCTCACCAGCCCTGCTGGAGAGCCCGAGGTCCCCAGCATATTCTGATGCTACACCAAATCCGAAGATGTGTAGCCAACGACCGTTTCTTCCACGTCCCGCTGGATTCCTGGCTTGCACGCACTGCAATGGCAAAACACCAGCCAGCGGGTCCTACAGCAGGAACACTGCTGTCTACATGGGAGTCATCATCCATCCTGTCACAAGTGCAGCACAATGAGTTCCCAAGCGGTGAGTCAGAATCTCTCTCCAGAACCAAGTAGAACTTGCAACCCCCCCCCCCCCCCAATCAATCTTTAGTCAGACTTACTGCTGATATTCTTATGTTCTTATGTACTGTCGGCTGCTCCCCACCTGCCCAAGCTCACAGTCACCACATGTCTTACCCCAGTTGAGAAAGAATCAGGACTCTGTCCCAGGCTCTCCAGTAAACCTTATTCCTTCTTTCCACCCCCCAAGATTGTTGTGCTGGAAAAATAAGAGCTCCACAGGAAACAGGGAAGAGGTGAAGGGAAAGAAGAAGTAAATTCACGGGGCACCAGAGACAGGGATCTGAAGACCTCCAGATGCCACCTGCAAAGCTCAACTGGAGAGCAATTAACCAACTGGACCAGGAACAATTCATTCAGAACCAGAGGCTGAAAAGTGTGTCCTTTCACATGATGCAGATAGAAAATACTGCTGAACTGGACATGCCAAGAGAGAGGTCTCAACTCAGTTTTCAGTTCTCTATCCACCTGCTAGTTCCCACAGGTTCTGAAATAATGGGAATAATGAAAACGCTATTACAGCACTTGAATATATAGGCCCATACAGTCAGATTCAGTAAATGGCAACCAGACATACGAACTGTTAAAATCCATGCTAAGCGCCATTCTATAAAGGTTGCTTAGTGCTATGCAACCTTTATAGAATAGCACTTAGCACAGATTCCCATGTCCAACTTTGGGCACAAGGACTTATGCCTGCCAAACGCTGGTATAAATACTGGTGTCCAATTGATGGCAGTTGGGAGCAAGAATCCAATTATTCTCTAACACCCCCAACCTGCCCATGCCCCTCAATGAACATGCCTTTTGTGTCTTGCACTATGAAGTTTAGGTACCCAGTGTTATAGAATAACATATAGGCAGACCCATGCCTAAGTCCTACTTAGTGCTAATTAACTAGAATAATTGATTGTTAAGGCTCTGTTTACTAGGGTGATTGAATCTGCTCTAAACCAAAACATCTTACCTTTTAGCCCTGGATGTTTTTGCATTGTTCCATTATGACAGAAAAACATCCAACGTGGCTATGTTTTACCTCTCTAAAGGCTGTGTCAGGGGCTACAGCTATTAGGGTTCTAAAAGGCACATACACTTAATAGTTAGCAGCAGTGGTGTGCTGGTAAATTTTTAACAACAGGCTCTCTCCTGTACCCCCCCCCCCCCCCCCAACAATTGCAGGGCTGGCTATACCCGGGGAGAGCCTGGGGGAAGGCAATGCATTACTCTTTCCAGGAAAAAATAAAAAGATTTTAAATGCTCCCATGTTCCAATGTAATTCATGTTTAATGTGGGATAAAATGCCATAAGTAAGTAAACAGATAGAAATTCTGAGTGTTGAGCACCTGATTCTCATAACATGATTTCTGTTTTATGGCCCTTTACCAGTAGAAAAAAATCTCTGCACGAATATAACAGTGCTAGGGCGTTCCTATAACACTGATTACAATTTATAACGAATTACTACTCTATCTATGAAAAGTTATTCCACTATTATTCCGTATGCACAAGCTGGCATGCTTGAAAATATAAGATTAAATAAAAATTCAACGATTTGTTTTTTTACAGTATGCATATCTCACCCACCTACCAGGCTATTCCAGACCTCCTCCCCACTCCCCTGGGCCACTCCCAGCACATACCTGAAGCCACCACCCTGGTGGTCTAGTGGATTCTTCGGGGCAGGAAAGATCCCCAGTCTTTCCTGCCCGCTGCTGACCTCCTCCCCAGTCCCCCGAGCCACAGGGTGCCCTCCCGGCACATGTCTGAAGCCACCCTGATGGTCTAATGGATTCTTCGGGGCAGGAAAGATCCCGCTGCCAGCGCCGACCCTCTTGCTGCCGTACCTTCTTTAAAATGGCCGCCAAGACTTCAGCTGGAAGTCTCGGCAGCCATTTTTAAAGAGCGATATGGCAGCAAGAAGAGGGTCAGCACCGGCAGCAGGCAGGAAAGACTGGGGATCTTTCCCGCCCCGAAGAATCCACTAGACCATCAGGGTGGCGGCTTCAGGTATATACCGGGACCCTGCAGCTCGGGGGAGCCGGGAGGAGAAGCGAACAGGGAGTGGAAGGGAGCCCTGCCTGATTTTAAACAACCGGCTCGCAAAACATTAAAATTTAACAACCGGCTCTTGCGAGCAGGCTCCAGCACACCACTGGTTAGCAGTCAAATCCAAGTAAAAGCAGAAACCAAAAATGCACAGCCAGTCATTCTTGTCTTTTTCTAAGAAATTCATCCAAAATGAAAAGATTGTGTCCTTTCAGGCCATCATAGATTTTGCAACAATATAAGTAAAAGTAGGCTACATTTTGAAAGAGTGAAAAGAATGGTGTGGGATACCTGAGAGCTTTACCCATGACTGATTCATCACAGCTCAGGTCCTGAAAGGACAAAATCATTCCATTCTGGATGAATTTCTTAGAAAAAGACAAGAATAGCTGGCTGTGCATTTATGGTTGATGTTTTCACTTGGATTTGACTACTATTAGGTGTATTTGCCTTTTAGGACCCTAACAGTTGTAGCGCCTGAAGCAGCCTTTAGAGAGGCAAAATGTGGCAACGTCTGGTTTTGTTTTAAAGTGACAAGATTAAAAAGCCTCTTAAACCAATCAAGATGTGTGTTCTGCTTTTCTGGACTGCATTACACTACCTGCAGATTTCTGTTTTCCTCTTCTGGACTTCCAAGTTTTGGGAATGCCCAAATCCCACCCCCAACACACCCCCTTGTGAATTGCAGCACTGCAGAGAAAAGTCTCAAATCCAAGTTTCAAAAATTGTGATTACGACATTTTTTGGAGAAAACCATCCAAATACCACTTCATGTTGTTTTTAAGATGTTTTTCTCTTTTGAAAATGAGCCTTGAGTGTACAAATACATTTCCTATCAGTGCTTTAATAGGAAAGTGACTATACTCACGGTGGCCTCTTTGGAGCATTGGGGTCCTTAAACTTCTTTTTTGTTTCCCCTTTGGGTGGTATATAAGACTTCATTTCCCTCTCATAACGCAACTTGTCAGCCTTTGCCATATCCTCAAATTTTCCTTTCTCCTTGGCGGACATGGTCTTAAAAATACAAGCATAAAAATGTTATTGTTAAAATTCTTACGTATTTCATCATGCAAGATTTACTGAGAGTTATTGTATTTTTGCATTTCAGGATTCTAAAATTCAATGTATGGATTTAGACCTGCTTTTACAGGAAAAAAAAAAAAGGTCCAAGTCACAAAAGACTAAATCAGAGATATGGCCTGCCTTGCAAGGCTTTCAGATTGCCTCATATGCTAATAATAAAGCGAATGCTACATACCTGTAGAAGGTATTCTCCGAGGACAGCAGGCTGATTGTTCTCACTGATGGGTCACGTCCACGGCAGCCCCCTCCAATCGGAAACTTCACTAGCAAAGGCCTTTGCTAGCCCTCGCGCGCCCATGCGCACCGTGCATGCGCAGCAGTCTTCCCGCCCGAACCGGCTCGTGTTCGTCAGTCCCGTATGTAGCAAGACAAAGACAAGGGAAGACACAACTCCAAAGGGGAGGCGGGCGGGTTTGTGAGAACAATCAGCCTGCTGTCCACGGAGAATACCTTCTAAAGGTATGTAGCATTCGCTTTCTCCGAGGACAAGCAGGCTGCTTGTTCTCACTGATGGGGTATCCCTAGCCCCCAGGTTCACTCAAAACAACAAACATGGTCAATTGGGCCTCGCAACGGCGAGGACATAAGGTAAAATTATGTATCATACCTGATAATTTTCTTTCCATTAATCATAGCTGATCAATCCATAGACTGGTGGGTTGTGTCCATCTACCAGCAGGTGGAGATAGAGAGCAAACTTTTGCCTCCCTATATGTGGTCATGTGCTGCCGGAAACTCCTCAGTATGTCGATATCAAAGCTCCATCCGCAGGACTCAGCACTTAGAGAATTACACCCACAAAGGGACACTCTGCCCAGCTCACCACCGCCGAAACGGGGGAGGGGAATTAACCCAGCTCATCCCCACACAAGTGGGGGAGGGGAATCCGTCCAGCTCATCCCCGCGGAGCGGGGGAGGGACACCACCCCGCCGATGCGGGGGGATCTGGCTTATCCTGCAACCGCAACAGGAGCTGACTGACCCTAACACCGCCGAAGCGGGAGGGGTACAAAGCTGCCCTACAGCCGCACGAAGCGGGAGGGAGTGCCGGCAGAATTTAAGTCTCAATCCAGCCCCGTAAAACGGAGGGGAGAGGAATGCAGCAGCTCACTGTAACACAAACTCGTCTCAACTCTTGAAGAATCCAAGTGAAAAAACTTGAACACGAAGTCCTCCTGAAGTAACTGAAGACTAAACTTGAACCTAAAATTCAACCAGAATATAAACAGTACAGATATCTGGGAGGGGCTATGGATTGATCAGCTATGATTAATGGAAAGAAAATTATCAGGTATGATACATAATTTTACCTTCCATATCATCATGCTGATCAATCCATAGACTGGTGGGATGTACCGAAGCAGTACTCACCCAGGGCGGGACATTGAAATCCCTGACTTCAACACTGAAGCTCCAAACCGGGCCTCCGCCCGAGCAGCCACAGTCAAGCGGTAATGCTTGGAGAATGTATGGGCCGATGCCCAAGTTGCCGCCTTGCATATCTCTGCCAAGGAGACGAACCCGGCCTCTGCCATCGAGGCCGCCTGAGCTCTAGTGGAGTGAGCCTTCAGCTGGATAGGCAGCACCTTCCCCGCGGCCACATAAGCCGCTGCAATGGCTTCCTTGACCCATCTTGCCACTGTAGGCTTAGCAGCCTGCAGACCCTTACGAGGACCTGCAAACAGGACAAACAGATGATCCGATTTCCGGAAATCATTGGTCACTTCCAAGTATCTGATGATCACTCGTCTCACATCCAGATATTTGAGAGCAGAGAATTCCTCTGGGTAGTCCTCCCTACGAAAGGAGCTGCTGATTCACATGGAAGCGAGAAACAATCTTGGGCAGGAAGGAAGGCACTGTGCGAATAGTCACTCCTGCCTCAGTGAACTGCAGAAAAGGCTCTCGACATGAGAGCGCCTGGAGCTCGGAAACTCTTCTGGCTGAAGCGATAGCCACCAAAAAGACTGCTTTCAACGTCAGGTCTTTCAGAGATGCCCTCGACAAGGGTTCAAAAGGCGGCTTCTGCAAGGCTCTTAGCACCAGGTTGAGATTCCACGCAGGCACCACTGAGTGCAGAGGAGGGCGCAGGTGATTAACTCCCTTGAGAAAGCGCACCACATCTGGCTGCGAAGCCAGGGAAGCACCCTTCAGGCGGCCCCTGAAGCAAGCCAGAGCCGCTACCTGGACTTTAAGGGAACTGAGCGACAGGCCTTTCTCCAGACCTTTTTGCAGGAACGCCAACACTGAAGAAATTGGAGCAGTGAAGGGAGAAAGTGAGCCTGCTTCACACCACGCTGCAAAGGTACGCCAAACCCTGGCGTAAGCCGTAGAAGTAGAGCGCTTCCTCGCTCTCAGCATAGTGGTGATGACCTTGTCTGAGAAGCCCTTCTTTCTCAGACGCTGCCGCTCAATAGCCAGGCCGTAAGACCAAAGGGGGAGGGATCCTCCATCACCACGGGACCCTGATGTAACAGGCCCTGCTCCACTGGCAGCCGCAGAGGATCGTCGACTGAGAGCCTGATCAAGTCCGCATACCAGGGACGTCTGGGCCAATCCGGACCCACCAGGATTATCCGGCCTGGATGCTTTGCCACCCGGTCTAGCACCCTGCCCAACATGGGCCAGGGCGGGAACACATAGAGAAGCTCTTGTGTCGGCCACTGTTGGAGAAGAGCATCTACTCCCAGGGATCGAGGGTCCCGTCCTCTGCTGAAAAAGCGCGGCACTTGGTAATTGGCCGATGACGCCATCAGATCTAGGCTCGGCTGGCCCCAGCGCTTTGTGATGTCCAAGAACGCCTGAGCAGATAGCTGCCACTCTCCGGGCTCCAAGGTATGGCGACTGAGAAAGTCCGCCTTGACATTCATGACTCCGGCAATGTGGGCCGCTGACAGCTGTTCCAGGTTCGCTTCCGCCCACTGGCATAAATTCATGGCCTCCTTGGCTAGAGGGGCGCTCTTGGTACCTCCCTGGCGGTTGACATAGGCCACAGCCGTGGCATTGTCCGACAGGACCCGTACTGGCTTCAACGCCAGTACCGGGATGAACTCCAAAAGCGCCAACCGAATGGCTCTGAGTTCCAGGAGGTTGATAGACCACTTTGCCTCTGCAGGAGACCAGAGCCCCTGCGCTGTCCTTCCCAAGCAGTGGGCTCCCCAGCCCGACAAAGAGGCGTCCGTCGTGACGACAATCCACTCCGGGGTCACCAGAGGCATTCCTGCAGACAACTTGTCCGTCTGCGTCCACCAGCTCAGCGCCTTGCGCACTGCTGGGTCCAAGGGAAGGCGCACAGCATAATCCTCCGACATCGGAGTCCAGCGCTGCAGCAGAGAGTGTTGTAGTGGTCTCATATGAGCCCTGGCCCAGGGCACTACTTCCATCGTGGCCGTCATAGAGCCCAACAGCTGCACATAGTCCCAAGCCCGAAGAGGAGAGGCTACTAGGAACTGGTCCACCTGAGCCTGAAGCTTGACAATCCGATTGTCTGGCAGGAACACTCTGCCCACTTGGGTGTCGAATCGAACTCCCAGATACTCCAGGGACTGAGTTGGGCGCAGCTGGCTTTTCTCCCAGTTGATGATCCACCCCAGGGAGCTCAAAAGAGCAACCACCCGGTTCACAGCTTTGCCGCACTCTGCATAAGAGGGGGCTCGGATCAACCAGTCGTCCAGATAAGGATGGACTTGTACTCCTTCCTTCCTCAGGAAGGCCGCGATGACCACCATTACTTTGGAGAAGGTCCGCGGAGCAGTAGCCAACCCGAACGGGAGGGCTCTGAACTGGAAGTGTCGGCCCAGGACTGCAAAACGCAGAAAGCGTTGATGAGGAGGCCAGATGGGAATATGCAAGTACGCTTCCTTGATGTCCAAGGATGCCAGGTACTCCCCTGCCTTCACTGCCGCTATAACAGAGCGGAGAGTCTCCATGCGAAAGTGCCGAACTTTCAAGGCCCGATTGACCCCTTTGAGGTCGAGGATAGGCCGGACAGAACCTCCTTTCTTTGGTACAACAAAGTAAATGGAGTAACGCCCCTTGCCAAGCTGATTTTCTGGCACCGGAACGACCGCACCCAGGCGGATCAGGTTGTCCAAGGTCTGCTGCACTGCCACAGCTTTGACCGGAGACTTGCAGGGAGAGAGTACAAACCCGTCTCTTAAGGGTCGGCAGAACTCTAGCTTGTAGCCGTCTTTGATGACTTCCAGCACCCAAGCGTCTGAAGTTATTGTGGTCCACTCGCCCAAAAATGAGGACAGCCGTCCTCCAATCTGCACTGGGGCGTGGACCAAGGCCCCGTCATTGGGTACGAGACCCTGGGGGAGGACCGGAGGGAGCACCTCCGGGACGGCGGTCTCTGCGAAAGGAATGCTGCTTGGGGGAGAAGTTCCTCTTGAAGGAAGAGGGGGCAGAGGAGCCCGACCTGCCCGGGCGGAACCGACGGGCTTCCTGAAACCGTCCTCTGGAGGTACCGGGGCGAGTACTAGCCCGAGCCCTGACCTCTGGTAACTTCTTGCCCTTAGACGTGCCGAGATCGGTCACGATTTTGTCCAGCTCGACCCCAAAGAGCAGCTTGCCTTTAAAAGGCAATCTAGCCAGGCGGGATTTAGAGGCGTGGTCAGCAGACCAATGCTTCAGCCAAAGCCACCGCCGCGCAGAGATTGTCTGAGCCATGCCTTTAGCTGAGGCCCTCAAGACATCATACAGCAAGTCTGCCAAATAGGCTAAGCCCGATTCCAGGGCCGGCCAATCAGCCCTCAAGGAATGATCCGAGGGGGAAGCCCGCTGCACCATAGTCAGGCACGCCCTGGCCACATAGGAGCCGCAAACTGAGGCCTGCAAACTTAAAGCAGCCGCCTCAAAGGACGACCTTAAGGCCGCCTCCAATCTTCTGTCTTGGGCGTCCTTTAGGGCCGTGCCACCTTCCACCGGCAACGCAGTTTTCTTAGTCACCGCAGTGATTAAAGAATCCACGGTAGGCCACAGATAGGCCTCACGTTCACTTTCAGGCAAAGGATAGAGGCGGGACATAGCCCTAGCCACTTTAAGGCTCGCTTCCGGGACATCCCATTGAGCCGAAATTAAGGTGTGCATGGCATCATGCACGTGGAAGGTTCTAGGCGGGCGCTTTGTCCCCAGCATAATGGCAGAGCCAACAGGGGCTGAGGGAGAGACGTCCTCCGGAGAGGAAATCTTCAAAATGCCCATGGCCTGCACTAACAGGTTGGGCAAATCCTCTGAGCTAAAGAGCCGCGCTGCAGAGGGGTCATCCGCTCCATCCGAGCGGGGATCCGTCTCCTCCAAGGAATCCGCAAAGGACCGTTGGGAGAACTCAGATACGCTGCCCTCATCTACATCGGAGGAGACAAAGTCCTCCAAGGCCTGGGAATCAACCCGAGGGCGTTTACCTCCGGGAGCCTCAACCTCTTTACCAGATGAGGGAGCAGGGGCAGCGTTTTGCATAAGGAAGGCCTGCTGCAGCAGCAAAACAAACTCGGGGGAGAAACACCCCAGACTGTGCACTTCCGCAGCCTGGGCTACAGCCCTAGACGCACCCTCAACCGGCGCTCGCAAGAGCGGGGGAGAGACATGCTGCGCATCCAAGATGGCGTCCGGCGCGACACTCCGCGAAGGAGCCGCGCGGGAAGAACGGCGCTTAACTTTAGCCGCTTTTGTGCCGTCGCCCAAATTAAGGGCGTTCATGGCATTAATGTCTCCCACCTCAAGGGCGGCCCAAGAAGAAGCCGTCCGAGCCGCGTGGCCGGCCAAGATGGCGGAGGCGAGCAACGGGGGATGGGCGTTTATGGCGGGAAAAACCGCCACACCGGAGGAAGGACCGGGACACTCATCGGTCACGAAACTGTCACCCAACAAGGGCGAATCAGACTTTAAGACCCCCGCATCCCCTCTAGAAGCGCCCAAGCGATCCGGGGAGCGACTCTTTGCGCCCTCGCCCTCCGACGCCATAGGCCACGTGGAGATCAATCGGGGAACCCCCTGCCCGCTATAAAAAGGTAAAAATTACCTGCTTTCCGCTCCGAGCTGTAACGACCTGGTGTCCCAGTGAGTAGCTGCAATAGACGTTTAAATAAACGTCGAAATAAACGCCTTTAAGGACGTTCAAAATTTTTTTTTTTTTAACGGAGCCAGCGGGAGGGGGGAGAAAAGGAGGGACCTGGCGCCACCAGGTTTGCACTTGCTCAAGAAGAGCCCTCAACCCCAGGCACTCAACAAAACCTAAAAATTAGGCTTGGAGGCCTAGCCAGAGCTGCTGCTGTGTGTGACCACCACCTGCTGAGATAGAGAACATACTGAGGAGTTTCCGGCAGCACATGACCACATATAGGGAGGCAAAAGTTTGCTCTCTATCTCCACCTGCTGGTAGATGGACACAACCCACCAGTCTATGGATTGATCAGCATGATGATATGGAACTGAGATTGACCTAACAACTTATCCAACTAACAGAGTGTAGCCTGGAACAGAATAAACATGGGCCTAGGGGGGTGGAGTTGGATTCTAAACCCCGAACAGATTCTGAAGCACTGACTGCCCAAACCGACTGTCGCGTCGGGTATCCTGCTGCAGGCAGTAATAAGATGTGAATGTGTGGACAGATGACCACGTCGCAGCCTTGCAAATCTCTTCAAGTGGGCCACTGACGCTGCCATGGCTCTAACACTATGACCCTCAACAGCCAGCCCAGCCTGGGCGTAAGTGAAGGAAATGCAATCTGCTAGCCAATTTGAAATGGTGCGTTTCCCCACAGCCACTCCCCTCCTGTTGGGATCAAAAGAAACAAACAATTGAGCGGACTGTCTGTTGGGCTGTGTACGCTACAGATAGAAGGCCAATGCTCTTTTGCAGTCCAATGTGTGCAGCTGACGTTCAGCAGGGCAGGAATGCGGACGGGGAAAGAATGTTGGCAAGACAATTGACTGGTTCAGATGGAACTCCGACACTACCTTCGGCAAGAACTTAGGGTGAGTGCGGAGGACTACTCTATTATGATGAAATCTGGTGTAAGGGGCCTGAAGCTCACTGACTCGACGAGCTGAAGTAACTGCCACCAAGAAAATGACCTTCCAGGTCAAGTACTTCAGATGGCAGGAGTTCAGTGGCTCAAAAGGAGGTTTCATCTGCTGGGTGAGAATGACATTGAGATCCCATGACACTGTAGGAGGTTTGACGGGGGGCTTTGACAAAAGCAAACCTCTCATTAAGCGAACAACTAAAGGCTGTCCCGAGATCGGCTTACCTTCCACACGGTAATGGTATGCACTGATTGCGCTAAGGTGAACCCTTACAGAGTTGGTCTTGAGACCAGACTCAGACAAGTGCAGAAGGTATTCAAGCAGGGTCTGTGTAGGACAGGAGCGAGGATCTAAGGCCTTGCTGTCACACCAGACGGCAAACCTCCTCCATAAAAAGAAGTAAC
This sequence comes from Microcaecilia unicolor, assembly GCF_901765095.1. Classification (NCBI taxonomy): domain Eukaryota; kingdom Metazoa; phylum Chordata; class Amphibia; order Gymnophiona; family Siphonopidae; genus Microcaecilia; species Microcaecilia unicolor. The sequence continues at coordinate 75,917,481 of NC_044034.1, forward strand.
TCCTCTTAGTGGAATCTTTTCTGGAAGACACGGGAGACACCCTCCAACAGACCCAAAGAGGCAAAGTCTACGCTCTCAACATCCAGGCCGTGAGAGCCAGAAACTGGAGGTTAGGATGCAGAAGCGCCCCTTCGTCCTGTGTGATGAGGGTCGGAAAACACTCCAATGTCCACGGTTCTTCTGAGGACAACTCCAGAAGGAGAGGGAACCAGATCTGACGCGGCCAAAAAGGAGCAATCAGAATCATGGTGCCTCGGTCTTGCTTGAGTTTCAACAAAGTCTTCCCTACCAGAGGTATGGGAAGATAAGCATACAGCAGGCCTTCCCCCCAATCCAGGAGGAAGGCATCCGATGCCAGTCGGCCGTGGGCCTGAAGTCTGGAACAGAACTGAGGGACCTTGTGGTTGGCTCGAGATGCAAAGAGATCTACCAAGGGGGTGCCCCACACCTGGAAGATCCGGCGCACTACTCTGGAGTTGAGCGACCACTCGTGAGGTTGCATAATCCTGCTCAACCTGTCGGCCAGACTGTTGTTTACCGCCTGCCAGATATGTGGCTTGGAGCAACATGCCATGATGGCGAGCCACAGCCACATGCTGACGGCTTCCTGACACAGGGGGCGAGATCCGGTGCCCCCCTGCTTGTTGATGTAATACATGGCAACCTGGTTGTCTTTCTGAATTTGGATAATTTGATGGGACAGCCGATCTCTGAAAGCCTTCAGAGCGTTCCAGACCGCTCGTAACTCCAGGAGATTGATCTGCAGATCGTGTTCCTGGAGGGACCAGCTTCCCTGGGTGTGAAGCCCATCAACATGAGCTCCCCACCCCAGGAGAGACGCATCCGTAGTCAGCACCTTTTGTGGCAGAGGAATTTGGAAAGGGCGTCCCAGAGTCAAATTGGACCAAATCGTCCACCAGTACAGGGATTTGAAAAAACTCGTGGACAGGTAGATCACGTCCTCTAGATCCCCAGCAGCCTGAAACCACTGGGAAGCTAGGGTCCATTGAGCAGATCGCATGTGAAGACGAGCCATGGGAGTCACATGAACTGTGGAGGCCATGTGGTCAAGCAATCTCAACATCTGCCGAGCTGTGATCTGCTGGGACGCTCGTACCCGGGAGACGAGGGACAGCAGATTGTTGGCCCTTGTCTCCGGAAGATAGGCACGAGCCTTCCGAGAATCCAGCAGAACTCCTATGAATTTGAGTCTCTGCACTGGGAGAAGATGGGACTTTGGGTAATTTATCACAAACCCCAGTAGCTCCAGGAGTCGAATAGTCATCTGCATGGACTGTAGAGCTCCTGCCTCGGATGTGTTCTTCACCAGCCAATCGTCGAGATAAGGGAACACGTGCACTCCCAGCCTGCGAAGCGCTGCTGCTACTACAGCCAGACACTTCGTGAACACTCTGGGCGCAGAGGCGAGCCCAAAGGGTAGCACACAGTACTGGAAGTGACGTGTGCCCAGACGAAATCGCAGATACGAAGTTTCAGCGTGCTTGTCTGACATTGCTGCCTGGATGTCTCAACGCCACCTGAAATTAAATATGACCAAAACCGAGCTTCTCATTTTCCCCCCCAAACCCACCTCCCCCGCTTCCCCCGTTTCTATTTCTGTTGATGGCTCTCTCATTCTCCCTGTCTCCTCAGCTCGAAACCTTGGGGTCATCTTTGACTCTTCTCTCTCCTTCTCTGCTCATATCCAGCAGACCGCCAAGACCTGTCGTTTCTTTCTTTACAACATCCGTAAAATCCGCCCCTTTCTTTCCGAGCACTCTACCAAAACCCTCATCCACACCCTTGTCACCTCTCGTCTAGACTACTGCAATCTGCTTCTTGCTGGCCTCCCACTTAGTCACCTCTCCCCGCTCCAGTCGGTTCAAAACTCTGCTGCCCGTCTCATCTTCCGCCAGGGTCGCTTTACTCATACTACCCCTCTCCTCAAGACCCTTCACTGGCTCCCTATCCGTTTTCGCATCCTGTTCAAACTTCTTCTACTAACCTATAAATGTATTCACTCTGCTGCTCCCCAGTATCTCTCCACACTCGTCCTTCCCTACACCCCTTCCCGTGCACTCCGTTCCATGGATAAATCCTTCTTATCTGTTCCCTTCTCCACTACTGCCAACTCCAGACTTCGCGCCTTCTGTCTCGCTGCACCCTACGCCTGAATAAACTTCCTGAGCCCCTACGTCTTGCCCATCCTTGGCCACCTTTAAGTCTAGACTGAAAGCCCACCTCTTTAACATTGCTTTGACTCGTAACCACTTGTAACCACTCGCCTCCACCTACCCTCCTCTCTTCCTTCCCGTTCACATTAATTGATTGATTTGCTTACTTTATTTATTTTTTGTCTATTAGATTGTAAGCTCTTTGAGCAGGGACTGTCTTTCTTCTATGTTTGTGCAGCGCTGCGTATGCCTTGTAGCGCTATAGAAATGCTAAATAGTAGTAGTAGTAGTAGTAATACTGCCTGTGAGCTGGCAATATCGGGATGTGCGTGTAGGCGTCCTTCAAGTCCAGAGAGCATAGCCAATCGTTTTCCTGAATCATGGGAAGAAGGGTGCCCAGGGAAAGCATCCTGAACTTTTCCTTGACCAGATATTTGTTCAGGGCCCTTAGGTCTAGGATGGGACGCATCCCCCCTGTTTTCTTTTCCACAAGGAAGTACCTGGAATAGAATCCCAGCCCTTCTTGCCCGGATGGCACGGGCTCGACCGCACTGGCACTGAGAAGGGAGGAGAGTTCCTCTGCAAGTACCTGCTTGTGCTGGAAGCTGTAGGACTGAGCTCCCGGTGGGCAATTTGGAGGCTTCGAGGCCGAATTGAGGGTGTATCCTTGCCGGACTATTTGAAGAACCCAACGGTCGGAGGTTATAAGAGGCCACCTTTGGTGAAAAACTTTCAACCTCCCCCCGACCGGTAGATCGCCCGGCACGGATACGTTGATGTCGGCTATGCTCTGCTGGAGCCAGTTAAAAGCTCGTCCCCTGCTTTTGCTGGGGAGCCGTAGGGCCTTGCTGAGGCGCACGCTGCTGACGAGAGCGAGCGCGCTGGGGCTTAGCCTGGGCCGCAGGCTGGCGAGAGGGAGGATTGTACCTACGCTTACCAGAAGAGTAGGGAACAGCCCTCCTTCCCCCATAAAAACGTCTACCTGAGGAGGTAGATGCTGAAGGCTGCTGGCGGGAGAATTTGTCGAAAGCGTTATCCCGCTGGTGGAGCTGTTCTACCACCTGCTCGACTTTTTCTCCAAAAATGTTGTCCGCTCGGCAAGGGGAGTCTGCAATCCGCTGCTGGATCCTATTCTCCAGGTCGGAGGCACACAGCCATGAGAGTCTGCGCATCACCACACCTTGAGCAGCGGCCCTGGACGCAACATCAAAGGTATCATATACCCCTCTGGCCAGGAATTTTCTGCACGCCTTCAGCTGCCTGACCACCTCCTGAAACGGCTTGGCTTGCTCAGGAGGGAGCTTGTCCACCAAGCCCGCCAACTGTCGCACATTGTTCCGCATATGGATGCTCGTGTAGAGCTGGTAGGACTGAATCTTGGCCACGAGCACAGAGGAATGATAGGCCTTCCTCCCAAAGGAGTCTAAGGTTCTGGAGTCTTTGCCCGGGGGCGCCGAAGCATGCTCTCTCTAACTCTTAGCCTTCTTTAGGGCCAGATCCACCACACCAGAGTCGTGAGGCAACTGAGTGCGCATCAGCTCTGGGTCTCCATGGATCCGATACTGGGACTCCATCTTCTTGGGAATGTGGGGATTAGTTAGTGGCTTGGTCCAGTTCACCAGCAATGTCTTTTTTAGGGCATGATGCATGGGTACTGTGGACGCCTCCTTAGGTGGAGAAGGAAAGTCCAAGAGCTCAAACATTTCAGCCCTGGGCTCATCCTCCACAACCACCGGGAAGGGAATGGCCGTAGACATCTCCCGGACAAAGGCCGCGAAAGACAGACTCTTGGGAGGAGAAAGCTGCCTTTCAGGGGAGGGAGTGGGATCAGAAGGAAAGCCATCAGACTCCTCGTCAGAGAAATATCTGATGTCCTCCTCCTCCTCCCACGAGGCCTCACCATCGGTATCAGACACAAGTTCACGAACCTGCGTCTGAAGCCGTGCCCGACTCGACTCCGTGGAAACACGGCCACAGTAGGAGCGTCGATAGGTGGACTCCCTCGCCAGCACCGGCGAAGCTCTCTCCGCCAACGTCGTCGGGGAGTCTGCCTGGGAGGCGGCCGTAGCCGGTACCGGAAACCTCACCTCGGGCAAGGGGCCAGCCGTCGCCTCACTCGACGGTACTGGTGGCGCAAGCACCCCCGGTACCGGAGAAGGGCGCAACAGCTCTCCCAGAATCTCTGGAAGAACGGCCCGGAGACTCTCGTGCAGAGCGGCTGTGGAGAAAGACTGAGAAGCCGATGCAGGTGTCGAGGTCAGAGTCTGTTCCGGGCATGGAGGCGGTTCCGGGCTGTCCAAGGGGGAGCGCATCGACACCTCCTGAACAGAGGGTGAGCGGTCCTCCCGGTGCCGATGCCTACTGGGTGCCGACTGCCTCGGCGACCCAGAGCTCTCGGTACCGAGACGGGAAGGAGACCGGTGACGATGCTTCTTTGACTTCTTCAAGCGAAGCATGTCACCGGAGCTTCCCGGTACCGACGAGGAGGACGTAGAATCCAACTGTCGCTTCCTCGGGGCCGAGGCCGAAGAAGGTCGATCTCGGGGGGGCTGTACCACAGGAGCCCTCAGGGCAGGGGGAGACCCACCCGAAGGCTCACCACCACCAGCAGGGGAATGGACAGCCCTCACCTGCACTCCAGACGAAGCACCACCGTCCGACGACATCAGCAATAGCGGAGGTCCCGGTACCACCGACGTCGACGCAGCCTTCCGATGTCTCGGTACCGACGATGCAGGAGGTAGAAGCCTCGATGCAGTCGATGCCGAGGTCGAAGACTTCGATGCTGTCGACGTTGATGCACTCGATGCATCCCGTGCTGTTGTCGTCGAAGAGCCCGAGAACAACGCGTTACACTGGGCCTGGGCCAATCTCGCTACCTGAGTCCTCTATTTCAAAAGAGCACAAAGACTGCAGGCCTGCGGGCGGTGCCCAGCCCCCAGACACTGAAGACACGAAGCGTGCCTATCAGTGAGCGAGATTACCCGGGCGCACAGGGTGCACTTCTTGAAGCCACTGGAAGACTTCCATGACATGGGTGGAAAAATCACACCGGCGAAATCAAAATTCGCGATGACGACGAAAGGCACCAAAAAGAAGGGAGAAAAAACCCGTACCGAGGCCAAATAGGCCGGTCCCGAAAGCGAAAGGAAACTTACGCGGGGAAAAAGCTGGAAACATGGGAAAGGGGTAAAGACCGGATCGGGCGGGAACACGGCCGCACATGCGCGGTGAGCAAAGGCCTTTGCTAGTGAAGCTTCCGATTGGAGGGGGCTGCCGTGGACGTCACCCATCAGTGAGAACAAGCAGCCTGCTTGTCCTCGGAGAAAAGCTTGGTACATTACAATTCAAGGGCCCTGTTTACTAAGATGCAATGTAGGCGTGCAAACATTTTAGCACACACTAACACTAGAGGCACCCATAGAAATATAAAGGGTGTCTATCGTTAGCATGCCCTAAAAAGTTAGCGTGCCTACAGCGCGGCTTAGTAAACAGGGCCCCAAGTGCTAAATGATCAGGTGAAAAAACAGAATCTGAGATATTCTAATTTAAACACGGGAAATAGAACCTGAAAAGGTTATGACCCACAAAATATCCCAACTTGGAAAACTCAAAAGTCATTAAAATATCCATGACCTACTATGGGCATGTAGCACTAAACACCAATAAAAGAGTCCTTTTACTACCCAGCGGTAGGGCTACCGCTGGGTTTCCATGCAGGGAATCGGCACTACCGCCAAGCTTGCTCATGAGCCTGGTTTTAGTACCAACTTCCAGCGTGCGCTGTTTCTGGTGCTAAGAAATTTTTAAAACTTTTCTAGCACTGGGGTTGAGCCTAACTAGGCAGCGACATGCGCTGTCTAGTTACCACTGGAGCCCTCACCACCTCCTAAATAGGAGGCGGTAAGGGCTGAAGCAGTAAATGGCAGTGGTAAAAAGTGGCCCAAAATGAGCATTAACTTTTACTCTCAAATTCCTGATAAAACTATTTAATTGGCATCCTTAAACTCTAAAAGCAGCAGAGGTATGCATGTTTGACATGAATTTTATTAACCACCTTTTATGTCATAAGAACATTAAAGTCATTTACAGTGACTCTCACCCCACCTGCTCTATAATCCAAACGCCTGCCTAAAGAATCAAGACGCAAGATTTACTTTAAAATTTCTTAAAAGATGTTTCCATTCTCAAGTGACTCAGTAAGGCAGTTCATATACAGGGTCCTAACAAAAAAAGCTGAGCAGCACAAGTTCAAAGTGGACCCACAAATAGGGTTAAAGATGTTAAGTGATACTTGGGAGGATGAGAGTGTTCTGGCTGGAAAGCAGGGAATCAAACAGTCTGCAAAGTAAAGCGGTTTAAAGGGGAAAAAAAGGGCCTCGTGTGTCAAGGAAAAAAAAAACCTGAGCATTGGTGAAAAGGTTCTTTGGCACATACCAAATCACAAATACAGTGGAGGGTTTATAACTGGGTGCCTAGGCTGGAAAAGCATTGAAGTACGTATGCCCTTGCCCGACTTTATAAAAGGTAACATATAAGCCTATGTGCTTTTATAAGAATAGGTTCTTGTAAAGCGCTCATATAAACAGTTATACCTGCTCCAAGGCTAGCATAAACTTTTCCATTTAAGTTTCTACAGATGTACATGCATATTGTGCAACTTTGCCTAACTGCCACCCCCTGGAATACCTACATCATATTATGCAAAAATACATGCTATGTGTCAGTAGCACATATTTTTATGTATGTATACCCCAGGCAATTTGATAAGGGCATATTTCTGTTTTACTCAAAAAAAAAGGCTTTTAAAATTTACCCCCACAGAGGTAGAGTCAAGAAAGAGCACCAAACTTTAAGCGCTACAATGATGCACGCTAACTGCAGTTCCACACGAACTGCTCTTACAGAATATTAGCCTACTGCAATTTTACACCCAACTTTAGGCACAAGCACTTTTGCCATTTCAAGGCTAGTGTTTAGTGCTTGCATCCGTTTGCACAGGTAACTCCTAGTTTTCTAGAACTTGCATGTCTAACTCCTAGGCACACCCCCAACCCACCCATGCCTCTCCTACACCCACTCTCCCCTAGGAGCTGTGCACAATAAAATTGCGTGCACAGCTTCTAGAATAGTGACTAAAGGCATGTGCAACTGCTAATTGGTGCCAATTAAAGCTAATTGACTTAACTCCAATTAACAGCCAATAATAAGCTGTGCACATAACAAATTACACATGCAAATTTGTACGCTAAGCCTAAATTTAGGGAATGCAAGTTTATAGAATTAGGGGGATAATGCATAGTGCTGTACTTAATACCATTCATTCTCTGGTGAGCATACATGTAAGTACTTTCAAAATAAAAAGGAAGAAGCACATCTGACTAGTACTACAATAGGAGTGTATGTTAATGGCACAAGTAACATTCCTATAAATTCAGAGGTTTTCAACCCAGGGCACACCTAGCCAATCGGGGTTTTCAGAATATTCCCCCCATCACCACCACCACCACCAATTGATAGCATTAGCTGGTTAGAAGAACCACTGTACTAATAAGTATTCTGGAAAAAAAACATATTAACACAAGCAGCATCACTGTAATTTCAAGTTTACAGATAGCACAATCTGGATTACTGAAACTTTCTATAAGTGTCCAAATTTCTAACATGTACTATATTTAATCTTAGCAGTAAACGGACATGCAAAAGTTAAAAGCTATTTTTAACCTCAGTAAAATCAAACGTTCAAATAAGAATGCTTACCTGCCAAAACAGTCTTGCCTTCTTAAGTACAGGTTGTCTGTTCTTGAATGCAGTTTGTATCACTTCCCTCCCAGCCAAAAGCAGATGGGAAAGATGTGTTTTACCATGAGTTAAAATGATAATTTTGTGGGTTTTATTGCACCTCTTTGAATCTTGTTCCGGTGTTTCCTTATTTTGTCCAATTGTTTTTACATATATTTTCAACATGTTGGTAATTAAAAGCCTTTGCCTGTGATTGTGTACATTAATACTTTGCATCATAGGAGCCAACTTTTTACAATGATTGGGGATGTTAAGCCCAATGGAAGTTACCTCATCCCTGGGCAGTCAACGAGTTTGCTCAACATTGAGGGTGCTCAAGCACCCAAAGAGCTGGCTCCTAAGTTTTGCATGTATAAATATATATGCCCCAGATCCTCAGACGAATCAGCAAAGGACCACTCAGCTTTGTCTGAAATCAAAATGGTGCAAGTGGCAGGAATGAAGCTTTAACATTTTCAAACAGATATATGTCCTTAGACATAAAAACCTGAAGGAATCTTCATTATTGCATTGGTTTAAATAATATTTTACTACTGCCTTTCAACTGTGATTAGCATATTAAAAATTTAATAAAAATAAAGCCTAAGCCTTACCTTCCATCTTTCTGAACATTTTTTGGAGAACTCTGAGAAGTTCACAGAAGCATCAGGGTGTTTCTTTTTGTGCTCCTCTCTACAGGTTTGCACAAAATATGCATACGAGGACATTTTACCTCTTGGCTTCTTAGGATCACCTTTACCCATCTTGGATTAATTTCTAAAACACAAAATGAAAGCTCATTAATCCATTATTTTATGGCAGTTATTAAGGTCTAAGAAAACTGTACTTTAAAAAAACGTTTCCCCATTTTGGGCCAGCTTCTATATATAGCACCGAAAAAAATCAGCGTGGAAAAATTTCTATAAACCGTGCCTAACATTAGGCGCAGTTTATAGAATACACGTAGCACCTGAACCTGGAATTAAATTTAGGCACAACCATTTACACCAACTAAAACCTGGTGTAAATACACATTTCTAACTTAGGCACGGATTGGGCGTATTCTATAACAGTGCGCATAATTTCTAGAAATGCCAATGCATTACAATTTTTGCGCACCACTTTACAGAATACGCTTTGAACGTTGTGTGCGTAAATTCTAATTAGTGCTGGTATTTGCTGGTTATTGTTCAATTATTGACACTGCCAAATTTGCACATGCAACTTTAGTCGCTATATATAGAATCCAGGCCTTTGTGCCTATGGAAAAAAAAATCCTTAGTACATAGACCCCCCCCCCCCCCCCCCCCCACTTTGTCCACATGGTTCACAATCTTGTATGCCAAGTCTTGCAAGAGGATGCCACAGTTATGCAACAACTCTTGATTATCTAGTCCACAACCAACTTCTGTAGATGTGCTCTCATTAAGCGTCACTCCTTGCAGATGGCTCTATTTTTATTTTTTTTAGCTTGGGTTCTATGTGTCTTGTCTATCTTACTGGACTGCAGAGGCGTAGCCAGACTTCGAGGGGAGGGGGGGCCAGAGCCCAAGGGGGAGGGGCACATTTTGGCCCGCCTTCCCACTGCCACACTGCCACCGCCACTTCTGCCCCCCCCCCCTGCTGCCACTCCCCCCCCCCCCCCACCGCCACTGGAAGGTTACCTTGCCTGGCAGGGGGTCCCAACCCCCCCCACCAGCTAAAGTGTTTGTCCCGTGCTGGTCTCACATTGCCTGGCGCCCTGTCATGTTGCATGCTCAGTTTCATTCAAACGAGTGTGCACGGTGCTGACAGGACAGAGCACCAGGCAATCTAAGACCTGCACGGGACAAACACCTTAGCTGGCGGGGGTTGGGGACCCCCACCAGCCAAATCGGGGGCCCTGGAGCCAATTTGGGGGGCCCAGGCCCCCGTGGCCCCTCCCCCATAGCTACACCACTGTTGGACTGTAAGCTTCAAAAAGCAGGAATGTCTAGTATGTGTTTAGGGGCTACATACACCTGGGAGCTATACACTTCACATTGCAAAACTAAAAAATAAATAAATACATTTTCCTATCAAATACTTTATAATGGTTAATTAGATTGTAAGTTCTGTCGGGCAGGGACTGTCTCTCTCTTCATGTTCAAGTGTACAGCGCTGCGTACGTCTTGTAGCGCTATAGAAATGATAAGTAGTAGTAATCTAGATTAGAATTTGGCATCAGTCTATAAAGAAACCATCCAATTTACAACAGGATAAACACAACAGCAGCTCTCAACTGGATGAAGTGAGTCAGAGGAAAGGAAATTCTATATATATAAAAAAAAAAAATCAAGAAACATTTCTGACTGGAGAGCCTTTAAATTGAGTTATCATGAAAATGTGCAAGAGTCTTAAGCTAAATTAAGTGAAATTATTGTTAATAATTACTCATGTCCTTCTTTTACCAAAATACTTTCATGTTAACATGTTAAATGGAAGGGGCCCAAAGTTGCTATTAGTTTCAAGTATAAAACTCGACTAACAAAAACTATCCAGCCTGTCAGCTAAAAACTGGCTAAACTTGCTTAAATTGTTATGGGAGTCCTAATGTGGACAGGTACTTATCAACCCCCCCCCCCCCCCTCTAGTTTGCCTGTAAGAAATCACTGACAAAATATATTTGTTGTTTTATGGTGGAAACAGCAAATGCTGTCAGAACAGTAATGTAAATAGCACTCAAGGGAGAAAACCCTCTCTGTCCCCAAGTGACTCCGGAATAGAACGGAGATACCCCTGAGCTTTGCATTGCTGGATTCAGCACTTTGTATAAGTTACCATATACTACCTACAAAGTTGTTCCTAAAAAAAACTCCCAATATCTAGAATTTATTGTTAACCATAATCCAAATCCCCCACCTCCCCCCACTGCAGCTTGACAGGTTCCGTTTTTCTTGGGGGGGGGGGGTCCTAAAAAACAAAGGAAACCCCCAAACGCACACACTTTAAAAAGTTCCTTAAAAAACACTCGTTGACAGCAACATTTTTCTACAATGCTTTTTAATTTGCTTCCTGTAAATTTCTATAACTAAAAGACTTCATCTATAAAATATTTATAAAAAACTTCATATCTGTCATAAACACCCTTCAAAAAGCAGTCTTTCAACATAATTTTAAAGTTGGGCAGATTGTTTCCCAGCGTACTACAAACTCTGCCCCTCCCCCCCAAAAAAGAATTAATAAAAGGATTAAAATGTCACTTATAACTCCATATACACTGTAAAATTTGTTATTTTTAAAAAAGCGAGATGCCCCATTTAATCTTGACTACGCTCCCCTTCTAATAGCCAGGATCGCTATTGGGTTTACTGAAGCAATGGCGCAGCTCCTTGCCAGAAAGGAGGTCAACAACAACGGCGATATTTCTTCTTCCATTTTGTGAAGAATGGCTTCCTGATGAAAGAAAGTCCCCCTGAAATGGGTCTGGCCGCCACTGTGTGCCGGTGCGAGGCGTCGGGCAGGAGCGGGAGACCGGCGGTCCGCAGCTCCGGACACTGCACTGTGCGGCACATATATTGTGGAGCGGGGTTTGCTATAATACAGAGGAGAGGACTTCGGTGGAAATGTACTGTGTTAAGACATAGTCACATAGAGGAGAAAGGGAGCGCGGCGCCGACGCACACAGCAGTAGCTCGGAATGGCCGCTGCTTGTCTTCATTGCCGCGCACACGCGCGCTCCCCTCTCTCTGTCTGAGAACATGGCTCCTCTCCCTTTGTGTTGGCGGCGCGCGCGCACCCCAGTCCGCGCACCCGCTTCAGCCATTAAAGCAGATAGTAGGCTCCAGTCAGGCTAAATGACGACCAAGTGAAGGCGCGTGCCGGCTAGTTATGCCGCGCGCGCACTGGCACCACTTCTCCCCCTCCCTTTCCCGGCCGCCGCCACCAGCACAGCACAGCCATTACACACACTATAACAGAAGAGACTATGGGAGCCTACCCGCCGCTCTCCCAACCGCCACCCCGAGCCCGGCGAAAGCCGCAGCCCCGAAAAAACCCCGCTATTCAGCTGGCCGGAGGTGGGACCGCCGCCCCTAGCTTTTAAAATCCTCACCCGAAGCTGACAACCGGGGGAAAAGGCGGTTTGAAAAAGTTGCGGGGAAGTGCGCGCTCCCACTGTAATGTCTCAGCGCTTGCCTTGTTTTCTCCATAGACTCCCATAGTCAGCCATATTACAGCAAGCGCAGCTTCTGAGGTAATTTATGTTTCCTCCACCAACACGCCCTAAATTTTCACCCAGACCTCCAAAGAGCTTTATTTCGGGAGGGATATTTTATTTTATAGATACGTTTATTTTTTTCTCTCATTTTTCACACGGAATCTGCTGTTCTGTTCTCCCGCACCTGAAGTGTGAGAGCCGCTCAGATGCGAATCCAATGGCTTTTCCCTGCAGCAAGCGGCAGCAATCATAGCAATGTATTGTAATGTAAGCAGTTTATTTGTAACGCGATTTTCCCACTCGCGTACATTTCCCCTTACTCACACACAAACACAGAAATCATCCCGAGTTCAGAATCTTATTTTACAGGCATTTCCCGTTCAAAAGATCTATTTTATATTTTTATCCGACGAGTTTAAAAACTAATTTTCTCTCCGGTTTTCTCTCTCTCTCTCTTCTGTACATCTATAGCGATGCCTTTAGTTTAATTGAAGAGATTTCTTTTTTTACATTTATACATATACATTATACACGCAGTTTTCTCGTTGTTCCTAATTTGCTTTCGTGTAAAATACTTTTCTCCTCATCATTTCTTTCTTTATTGTTGTTAATATTTCTTTTTGAAATTTGTTTTTCTGTCTGCTCAACACACTTACCCACTTTCAGGCACGCTACCGTGTTAAGACTTACCCAATGCTGTCTCTATGTAGCTCAATGTACTGCAATGGCTGAGAGCGGGATCGATACGCAGCCTCTTCACTCTCCCGAGCTGTAACATTACTCTCAACGGAGCCTGCCCCCCATTGGTTACTGCCGACTCATTCGCTGTTCCTATTCGAGAACTAGGTTCCATTGTCCTGACCAGAGGCTGCCTCGGATTGGCTGTCATTTGACAAACGTCATCCAGGATTAAAATAGCGCGCAAATATGAAAACATTCTGAGGGGAAGGCTGAAGCGGGATGCAGCTGTAAGGCAGAGTTATAGTGTTTGCTAGTGGAGTCTATTATAGGCTATACCAAGCAGAATTGGAAACTCTAAAATTGGGGCATTTCCTTCTCCATTGGTTTTAAGGTTTAGCTGCATTATCTGCAGTCTCACTGTTGCAAGTATTCACTAACCTGATACCCCCCCATTCCCAAGTTTATGGGTATCCGACTACACAAGTCTTTGTCATGTTCGCTACAATTAGTTATGTCCATCCATTTCTGTGTCCACGTTTGTTAAGTTTGGTTTATGATCAAATAGTAATTTCATGTAAGGTATAATTGCCTTACTATCTCTTACGTTACCTCAAGAACATAACTGTAACCTGTCTTCAATTATTTTCAGTGACAAAGCAGTACAACTGGTACAGATGTATGGTAGCGATAATATACACTACAAGAAACAACCTGTTCGTTTTATATGGTAGATAAGGTACAGCCGTATTCCACAAGTTAGCACCTGCATCCTGAGATGTGTCCACCATGAGAAGCACTTGAAGGGGCAAAGTACACCCACGGCAAGCGAAACTCTGGCAAAAGGTGCTGCTGTGTTTTGTGATATTTCTGAAACACCTGTTTCGCATGGAAGGCAAACGGGAAATGTGATGCGATACATAAATTTTAACGATTTGTGTTATTTGATTCGGTGTCTGACAGGAATACTTGTAACATAGTAACTATCATGTGCTACCTCTTATGCAAGCCTATCCCTCGGATTTTTTCCGCCTGTTTTATTGTACAAGGGATATAGGTGCTCCGTAATAAAATTATTCTAGAAATAGTTAAATCAGCATGTTATGAAATATATTCTTCTAGATTATAGTGCTTTGTAAGATTGAAACTTATCATCTCTAGTCCGAATTTCCAACTTTCTGAAAGACTCCTCTTGGTATCCTAGTTCATCAGTGCATACCATCACAAGACACCTGCCGCTTGGCGTATTTTCACTGCCACTATTCAACTAAACAGTAATGAATTCAACTTTTGAAAAAAAAAAAAAAGTAATTATTTCCTGATAAAAGTCTAACCTGTCACTATACTATATATATGAGCATTTTCATTTCATGAGTAAGTTAATTAAAAAAAAAACTATGTATCGAATGGTGTGCTAATTTCTCTTTCGAGGTTTTCATATTCTTTAGTCTTCAGATCCTGACCTGAAGATGGTCTCCTTCCAAAACCGAGTGTTTTAGACTGAAACCTGATGCATAAAAACTGCAATTTTATTCAATATAACTAAAGTAATAATACAAAAAATGTATTTAATATCACATCGAGTTTTCTGGCATCATAACACTTTTCATAGCCACAGATTTTTTCCTAATTTCAGATATATCACAAAGTTTATGTCCCTATTCTAGAGATTAATCAGCAAATAGAAACGTGGGGGAAAGACCACATTAGAGACACAATTTTAAATAGAGTCTCGGAGTGCCATTTGTTTAGTTTTTTTCTTATTCTTTCCTTCTTTTAAGTAAGTAGTAATATTTAAACATTTTTTAAAATAAAAAGCCCCCTATGCTTAGGTGTACCTTATCCTACACATTACACAAATAACTTCGTAACTTTCAGCCACCCATTCTAGGGAATTCATAGCTCCGTGCTGGCTCCCTATGAACCTTACTTAAACAGCTGCTTTTCCTAAAACAAAACAGTAGTAGCGAAATTAGGAACGTGTCCTAAACTGAGATTTAATTCTCTTCATTGTTACACGTGCTTAGGGATCGAGTGATTTGGAGTTGTGATGAGCTGTGCATTTTTAAGACCTCATTGGGTACCACAGGTCATCAGTACCATCCCCTTTCCTTCGTTTGCTCCTCCAGGACCAATTGTGACATATATGCTGCTAACA